>NW_012117755.1:118953-138542 GCF_000951035.1 Colobus angolensis palliatus | reverse complement strand
TGACGAGTTGATGGGTGCAGCACACCAACATGGCACAAGTATACATATGTAACAAACCTGCACGTTATGCACATGTACCCTAGAACTTAAAGTACAATAATAAAAAAAAAAAAAAGAAAGAAAATCACTATATTACAGAGATATTTGCCTTCCCATGTTTATTGCAGCACTGTTCACAATATCTAATATTTGGAATTAACCTAAATGTCCATCAACAGATGAGAGGATAAAGAAAATATGGTACATACACACAATGGAGTACTATTCAATGATAAAAAGAATGATATCCTGTCATTTGCAATAACATGAATTGAACTGGAGATCATTATGCTAAGTGAAATAAGCCAGGCACATAAAGAGAAACATTGAATGTTCTCACTTGTTTGTGGAATCTAAAAATCAAAACAATTGAACTCTACATAGAGAGTAGAAGAATGATTATAAGAGGCTGGAAAGGGTAGTGGGGGGTTGAGGGGGAGGTGGGGAAAGTTAATTGGTACAAAAAATAGAAAAAACGGATAAGACCTCCTATTTGCTAGCACAGTAGAGTGACTAGAGTCAATAATAACTTCATTGTACATTTAAAATAACTTAATTGTACATTTTAAAATAATAAAATGTTATTGGATTTTTATAACAGAAAGAATAAATGCTTGAGTGGATGGATACTCCATTCTTTATGGTGTGATTATTTTATGTTTCATGCCTGTATCAAAACATCTAATGAACCTCATAAATACATACACACACTATGTACACGCAAGAATTAACAATAAAAAATTAAAAACATAATTGAGTACTTCAATAACAGAATACATCTAGCAGAATAAAGGATTTCTGAAATAAAGATAGGTCTTTTGAAATAACAGTCAGAAAAAGAAGAAAGAAAAATAAATTAAGAAGACTAAGAAAGCCTATGAGACATATAAAAAAACATAAAGCAACCAAATATTAAAGTTTTAGAAATTCCAGGGAAAAAGATGGGCAAAGGCATAGAAAATTATTTCATCAAGAGAATAGCAAAAACATTGCAACTCTCCACAGGAAGATCAAAATCTCTCAATTGATTCATCTCTGTAAAGTTTTCTCCAAAGCAAATTAAAATAAAAATGCCAAAAATCAAAGACAATGGGAGGATTCTAAAACCTACAAGACACAAGAAACAAGTCACATATAAGGGAATCCACATTAGACCATGAGCAGATTTCTCAGCAGAAGTCTGACAGGCCAGGAGAGCAAGTCTAATATATTTAAAGTGTTGAAAGAAAAAGTGTCATCCAAGTATACAATACCTAGCAAAGATGTCCTTAAAATGGAAGGATATGTATGGTCTCTCCCAGACTAGCAAAAAATGAGGAAGCCCATCACCACTAGACTGGTGCTAAAATATGCTTTAAGAGCCCTAAACCTGCAAGTAAAAGGGCAATATCCACCATAATGAAAACACACGAAAATATAAAACTCATTGGAAAAGCAGATGCACAAATGAAAAGAAGAAAGAATTGAAAAGTTGCCATTACAGAAAGCCATCAAACATAACTATAAACAATAATTGAGAAACAATTATTCTCTATTGAATAGAGAAAGAAATAAAGGACATACAAACCAAACAGAAAACAATCAACACAATGATAATTATAAGTTCTTACCTATCAATAATAATGTTGAATGTAAATGAATTAAATTTCCCATCTAAAAGATACACACTGGCTAAATAGATTACAAAAACATGATTGAAGTATATGGTGTCTACAAGCAATCCACTTCATCTGTAAAGACACAGAATAAACGTAAAAGATTGGAAAAAGCCCTCACAAACAAAAAGATTGGAAAAAGTACAATATGAGCAAAAGTAGCCATACGAACATAAAATAAAACAGATTTTAAGTAAAAAATGATAAACAGAGACAAAGGTAGTTACTATATAATGATAAAGGGATCACTTCAACAAGAGTATATAATGACTGTAAATATATATTCACTGAACACCAGAACCCTCAAATACATAAAGTAAATTTTATTAGATCAAATGTGAGAGGAAACTCCAGTATGAAAATACTGGGACACTTCAACATCCCACTCTCAGCACATGACATATCATCTAGACAAAAATAAATGACCAAAAGATATAAAATTGCATTTTCGAGCATAGGAACTCAACAAATATTTACCGAACATTTTATACAACAGCTGCAAGATGCACATTCTTCTCATCAGCGCATGGAACATTGTTTAGGAAAGATCACATGGTAGAACACAAAATAAATCCCAGAATTTTTTTTAATTGAAATCATATCATGTACCTTAGACCACAAAAGAATAAAACTAGAAATCAGAAACAAGAGGTACACTGGAACCTGCATGAAATTAAATAACAAGATCTTAAATGACCATTGTATTCATAAAGAAATTTAGAAGAAAATTTTTAAATTTCTTGAAATAAATAATAATGGAAATATAATATACCAAAACCTATGAAATAGAGCTAAAGCAGTGGCAAGAGAAAAGTTTATATCAATAAATGCCTACATCATAAATGTAGAAATATTTCAAATAAAACTCAATGAAATAGCAAAGTAATAACAAACCAAACTAAAAATTACTAGGAATTCAATAATAAAGGTCAGAGCAAAACTAAACAAAATAGGGACAAAGAACAATACAAAAGATCAATGGAACAAAACTTTGTTTTTTGAAATGATTCACAAAATTGCTAGAATACTAGCTAGCTTAACCAAAAAGAAAAAAAAAGAAAAAGAAAAGGTCCAAATAAATAAAATTACATATATAAAGGAGATATTTTAACTGATCCTACGTTTAAAAAATTTAAAAATTATAAATGACTATGTGCTAAAAGTTAGACAAAATCCAAAGAAAATATATACATTCCCAGAAACATATAGCCTACCATGATTGAACTGTGAAAAATTAGAAAACCTAGGTAAACCAATAATGACTAATGAGATTGACTCAGTAACAAAAAAGCTCCAAACAGTGAAAAGCCTAGGGACGGATAGATTTACAGCTGAATTCTACCAAACTTATAAAAAAAGAACTAAAACCATCTTTTTGTTCTCAAAGTATTTCAAGAAACTGAATAGGTGGAAAATGTTCTTAATTCATTGTACCAGGCCATAATTTATTTGATATAAAAGCCAGGTAAGGATGCAAGAAACCAAAAACTATAGGCTAATAACCCTGATGAACATAGATGCAAAAGTATCCAACAAAATACCACTAACGTGAAGTCAACAACAAATCAAAAAGATAATATAGGTGAATCTAGTGAAGATGGTAGATAGAAGACAGGGCTAACATGCAATTACCACTTAGACAGACAGAACAGTGTGTAGAGACTCACACCATGAACTTTTGCTCCAAGAACCATCACAGAAATGTACTAGAAAACTGAAATAATTTACAGATCCTTTTAAAGAAGTGGCACGCTGTTGCAAATTCCATGAGACAAGTGAAAAACTGTGAGTTCCCAAAGTGTGAAAGGGAGAAAGCCTACCTTCAAACACATATCCCCACTGGGGAATCTGAAAATCCAGATCATGGGAGAAGGATTTAACCTTACCTATAGCTGAAACAGATTCAGGGAGCTGCACAAAATATAAAAGTAGAAACAGAAGCAAGAAGAGACTTGTAGGCACTTCCAGTCTCCAGCTCGAACCCAGGGAAGCCATCCCTGACTATATCTCACAGAGGCCCTTGGGGAAGGTAGCCAGCAGAATTAGGGAGGGGTCACCATGTGAAAGACGCTTCAAATGAAATTTGTAATAATTTCAACTGGGCATAAATTTTCTTGAGCAGAATCCAGGAGGCAAACAAGAACTGATGCAGATACAAGTATAGGGAGACACAGCCAACATTGTGGGTAGATGAGGCAAGGGGAGGTCTGAAAGGCAAGCTTGCTTTCTCAACAGGGAAGCTGATAACCTGGGGCAAAATCTGAGCAGAGAACTGTGGGAACAAGACCGGCCTTAATAACAGCATGGAAGCTGAGTGAAGCTTTTTGCTACCAGCCATCCCTGACTTTCTGGCAAACTACATAACACAACAGAGGCACCCATAATATTCTCCAGACCATAACCCCATTGGCCTGAGAACCACACCCCCATCTTTCACAGTGGCCAAAGCAAGCCCTTCCCAAGGAGAGTCTGAGCCCAGACCCACCTAACCCTGCCCCCACCTGATGGTATTTCTCTACCTGCACTGGTAGACAAACACAAAAGACATAAACTCTTGGGAACTTAATGGCTCCACCCATCACCTGAGAAACCAGAATACTTTCCCTGGCCAACTTAGGGCAAGCTTAGATCCTTCTGCTACTACTGTGGCTGGTGCTCTCTTGAAAGCACCACCTCCTGGTTGGAGGCCAGCTACCTCAGACCATTACAGCACCTCATGACAGAATAACCCTGCTCACAGGGATGGAAAACGACAGTGAATTCCACTGCCTGCAATGTCCTGACTACCTGAGGACACTCAAAAAGATAAAAAGGTATAGATAATTTTAAAGCAAAGCAATTACCATAGACTGAAATACCATGCGTTGTCTGTCCCAAAATTGATTTGTATGAGTAAAAGTGAGCATACACCCTTCACAGGGTGAAGGCATCATCTTGGTTCCCACTTCCTCTTCACCTTCACTATTTTCCTATTTTACAAAAGAAAGCCTTCCCTTTCACTAATTATACTAGGGTTGTCCAGTGGTTTAATACCTATAGGTCTAACAATTCAACAATTTGCAAAATTACTACTTATGTTAAGGAAATTAATATCACCAATGGCTAGGTATCAAATCATTTTGCAATCTGAGTGATTTCCAATTATTTGCTTCCAACAAAATTGAAGAAGGCCTCATTTATTTACAAAAAGTACAAAGACTTGAGAAACATTGCTGCAACATAACTGTATTATCATCTATTTGTTTATGAAGAGGTTTACTCAGCACTTACACCTATTAAATGAGAAAAAAACACAGAATATTGTGTTTTGACTCACTGTAGCAATAAGCAATATCTATCTACAGATACATAATAAGCCAACTGAAAAAACAAAAGCATAACTCATCCATCACATTTAGAAATAATTATAACTACTTTTATATTTTGATTACTTCCCAAAATTGATAAAAGATGCATGTTGTTTGACCTATTGTTTGCTACTAATACTTACAATTGGCAACCAAATAGAAGAAAATTTAGCATTTAGAGATTTATGGTAACTGCAAATTTACAAAATATAATTTCAATTTAGATACATATTATTTTGCTGAAGAAACTTAAGTTACTTTGATCAATAAAAATTTTCAAATACAAAATGTATTATATTAAGTTTATGTGAAAGAAGTACACTGTTTATATAATTACAAGGGAGAAATAAATAATACATAATTTCAGATTTTGAAATAAGAGTTTGTTCATTCATTACATTGTATAACAGTTTGGTTGTATCAGATCATTATGGAATTTGGATGATCTGAGATATTTTAAGCAAACGTAACTGTTTTATTTAAAATGACAATGTATGCTATTCAATATGCCAAAAATTCTATCTTTTGCCACTTCTAGATAATAAAATTTAGATAATAAAAATATATGACATCATAAATGTGCAACATCTAAAATGTTCTTTAAAATTCTTTTAGAGAGGACATGAACAAAAGGTTCATGAAACTGAAATAAAGGGGTTGAGCCATCAAAGAAAAAAAGTATGCCTCCATCTACGTTCCCATTATGTGAAGCGTTTGAAGTGCCATTAAAATACTTCAACCTTTTCTGCTTGTATGTCTTCTGTTTTGCATAACATAATTCATTGTTCAGTATTCAGTTTCAGGATATATTCAGCTCAGTGTGGAAACACAGAAATTTCTTTATTGTTAGTTTGTATGCATGGCCCAATATCACTGATAACACTAAACATAATAGAAATTATAAAAAGTTAAACTATAATAGGCATAGTGAATCTTACTGGAATATTTTTAAATGTAAATCTCTTTCATTTAAAGAGATTAAACAAATGGCACTATACCTGTTATAATAGCATAACTTTAAAAATTTTCATGCATAAATCACTTCCATGTGCTCTGCTGTTTATGTGCATCTCTGTGAATCTATGTGTGCATGGGTGTGTGTATGTGTACATGTGCCTGCCAATATTATTTATTTTATCTACCCAATAAAATAATAAAAATTGCAGATTTGTTTTTTTACTTGTAAAGTTTCTGAAATTAGTCATATTTTTTAAGATTTACAATTGAGCCTGTAATCCCAGCACCATGGGAGGCCGAGGTGGGCGGATCACGAGGTCAGGAGATCGAGACCATCCTGGCTAACACGGTGAAACCCCGTCTCTACTAAAAAAATACAAAAAAAACTAGCCGGGCGAGGTGGCAAGCACCTGTAGTCCCAGCTACTCAGGAGGCTGAGGCAGGAGAATGGCGTGAACCCGGGAGGCGGAGCTTGCAGTGAGCTGAGATCCGGCCACTGCACTCCAGCCTGGGCGACAGAGCGAGACTCTGTCTCAAAAAAAAAAAAAGATTTACAATTGAAATTGAATGCAGTATTCCAAACCTTTCTTTTAAATTTGACAATATAACTTACTATATTTCAAGTTAGTTTTAAAAATACTATGTGCTCACGTTAAAGAGAATGATACACATTTCTTATTTTTGTTGTACATTCACTTCAAGGTTCCGTCATCTTTAGTACATATCTGTACAACTGACTCTTATTCCAATGTGTCTATGAGAAGGTAGCAAGATTTAGAATAGCTCACTATTAACATACAAAACTTCCTCAGAAATTACATCTAAGTCATTTATTTTCATTCATTCCTTTTAAACCAATTAAAAACTTTCTAAATTAAGTCAATCTTAAACATTTTAGTTTTTAGATTATCTAGATCTATTAACATAAGTTCAACATTTTTCTTATATTAAGTAAAACTATAAAATTATTCGGCAAATAATTTATATTACATTTGTTAATTGCTTCTGTTTTATTTGTGTATCTTTAATTTATCCAGACGGAAATAATTTTTATACCGCTTGTTTCACTGGCATGAAAAACCATGCCACCATGACTTTTGTCTAAATGTAAATGAGTTCATATACTATCTCCTCCTTCAAGCTTCCCTTGATGCGTTCCTCCCCAAACCACGCCACAGCTGAAAATAATACTTCCTCTAAATTCTACAATTGAAAATATTTTTCTCTAAACTCCCAAAGCCCTAATTTTCACTTTTTACTATAAGATTATAAGGATTATAATATTTAGAAACAAATTCCATATATTAGTCTACAAGTTTTTGAAGACAGAATAAATGTTGAGCTAATTTGCATCCCCAGCAGCCCCACAGTACAATGTGATGTACTATGACACTAAAGAATTATCCAATAGATTAGTAAGAATTAATAGATGGATGAATGATTCCACTCCTGTTACATTTTAATGCTCCCCAATATTTTTCCAGTTGCAAATGCTAATTATAATAATATATGCTCATTATATTTTCTATTTCAAAGAATGAATACTTAATTTCTAATTTTTTGATTAAGATATAAAACTTGCCTCCCATATTATTTGCCAGCAATTGTTTCAGGCCTGATCCAGACCCAGACAAACTTACAGAGAAAATAAAACATCAACTTTCCTACTTTCCACAAAACTTTCATTAGTAATTGTCATCCCTTAGGAATTTCCAAGTATTCACTCTTTCTAGCTTCATTAAAAAAAATTCTACTTTATAAAAACTAAAATGTTTACTTTTTAAATAAAATTGTACTTATACATAATAAATGTACATGTTTTAGTATATCCATTGCATTCAATTTATATATCCATTACCTTAAATATTTATATATTTTTACTCTCGAAACATTTGAATTATTTTCTTCTATTTTGAAATGTACAATGATGTTAATTATACTCACCTAGTGATCTATCAAACTAAAGATCTTATATTTTCTAACTATGTATTTGTACCCATTAATCAGCTTTGCTTCATCACCCCTCCAGTAAGTTTACCAAATAATTAATGTACAACTATAAATGTTCAGGCAACAACAATAAAAAATGGCATTATTATCACTAATAGAATGAGTAAAAGTTTACCATCCATAAAGCATTATATGTTTGACTAAAATTATATCATTTAATGGTCATAGCAATCCCAAGCACTATTACCATCTCCATTTACCATAAATAAACAAACTCACAAAGTTAAAATCTTCTCTATTGTTTCTCTGATTTTCTTGATAATAAATTTTCCTTATATTATTCTGGTCTTTCACTATACTTGTTTCCCTCTTAACAGTGGCTAATTGAATTGTCAGATATACTTTGGTCCAAATCTATGAATTTGGCGAGGTTAATGAATCGAAATTCCTAAACTTTGAAAATGTGCACTCTACTCTCCTTCTCAATCCCCTCCTGCAGTGAAAGGTAACAATTTTGTGCAAGTCTTCCCTGAAGACTCAAGCTTTGCCTGCAGTAGACTGTGCCAGTATCTAAATTGGTGGGGTCCGGAGTAACATGAAGCTCATTATTGCTACATATCTAATTCATATTCTCCAGCCCAGGTTTTATCAGCAATTATACTGATATATTGTTTTCTATCTGCAGAACTCCGGTGACTTTTTCAATAAGTGTTAGAATCATGACTCAAACCCAAAGAATCTGAGCCTGAAGACCATGCCCTTCCTGGGCTTGTACTTTTAAGGATATTATCTTATAAGGTAAGAAGGTGTAAAAAGAAACCTGAAGTTTCATCATGGCTTTTTCACTGTGCATGCATTACCATGAGAAGTTTCTATTGGACTTTTTTCTAGAATACACTATATCTTAAAACATTCTACTTAAAAAAACCATATTCTATATTGTTTTGATTTTAAATGTGGAAAAAATCAAATAAAAAATATAAAAGGATGTAGGAAATCTTTCAAATACCTAAAAATATGTTAAAACATTTTAAAAATAACCACTTAGCTTCTATGTCAATTAGGATAAACTAAAATACTAAGAAATAAAGACCACTAAATATATAGATATGTACACTGGACTAAACTAGAAGTTTATTTCATGCACTCATAAGTGTTGAATAGCTGATTGGCTCTCCTCAATAAGATGCAATGAACAAGGCCTCTTTGCATCTTGTCTCTACCATTATCTAAGTCAGTGCCCTTCAATAACAGATTTTGGAATAATGACAATAAAACCTTTATATTTTTGACATGTGGCTAGTGTAAATAAATTGCATTAAATTTTAATTATTTTAGATTGAAATAGTCACATGTGGCTAATGACCACCATATAAAATAGTACAGTTCATAGGCCTTATCATTTTAAATATACAGCAAATCAATGAAGAGAAATGGGAGAAAAGTTGGCACATTTCTATTTTCAAAGCATTGATCCAGAAGTGGCACTCATTAGGTTCACCTACATTCCATTGATGAAAACTAACTGTATGTTCATAACTATGTGAGTGCATGCAAATATGATCTTTTCCTGGCCAGCTGTTACTCAGTTATAGCTGTATAATGTGAAGATGGAATGTATTTTACTGCTCAGGGGAAATCTCTATTACACCTCACAAAAAAAATAATTTATAGATTTTTTAAAATGTTGATATTTAAATAAAGTAGAAACTTAGAAGTAGGGAATTAGAAGAATGACAAAGTAATGGCTGGTGATGTCCATGGGGTTTCTCTACATTTCTGGTCTAATAAATAAGAAAAAGAAAATACATGAAAAGTGAGAATTGGTAAAAAGCTCAAAATGGAGATGACATCTAGGATTTTTTGGAGCTCATTATGGATCACCTAAGGCAAAATAATCCCACTTCTGTAATAAACTACAAACAGATGGTTGGAGACATTTGGTGTTACTGAATCCACTAAGTAGTCATGAAGTTGCAGAACTGACAGAAGCTATACTTAAGTAAAAGGACCCAGTTGTATCAATATTCCTTTTCATAACAGTATAAAAAGTAGATGTTTTCATAAAGAAAGAAGAACAGCAGAGGCAAAAGAAAAAGCATCAAAAAAGTTTTAAAGACATATTTAAAGTACGATGACTGAATATTAGGATATTTGGTGATTTTTGTAACATTCACTAACTAGTAGACTAGTAAGGGATAATTTTCTTAACTTCTCTCAAGTAAACTTTATCTTCTGCAAAATTAAGGGTATTAATACAAATGCTGAGGGATGTCATCAACACCAAACCTGTTCTATAGGAAATACTAGAGGAAGTCCACCAATCAGAAAGAAAAAGACATTAATGAGCAATAAACAATGACCTGAAGGTATAAAACTCACTGATAAAAGTACACAGAAAAACATATGATATTATTAACATTGTACCTGTGATAAGTAAACTACTCTTATCCTAAGTAGGAAGACTAAATAGTCAACCAATGAAAAATAATGACCACAACAGCTTTTCATGACATAGTACAATAGGCTATAAACAGAAACAATAAGAAGTTAAGAAGCAGAGGGACAAAGTTAAGACATAGAGTTTTTACTAGGTTGCTTTTTGCTTTTTTGTTTGTTTATGAAAATAACATAACGTTTTTTATCAGGTTAAATAATAGGTTACAAGATAATATGTGCAAGCCTCATGACAACCTCAAATAAACAAAGCATACAATAAACACCAAGAAAGCAAAAAACAATACCATATTACCAGAGAAAATTATTATTACTAGAGGAAGGTGGAAAGAAATGGAAGGAGGAAGAGAAGACCATAAAACAACTAGAAAACAACAATATGGCAGGAGTAAGTCCTTGCTTATCAACAATGACACTGAATATAAATGAACTAAACTCTCCAATGACAAGGGTTAGATCAGCTGAATGGATGAAAAAAAAAGGTCTCACTGAACTGTTGCCCAAAAGAAACACACTTCACTCATAAAGATACACTTAGACTGAAAATAAAGGAATGGAAAAAGATATTCCATGCCAATGGAAGCTAAAAAAGAGCAGAAGTCGCTACATTTATATCAGACAAAATAGATTTCAAGGCAAAAACTATATGAGACACAGAAGGCCACTATATAAACATAAAATGGGTTAATTCAGCAGGAGAACATAACAGTTTTAAATATATATGAACTCAATACTGGAGCATCCCGATACATAAAGCAAATACTATGAGAGCAAAAGAGAATGAGAAAACACAGAACAATAATAGCTGGAGACCCACACGCTACCTTCAGCACTGGACAGATCTTCTAGACAGAAAATCAACAAAGAAATATCAAACTTAATGTATACTATAGATTAAATGGACCTAATAAATATTTACAGAGCATTTCATCCAAAAGCTGCAGAATACACATTCCTTTCCTCAGCACATGGATCATTCTCAATAACAGACCATACATTAATTCACAAAACAAGTCTTAAAACATTTGAAAAAAATTAAAATTATATCAAACATCTTCTCTGACCATAATAAAATAAAACAAGAAATTAATAACAAGAGGGATTTTGAAAACTATATAAATATATGAAAATGAAACAATATGCTCCTGAATCACCAGTGGGTCAATGAAGAAATTGAGAAAAAATAAGAAAAATTTCCATAAATAAATGATAATGAAATAACAACACACCAAAACCTATTGGATACAGAAAAAAAGTTGTACTAAGAGTGAAGTTTTTAGCTATAAGGACCTACATTTAAAAAGAGAAAAAAACTTTTAAAGAACAATCTAATGATGCATCTCAATGAACTTAAAATACAACATCAAACCAAAACCAAAATTATAGTAGTAGAAGAAAAGAAATAAAGATCAGAGCAGAAAGAAATAAAATTGAAAGGAATAAAACAATAGAAAAAGATCAATACAACAAATAGTTGTGGTTTTTCTTCTGAAAAGTTAAAAAAATTGACCAATCTTTAGCCAGCCTAAGAAAAAAAGAAGTTCCAAATAAATAAAATCAGATATGAAAAAGGAGATATTAAAACTGAAACTACAGAAATTCAAAGGATCATTAGTGGCTACTATGAGCAACTATGTACCAAATAAATTGGAAAACCTAGAAGAAATGGACAAATACCTAAATACATGTAACCTACCAACATTGCACCAGGAAGAAATCCAAAACCTGAACAGATCAATAACAAGTAACAAGATTGATGTAATAATAAAAATTCTCCAAATAAAGGAAAGCCTGGAGGCTGTTGGCTTCACTGTTGAATTATAACAAATATTTAAAGAAGAAATACTACCAATCCTACTCATGCTATTCCGAAAAATGTAGGCAGTAGGATTACTTCCCAACTTACAAATACAAGGCCAGCATTACCCTCCAAACATTAAAAAAAAAAAAAAGAAAGAAAATTACAGGACAATATTTCTAATGAATATTGATGCAAAAGTCTTCAACAAAATACTAGCAAACAAAATTCAACAATACATTAGAAAGATTATTCATCATGATCAAGTGGGATTTATCTCTGGGATGAAGGAATGTTTCAACATATGCAAATCAATGTATGTGATATATCATATCAATGGAACAAAGGATAAAAACACATGATCATTTTAATGGATGTTGAAAAAATGATAAAATTCAACATGTAGTCACATTAAAAACCCTAAACAAACTGGGCATAAAAGGAACATACATCAACCTAAGAAAAGCCATATATGACAGACCCACAGCTAGTCTAGTACTGAATGGGAAACAAGTGAAAGTCTTTCTTCTAAGATACGGAACATAACAAGGGTGCTAACTATCACCACTGTTATTAAGTACAGTACTGGAAATCCTTGCTAGAGTAATCAGACAAAAGAAAGATATAATCAACATCCAGTTTGGAAAGGAAGAGATCAAATTATTCTGTTTGCAGATGATATAATCTTACATTTGGAAAAACCTAAAGACTTCAGTGGAAAACTATTAGAACTGATAGACAAATTCAGTAAAGTTGCAGGATAAAATATTAACATACAATATCAGTAGCATTTTCATATGTCAACAGTGAACAATATGAAAAGAAAATAAAAAAGTAATACCATTTACAATAGCCACACATAAAATTAAATACCTAGGAATTAGCTTAACCAACGAAATGAGAACTGCTATAATGAAAACTAGAAAACACTGATAAAAGAAATTGAAGAGGACACCAAACAATGGAAGGATACTCCTTGTTTATGGATTAGAAGAATCAAAATTGTTAAAATATCCATATTACCAAAAGCAAGCTACAGACTCAATGCAATCTCTGTCAAAGTAGCAATGACATTCTTCAGAAAAAGAGAAAAAGCAACAATTCTAAAATTTATATGGAACCACAGAAGTCCCACAATAGCCAAGCCTATCTTACAAAAAAAAAAAGGAGGAATTACATTACCTGACTTCAATCATATTACAGATATAGTAACCAAAGTAGCATATTACTGCAATAAAAACAGACACATAGACCAATGGCAAAGAATAGAGAACCCAGAAACAAATCCACACACCTACAGTGAACTTATTTTTGAAAAAGGTACTGAGAACATACACTGGGGAAATGACTGTCTCTTCAATAAATGGTGCTGGGAAAAACTGGATAGTCATAGGCAAAAGAAGGAAACTAGACCCCATATTGCCATATAAAAATATAAAATCAAAATATATTAAAGACTTAAATCTAATATCTCAAACTGTGAAACTACTACAAGAAAACATTGGGGAACATCTCCAGGACATTGTTCTCGGCAAAAATTTCTTGAGCAATACTCCACAAGCACTGGCAATCAAAGCAAAAATAAACAAATGAGATCACATAAAGTGAAAAAGCTTCTGTAAAGCAAAGGAGCTAAGCCAGTGGTCCTCAACCTTTTTGGCACCAAGGACCAGTTTCGAGGAAGCCAATTTTTCCATGGGACAGGAAGGGAGTTGGTTTGGGGATGAAATTGTTCCACCTCATATTATCAGGCATTAGATTCTCTTAAGGAGCATGCAACCTAGATCCCTCAAATTCGCAATTCACAGTAGGGTTTGTGCTTCTATGAGAATCTAATGCCAATGCTTATCTGACAGGAGGTAAAGCTCAGGTGGTAACACTCACTCTGGTGCTGCTCACCTCCTGCTGTGTGGTCCAGTTCCTAACAGGCCACAGAACAATACCAGTCCATGGCCCAGGGTTGGGGACCGCTGATCTAAACAACAAAGTAAAGAGACAGCACAGATAATTAAAGAGAAAATTTGCAAACTACCTATCTGACAAGAAATTAATAACCAGAATATATAAAGAGCTCAAAAAACTCTGTAGAAAACAATCTAATAATCCGATTTTTAAAATGAGTAAAATATCTGAATAGACATTTCTTAAAAGAAGACATACAAAAGTCAAACAGCCATATGGAAAGGTGCTCAACATCATTGATCATTAGAAAAATGCAAATCAAAACTACAATGAGATACCATCTTACCCTAGTAGAAATGCCTTATAGCCAAAACACAGGCAAAAACAAATGTTGGCAAGGATGCAGAGAAAAGGGAAGCTTCGTACACTGTTGGTGGGAATGTAACTCAGTACAACCAGTATGAAGAATCATTTGGATGTACCTCAAAAAAACTAAACATTGAGCTACCATATGATCCAGCAATCCCACTGCTGGGTATATACCCAAAAGAAAGGAGATCGGTATATCCAAGAGATGTCTGCACTTCTATGTTTGTTGCAGCATTATTTGCAATATCCAAGATTTGAAATCAACCGAAGTGTCTATCAACAGACAAATGCATAAAGAAAATGCGGTACATATATACAATGTAGTATTGTCATTTGCAACAACAGGGATGGAACTATAGAACATTAAATAAAACAAGCTAGGCACAGAAATACAAACTTTACATGTTTTCACTCACATGTGAGATGTAAAAATCAACACAATTAATTTCATGGAGATAGAGTAGAAGGATGGTTTCTGAGACTGAAATGGATAGTGTAGTGGGTAATATTTAACCTGATAACAACTTTATGGTATTTGCATAAACAAACAAAAAAGCAAAAAGAAACCTAGTAAAAACTCCACGTCTTAACTTTGTCCCTCTGCTTCTTAACTTTTTATTGTTTCTGTTTGTATCCTATTGTACTATGTCATGAAAAGTTGTTATGGTTATTATTTTTTATTGGTTGATTATTTAGTCTTTCTACTTAGGATAAGAGCAGTTTTGTGTGATCTAAAATTCAAAATCTTTCAGCTCATGGAGATAGAGAGTAGAAGGCGGGTTATGTTACTAGAGGCTGGGATGGGTAATGGGTGTGTGGGTGAGAGACATGGCAATTGTTAATGAGTACAAAAAAGTATTTAAAAAGAATTAATAAGACCTAGTATTAGCACAATAGGGTGACAATAGTTAATTACAATTTTATTGTACATTTAAACATAACTAAAATAGTGTAATTGGATTTTTCATAACACAAAGAAAAATGCCTAAGGGTTTGGATATCCCATTTTTCATGATGTAATTATTATGCATTGCATACTTGTATTAAAACAGCTCATGTACCCCATAAATATATACACCTATTATGACCCATAAAAATTAAAAAAAGAAAATCAATGAAGGCTAATTTTTACAAAGAAAGTAGTTTATTAGTACATATAACTGTGTAAAGCCAGATTGGTATACTCAACAATCTAAAACTGTATAATTGGAACTTTCTCTCTCTTGGCAGTAATATTGATGAAAATAGTTGGGTAATGGGTAATGTGGCTATCCCGGTAATCAAAAGACAGCTTATTGTAATTCATAGCTTGATGAGAACCATCTGTCGTGGAAAAAGATGATAAGTAAAAAGGAAAACCAAAAAAATGATGTGTAGTAAACTAAATAACTTTTAAATAATTTGTATAATTATAAAATACTTAATCTATGATAGAATTTTACTAAACTGCACCGTGAAACTACTGGTAATGTTCACATGTATTAAATTTCCTTAATATAGTTATATGTGACATCTATTTGCTAATGCAAGCACATAAATTGATTTATTACACTCTGATTTTCAGTTTCTAAAGATTCTTATTTTAAAATATATATCTGCATAAATATTGTAACTTTATAATATCACTTTCCTGGTATGCTTAATTTAATAACTATGCCTTATTAAAATATAGACATCTTAGTTAACTTTAATAAAATTTGTGAGTTTTACTTGAGAAAGAAGCAAGTAAGCAGGTATATTTATGGGTGGTAGAAGCAGCATGATATAATGATCAGGATTTAAATTATTAGAAAACAGAAGCCCCCAAGATGTAAAACGAAGAACCTGTATATAAGTCCCCTAATACTAATTCAGTCATTCAATAAATGTGTATTAAACATCTGACAATGTTATAGTTGCTCAAGTTCAGCAATGAACAAACATGAAAGAAAGTTTTGCCTCAATGGAGTTTACATTTTAGTAGAGAGAAAGAGAGTAGTAATTTTTCCACAAAATATCTTACTTTTATTATTATTTTCACATCACTCTAGCATATTGACTTTAGAAACAAAAGACAGAATCCTATTTATAGCATTCTGTTTTCAGTAGTGGTATTTCTATTTACAAAATATAATAATTATCAATCACTGAAAATGTGAAATCCTAGAAAACACAGCATTTCTACGCATGATGTTAACATTGTTCTCAAAGAGTTGTTGGCCAAAGATTCATTTCATGAATCTGATTTTTCCAAAATAGACAATTCTGATGATTCAGACGACTGTGATGTTAGATCTGTTTAGAAACAACTCCAAGAACAGTCTTTGTATTTTATTTTCATACTGAAAATCAGTCAGATTTGCTTCAGCCTCAAAGAGTGTCTTTATATAAAATTAAATGAGCGCTGGCAGCAAGCTGCACTTTTTTTTTTCTAAGTGGGAAAATGGTCAAATCAATAAAAATAAGAAGGAAAAGGAAGGGCATTATATAATAATAAAGGGTATAATCCAACAAGAAGACTTAAGTATCCTATATATATATGTACCCAATATTGAAGTAAGTAGATTTATAAAACATGTTATTCATGGCCTATGAAAAGACTTGGATAGCCATATATAACAGTGGGACATTTAAACACCCCACTGACAGTGTCAGACAGATCACTGAGGCAGAAAACTAGCAAAGAAATTCTGGATGTAAACTTGACACTTGACCAATTGAACCTAATAGACCTCTACAAAACACTCCAGGCAACAACTACAGATTATACATTCTCCTCATCTGTACCTGGAACATATTCTAAGATGGACCATATGCTTGATCATAAAGCAAGTATCAATAAATTTTAAAAAATTTAAATTATAACAAGCATTCTCTCAGACCACAATGAAATAAAAATAGAAATAAATATCAAGATGACATCTCAAAATTACACAAAATACATGGAAATTAAACAACTTGTTTCTAAATAGCTCCTGGGTGAACATTAAAATTAAAGTAAAAATCAAAATATTCATTGAAATTAATGAAAATAGAGACACAACTTATTAAAATCTCCAGAATGCACCTAAAATAGTGTTAATAGTAAAGTTTATAGTGCTAAACACCTTCATCAAAAAGTTGGAAAGATCTTAAATTAACAATCTAACTTTGGATCCAAAGAAACTAGAAAATAATGAGTCAACTCCAAAACTAATAGAAGAAAAAAACAAAACTGGAGAAGAGTTGAACAAATCTGAAATGCAAAAAGCCATACAAAAGATCAATAAAACCAAGAGTTGACACTTTGAAAAAATAAACAAGACGATCAGAACACTAGCTAGATTAACAAGGAAAAAATAAAAAATGGAAGATCCAAATAGGTACAATCAGAAATGACAAAGATCACCTTACAACTGATTTCATAGAAATACAAAAGATCCTCAGAGAATATTTTCAACAATTTTATGCAGACAACTTAGAAAATCTAGAAGATTTGGACAAATTCCTGGAAACGGAAACAGCTCCCATAATTGAATGAGGAAGGGATTGAAACTGCGAATAGACCAATACTGAGCTCTCAAATTGAATAAGTAATAAAAAACCTACCAACCAAAAATACCCTGGACTAAATGGATTCACAGCCAATTCTACTAGACATACAAAGAATAACAGGTATCACCAATTTTACTGAATGTATTCCAAAATATCAAGAAGAGGGGCTTTTCCCTTACTCATACAATGAGTAAGGGATCTGGTATCTGGTATCATCAGCCAGATACCAAAATCTGGCAGAGACACAACAACAATGATAACAAAAAAATAAAACTTCAGGCCAGTATCCCTGATGAACATAGATGAAAAAATCCTCAACAAATTACTAGCAGACTGAATCCATCAGCACATCAAAAAGTTAATACACAACAATGAAGCAGGCTTTTATTCCTGGGACGCAAAGTTGGTTCAACACACATAAATGAATAAATGTGATTCATCCCATAAACAGAATTGAAGGCAAAACCATAGAGAAAAAAATTGTTGATAAATTTTAAAATCCCTTCATGATAAAAACCCTCAACAAAATAAGCATCAGAGGAAAATACCTCAAAATAATAAGAACCATCTATGAAAAATCTATAACCAACATACTGAATGGACAAAAGACAGAACCATTACCCTTGAGAACTGGAACAAGGCAAGGATGCCCACTCCTATTTAACCTAGTACTGGAAGCCATGGCCAGAACAATTAGGCAAGGGAGATAAATAAAAGGCATCTACATAGGAAAAGAAGAAATCAAACCATCTCTCTTTGCTGATGATGTAATCCTACACGTAGAAAATCCTAAAGACTTTGCCAAAAGGCTTCTAGAACTAATAATTTTAGTAAAGTTTCAGGATACAAAGCCATTATACAAAAGTCAGTAGCATTTCTATACACCAATAATGCCCAGACTAAGAGGCAAGTTAAGAACAAAAGCCATTTTAAGTGGCCACAAAGAAAATAAAATACCTGGCAATACAACTAACCAAGGAGGTGAAAGATCTCTATAAGAAGAACTACAAAACACTGCTGAAGGAAATCAGAGATGATCCAAATAAATGAAAAATTATTCCCATACTCATGAACTGGAAAAATCAATATTGTTAAAATGATGATACTTTACATGCCATAAACTTCACCCCTTGTAAATGTACAATTCAATGATTTTTAGATGTGAAATCATCATCATAACCCAGCTTTAGATCATTTGAATCACCACAAAATGCTCTCTTGTGTCCATTTGTGATAATTCCACATTCCCATCCCCAGCTGCAGGCAAACATTGATCTGCTTGCCGTCTCTATAAACTTACCTTTTCTAGAAATGCCGTACAAACAGAATCATACAATATGTAGTCTTTTGGATCTGGATTCTTTAACTTAGCAAGACGTTTTTGAGGCTGAATGTCACATTATACTTCAAAATATCTGTTTAAAAATAAGAAAACTAGGCCGGGCGCGGTGGCTCAAGCCTGTAATCCCAGCACTTTGGGAGGCCGAGGCGGGCAGATCACGGGGTCAGGAGCTCGAGACCATCCTGGCTAACACGGTGAAACCCCGTCTCTACTAAAAATACAAAAAACCCAGTGTGTGATGTTCCCCTTCCCGAGTCCAA
>NW_012117755.1:105769-118483 GCF_000951035.1 Colobus angolensis palliatus | reverse complement strand
GCGGAGCTTGCAGTGAGCCGAGATTGCGCCACTGTACTCCAGCCCGGGTGACAGAGGGAGACTCCGTCTCAAAAAGAAAAAATAAAATAAAATAAGAAAACTAAAGCCTGACCAAAATTTAAAAAAAAAAAAACAACAACTATTTATTATTATACATTCAAGTTTTAAGCAATGAAATAATTTTTGAGTTTTAGTCCCATGTTTCCTAAATCTTAGATATATCAGCAATTTCTCAAAAACAATAGCTGTACTCCCCAAAGCAATTTAGAGATTCAATAGTATTCCTATCAAATTACCAATATCTTCTGCAAATAATTAGAAAAACTATTCTGAAATTCACATGGAACCAAAAAAGAGGCCCAATAGCCAAAGCAATCCTAAGAAAAAGGAACAAAACTGGAGACATCAAACCATTCAACTTCAAGCTATACTATAAGGCTACGGTAATCACAACAGTATGGTCCTGGTACAAAAATGGACACATAGACCAATGGAACAGAACAGAAATCTCAGAAACAAAGCCGCACACCTACAACCATCTGATCTTCGACAAGGCCAATCAATAGGAAAAGGACCCCCTATTAAATAAGTGGTGCAATAGGAAAACTAACTCCTATTCAGTAAATGGCCCTGGGATAACTGGCTGGCCTCACTCAGAAAAATGAAAATGGACACTTACCTTTCAACATATACAAAAATAAACTCAGGATGGATTTAAATGCAAGACTTCAAACTCTAAGAATCCTAGAAGAAAACCTAGGAAATACCCTTACTGGCATTGGCCTTGGCAAATAATTCTTGGCTAAATCCCTTAAAGCAACTGGAACAAAAACAAAATTTGACAAGCAGGATTTAATTAACTAAAGAACATCTGCATAGCAAAAGAAACTATCAACAAAGTAAACACAACCTACAGAATGGAAAAAAAGGTTCATAAACTATGCACCTGACAGAAATCTTGTATCTGGAATCTGTAAGGAACTTAAATTGACAAGCAAGGAGCAAAAACCACCATTAAAAAATGGGCAGACGAAATGAACAAACACTTGTCAAAAGACATGTAAGAAGCCAAAAAACATATGAAAAAACATGAAAAAATGCTCACTATCACTATCATTAGAGAAATGCAAATCTGAACCACAGTGAGATACCGTCTCACACCAGTCAGACTGGTGATTATTAAAAAGTCAAAAAAACAACAGATGCTGGTGCGGCTGTGGAGAAAAGGGAACACATACACTGTTGGTGGGAATGTGAATGTAAATTAGTTCGGACACTGTGGAAAGCAGTTTGGAGATTTCTCAAAGAACCTAAAACAGAGCTACCATTTGACCCCGCAATCTCATTACTGGATATATACCAAACAGAAAATAAATCATTCTGCCAAAAAGACTTGTGCACTTATAGGTTGATTGCAGCACCATTCACAATAGCAAAGATGTGGAATCAACCTAGGTACCTATGAATGGTGGACTGGATAAAGAAAATGTGGTACATATATACCACAGAGTATTGTGCAACTGGGAAAAAAATGACAAAATTCTGTCCTTTGAAGCAACATGGATGAAGCTGGAGGCTGTAATCCTAATCAAATTAACAGAGGATCAGTTAACCAAGTACCGTGGGTTCTCACTTGTGAGTGGGAGCTAAACATTGAGCATACACGGACATAAACATGGAAACAACTGACAATGTGGACTACTAGAGGGGGGGAAGATGGGAGTGGGGCATGTGTGCTAAAACTACTTATCGGGTACTATGCTCACTACCTGCATAATGGAATCCATACCCCAAACCTCAGCATTGCACAATATACCCATGTAGCACAACCTGCACATGTAAAATAAAAGTTGAAATTTTAAAAAGAAGTTTTATAAAAATCAACTTCAATTAATTTGATCTCTACAAGATTACCAATTTTATGATGTAGACTTGACTTGTCCTTGGCATCAATGATCCAATAAGGTATACATTTAAAACATGAATGTACTGTATTTCCCTAGAGAAATTCAGGGTATTGTGTCAAAAAATATTCTTTTTAGGAAGACAGAAGAAAGGAGTAAGAGAAAGAAGAGGCAGAGAAGGAAGAGGTAAGAGGAAGAAAGGAAGGAAGGAAGAAAAAGAAAGACAAAGAAAGGAGGAGGAAGGAGGAAAGAAAGAGAGAGAGATAGGAGAGAAAGGAAGAAAGAAAGGAAAGAAAGAAAAAGAAAGAAAGAAAGAAAGAAAGAAAGAAAGAAAGAAAGAAAGAAAGAAAGAAAGAAAGAAAGAAAGAAAGAAAGAGAAAGGAGAAAGAGAAAGAAAAGAAAGAAAAGAAAGAAAAGAAAGAAAGAAAAAGAAAAGAAGGAAAGAGACAAAGGGAAGGAAGGACAGAAGGAAGGAAGGAAGGAAGCAAGGAAACTAACTAACTCTTGAGGAAAATGAGGTCATTCCTTTGCTACACAGATTTTCCCCGATATGGAGATTTGAGCCTATCTTATTCTCTGCTTCTTTTTCTATTACGTAAAGGCTGTATTCCCACACTTTTTGTTCAAGATGGTCAAATGTGCATTATTCTTATTACTCTCATTTTATCACATTATAGAAAAAATTATTTAAAAGCTGGAGAAAATGCCACAAAGGTGAACTTGATAAGATTCGTCAAGTATAAAGCATTTTCAACAGCCAGAATGACCTACACAAGGAGGAACAGAATGTAGTAATGTCCGGATACCTTGGGCAAAGAATTACCTTGAAATCTCTGTCATCTTAAGATAATCTATATAATTGCTCTGATATATTTTTACCATACCTCTAGGTTAAAGCTCCTCCCATGCATACTTAATACTCACTTTAAAGAATAAGTCTTAAGTTATCATGCCAAATTAAAAATTCTTACATATGTACAAATAATATGTTCTATATCTTGAAACTGACTAAAAAACTGTGTTTAATTATTTTAAGTGATTTCTAACAACGTACAATTTAAAATGATAAATTCCCTTTTATAGCAAGAGTAGGCTTTTAAAGCACCAAAACCTCATTGCCTAAACTATAGGCAAATTAGAGGTAGATCTTAAGAAACATATAGCTTAACAACAATGTATGACCCTAGATTACCAAGATGTGAATTTGATAAATTTTAGACTCAAGCAGTAGATTGTGTATCCAAGCATAAAAATATATCAGGAAGTATTTTGTGGGAAACAGAATAGCTTTATCTTATTTTATTTATTTTTTCTATGTTTTCATGAACATGTGTTTTGCTGAACTTCCTGTCACATCTCTGAATTTGCATATCCATCTGTCCATTCGTCCATCCATCCATCCATTAATTCTGTCATTAAATTGTTGGGCAATCTCCCAGGAGTTAAGAATACAATGGTAAAAATTGACAATGTCTCTACTCACATGGAATTTAATAGATGGAAAATATATAATAAACCAATAAACAAGAAAACTGAATTTTGTGATAACACCCATAAAGGAAATAAATACAACATTGAAACACACAAAAATACTGTAGTCAGGAATGGTTGCCCTGAAGACATGACCTTTAAATTGAGATTTGAAGAAAGAGGTTGAACAATGAAAGGAAGGAACAGAAAATGTTGAAAAATTGCAAGGAACAAAGGAGAATATAGTTACATAAACTAAAGCAATATCACATTTGGAATCAGGATTTTGTAGAAATGAATCATTATTTTAATAAATTTTGTAAATTCAGATTAGATGGTAAATAATTTTGCTGTCAGCTACCACTTTCTGTATCACAATAATTTAACTATAGTTTGGATTATGTTTTTACTATACAAAATGTCCAAAACTTTATCAACTTTTGCTTTATATACATTTATTTACTGAGCCTCTGTTATATGCAGAGTACCATGCTATGGGTTAGGTATCAAAAAGACAAGAAAGACACATCCCCTATTCTCATAGAATGAATAGTCTGGTGAGGAAGGCACACAGTTTAAACAAGTAATTTAAATAGAATATGGTCATTTTATTTAAATTGAAATTTTATTTAAAATTAAAAGAAAGACGGGTGTGAAGGAAGTCTACTACAGAGGCATCCAACACAGTCCAGCAGATTTGAGAAGGATCTGTTAGTAAGATGTTTAGAAAGATGTTATTTATTCTAGAGCAAGGACAATATCTGCAATTAAATTATTTTATTAGGTAAATTTATCTTAAGCAAACAAGACTTTTTTATGGGCTTTGCCATCAGCAGAGATTTAATAATTGCATATTTTAAGTTTTTTTGTTGCAAATAGTCTGATTTCTAAAATAAGAAATTAAATTTATATAATTTCAAATACAATTATTCATATAAAAATAATAAGTATAAATATCTGAACATATTCTAAATTCTTATGTATTTCTTAGAATTCTTATTACCATCAAGATCTAATCAATGAAGCTGCTTGAAACCTACAGGAAATCAATGAAAGGTTTTTTTCTGCTTTGTTACTTTATATTATTAATTAGTAATGACCTTAAGTTCTTTCATGACACCCATTTTGCCCTAAATAAAAGTTTGATGAAGGGCCTTCTCACCCTTTTTAATTGCAAAATGAAAAGTCATCCATCTAAGGGAAAGCCCCTCATTATTCTGTGGGCCCCTTTAGGGAATATAAGATTAATAGTCATCCTATACATATAGATTTGCATCTAGATATTTTCTTTCTAAAATATTAATTCTCAATAATCCTAAAGAACATATATATATATAAAATAAAATAATGTATATAATAAAATAATTTATAGTTTTAAAAATCAAGATATTTTATTGATATATAATATTTTTAAAAACATTCATTGCCTATATATATGTAAAATAACTATAGTTTTAAGGTCTAACGTGCCATCAATATTCACAGTGGTAAAATTAATAACTGTTTTAAGAATATCATGGAATTCTTATCTTTTCTTTCCAATATCTGGGCATTTGCTTAAAGACTCTTTCCATTCATACATTATGCTGCTCAGTAATCAATGTAAGGCATCGTTTTTCCAGGTTAAGAGCTGTTTACAAGGGCTAACAGTAGGGTATCCACTTCTTCCATTTAATCTAGACTAGTAAATGTTGTTATCGATAATTACATTGATGCAGTGGGTATAAACCAGGACTGTGTCTAGGACATAAGGGCTTCAATGTTCAGAGCCACAATGTAGGTTCACTTCTAGTAGAAAACTAAATTTAACAAATTCCTTAATCTTACTTTTTCCTTTTGCCCTAATTTCCGTGTTTCTTTTAATTTAACTTATTTTAAAATATCTAATATTTCTCTATGAACAGCGTTGAATAACTTTTAGAAAGTTAGAGAGACAGATAGATGTGATAAATAAAAGTAAGCAAAATATCTCTAGGCTTAAGGGCAAACACAAGTAAGATACAGCCTCTTCTTTTAGGAAGCTTACCATATACTAGAGTCTTGCTAGTCACAGTTAACTAATCAGCAGCATTAACTAGGAACCTTATAGAAATGAGAAATCTTGGGCCATGCCCAGACAAAGTGAATCATAATGTGCATTTTAACAAGGTCTCAAGTCATACCTATGTAAAATAAAGTATGGGAAGTACTGTGTTAGTGGATGCTTCAGGTGTAATTAATGTCAAAAGCTTCACTGGAAGTTTTCTACTTCCCATTGAAGGTATTTGTTTGCTTTCCACATGACAATTGAAACTATTTGTCTAGAAATCTGTAATACTCAGGGTTCTCTTGGAGGGATAGAACTAATAGGATATATATGTGTGTGTGTATGTGTCTGTGTGTGTGTGTGTGTGTGTGTGTGTGTGTGTGTGTATAAAGGGGAATTTATTAAGTATTAACTTACACAATCACAAGGTTCCACAATAGACTGTCTGCAAGCTGAGGAGCAAGGAGAGCCAGTTCAAGTACCGAAACTGAAGAACTTGGAGTCTGATATTCGAGGGCAGGAAGCATGCAGAATGGAAGAAAGATGTAGGCTGAGAGGCTAGGTCTGTCTCTCCTTTTCACGTTTTTCTGCCTGCTTATATTTGCTGGAAGCTGATTAGATTGTGCCCATCAGATTAAGGGTGGATCTGCCTTCCCCAGTCCACTGACTCAAATGTTAACCTCTTTGGGCAACACCCACACAGACACACCCAGGATTAATACTTTGTATCCCTCAATCCAATCAAGTTGACACTCAGTATTAACCATCACATTAGCACTGCAGTGTTTTTTAATGAATGAGTAAATTATAAGTACACCATCATTATGCAAGGTGATAAATCTAAAGAGGGTCTTCTGACTTTTCTATAGTTTCTGTGTCTCCAACTATGAGCAGAGTTAAAACTGCAATCATTTGGAATTGAAAACAATTGATGCCACATTTCAGCGGGATACCATGTAATGCTCTAAGCCACAAACTTGAGGCAAATTGGCTGCTTTGTGGAAATA
Source organism: Colobus angolensis palliatus (assembly GCF_000951035.1). Lineage (NCBI taxonomy): Eukaryota > Metazoa > Chordata > Mammalia > Primates > Cercopithecidae > Colobus > Colobus angolensis. Next base: position 112,076 of record NW_012117755.1, on the reverse strand, counting down.
TTTATGGGTGCCTTTTCACCTTCAAGGTACTGTAGCAGAATGCAGTGATAAATCAAGTTTCTGCTTGATCATTACCAGAGAAGCTATCTTCTGCAACTTTATTTAGATACCTCTGTTTTGTGATAAAAACTGCTTTCCCACAATGTACAGGCTTACAAATCAGCACATTCCAAATTATAATTTTGAAAAATATTTAAACATAATTAATGAGAAGGTTAAATGAAAAGAGTTGAGCAGTTTCACTAAAGGCAGTTATTTTCTGTGAATTAGATAGTTTATATGTAAAATATAAAATATGATGTTTATGTAGCTTATGATTTTCAATGACATTGGTTGGGTTGCAATTCAAGAATAACAAAATAGGTCTTGGAAAATGATTTAGGCATTTGTTTTTTTCTCTACATGTATGTATAAAACCAAACATAATACTGGTGTCTAAAGTTTTACTTCTGTGAAATGTAAGGCATGGAATTGTATAGACGTTTTTTATCTCCCAGGGTGGTTAATAAATTCCTGGAAAGTGGCAAAAATATTTTCTTTTTCCTTCTATCCTCTACTGCTACTTAATAAACTCTTAAAATATGTGTTGAAGAAACAGAATTCTTGATATCTTTATAGTCTAGAGATTATACACACACATATATACACATTAGATATTTTATATATATGTATATGTATGTGTGTATATATATATACACACACACACAGAGAAAGAAGCGAAAAAAGAGAAGGGGTAGAGAAAGAGAGAAAGAAAAGAGCATTATAGTCAACTGGCAAAGGGACAGAAGCAAAAAGTGGGATGAATAAAATATAGGAATGAATATAAAAATATTTTTAAAATAACAGAAAATAGGGAGAGCAGAATATAGAAAATAACATTAGAAACTTGGTGGAGACAGGTTAATCCAACCTAGAATTCATGGTAAAGAGTTTAGAATGTATCCTATAGGCCAGTACTTCTCAAAATCAAGTGTGCAGCAAAAGCTCCTACAGGTTTTCTAGTTTCTAGTCCAAAATGTAGAGACTTTGACATTTCAGAGGAAAATTCCCTCAAGCTTTCAGCAGGGAAAGGGAAAAAATAAACACTTGAAATTTGTCCAGAGTGTTGGATTCTTCTTAATAAAGGCCTGGCCTCAAGGAAAAGTATTTTACCAGAGCCTAACCTGAACTAGGGTTTGACTACAGGCTAACCCATCTGGTAGAAGGTAAATACCAAACTGTAGCTCTCTATAGCCGTCCTGTATTACCCAAGGAGTGAAGAGAGAGGAAAGCTGAGAAGCACCTGTGAAAGGCACAGACCAAAGACACATCTCACTGAAAATTGATTCTTTGAAAATTGATTAACCTCTAGTAAAGCTCACCAAAACAATAATAAGAGTGAAGACACAAATTACTACAAATTACTTATATTACAAATGAAAGGAGAGCCACCACTACCAATCCTATAAATATTAAAAGAATAATAAAGGGACACTATGAACAACTCTATATTCACAAGTTTTATAATTTAGATGAAATGGACCAATTCCTCTAAAGACATGATCTGTCTAAACTTATACAAGGAGAAATAAATAATCTTAATTCATTAAGATTATCTAGCTAGCTAGCTAGCTGTACATATATATATAAGAAATTAAATCAATAATTAGTAACTTTATAAAACAAAATGCAACAGGCCCAGATGGCTTCATTGATTAATTCTACCAGTCTTTTGAGGAAGAAATTAGACAAATTATCTTCAACCTCTTCCAGAGGATAGAAGCAGAAAATAGAACTCTTTCTATGAGGCCAACATTACTCTCACCCAAACAAACACATTTTAAGTAAAAGAAAAGCACAGACCAATGAACATGAATGTAAAAGTCATCAAAAATATTACAGAATTAAATATATCACTGTAAAAAAAGGAGTATACACTATTATAAGTGGCAGTTATCTTAGGTATGCAAGACTGGTGCAACAGTCAGAAATAATTAACATAATCTCATCAACAGACTAAAGAAGAAGACTAAAGAAGAAAAACCATATGATCATATCAACAGATGCAGACAAAGTATTTGAGAAAGATCCAACACTTGGTTGTGATAAAAATCATTCAGCAAACTAGAAAGAGAACTTTCTCTATTTGATAAAGCACATCTACAAGAAACTTACAACTAACATCACAGTTAACGGTGAGAAACTAGATTATTTTTTCTCATGATCAGAAACAAGGCAAGGATGTCCACTATCACCACTCCTACTCAATAGCATACCAGAAGTCCTAGCTGATGAAACAGAAAACAAGAAATGTAAATAAAAGGTATACAGACTTGGAATAACCAAACTGTCATTGTTAACAGACGGCATAATTTCCTACATGAAAAATCCTAACCAATCATAAAAAACACTTCAAAGTAAACAAACCAAAACAAATAAACAAAACACCTCTTAGAACTAATAAACAATCATGGCAAGGTTTCAGAATAGAAGGATAATATACAAAAGTCTATTGTAGTCCCACTCAGGAGGCTAAGGCGAGGGGATTGCTTGAGCCCAGGAGGTTGAGACTGCAGTGAGTCATGATCATGCCACTCCTTTCCAACCACTGTCCAGAGTGATAGAGCAAGACCGTGTGTGTGTGTGTGTGTGTGTGTGTGCGCGCGTGTGTGTGTATACATGTATATAAAGATGTATAAGTTCTACATAAGTAAAACCACAAAACTCTGATGAAGCAATCGAAGATCTAAATAATTGGACAGCTATCTCATGTTTACAGATAGGAAGACTAAATATGGTTAAACTGTCAGTTCTTTCCAAATTAATCTGTAGATTCAATGCAATCTCAATAAAATCTCACCAAGTTACTTTGCATCCAATTGATAAATCAATTGATAAATTCATTCTAAAATTTATATTGAAAGGCAAAAAATAGTAATTAAAAAAAACAAAATAGCCAAAACAATATTGAATAAGAAGAACTCAGTTGAAGGGTTAATACTATCCAGCTTCAGTAATTATTATAAGAGTATGATAACCAGGAGAGTATGGTATTAGCAAACAACAGACAAATAAATCAACAGAACAGAATGGAGAGTACAAAAATAGACCCAGACAAATGTAGTAAATTTATCTTTAACAAAGGAACAAACCCAACTATAAACAGACAACTATCCTTAAACTGAGGAAAGATTTTTCAATGTATGATCCTGAAACAAATGCATATCCACACACAAAATACTGAATGTAACACAGGCCCTACACATTTTTAAGGAATTGACTCAAAATGGATCATAGACCTAAATATAAAGCACAAAGCTTTAACCTCTTCAAAAGTAAATGTAAGAAAATCTTACATTTGGGGTTTGGTGATAAGTTTTTAGATATATTGATATAATTGATAAGTTGGATTTCATTAAAACTATTAAAAAATACTTTGTGAAAGAGATTGTTAAAAGCATGGAAAGAAGATCACAGACCAGGTTAAAATGTTTATGAGTTACATATCTGACAAAGTACTTATATCCAGAATATACAATATATGCTTAAAATACAATGATAGGAAAATGTACAAGGAAATCTCCATGAAACCATCAGTGGATTTTGTAGTATACATAGAGTGACTGAATGAAACAAAAAACAAGAAAAAACTATATTCTGTGTGTAAGAAACTCACTTTATACTTAATGATTCATATAAGCTGAAAGTGGAAAGATAAAGAAAAAATATTACAAGCAAATAATACCCAAAAATGCAAAGGTGGCAATACTTGTATCAGTAAAAATAGATTTTATGTAAAAAGCTGTCACAAGAGACAAAGAAGGACATTACTAACATATAATGACAAAAGTGTAAATACACAAGGAATATATAATAATTATAAATATATACATACCTAACATTAAAGCATTTAAATACATAAAGCAAACATTTACAGCATAGAAGGGATAAGTAGACAGTAATACAACAATAGTATTAATAAAAGCTTTCAAATAACAAACAGAACAACCAGACAGAAAATCAACAAAGGAATAGTGGCTATGAATAACACTATAGATCAAACGGATGTGACAGACCTATACAGATCAACCACAAAGAAGTAAGAGAATATACATTCTTCTTAAGCAGACATGGTACACTTTGCAAGATAAATCATAGGTTAGGTCACACAGCAAGTTATAAGAAATAAGATTGAAACCACACCAAATATCTTTTGTGACGACAAAGGGAGCAGAACTAGAAATCCACAGCAGAAGGAAAACTAGAAACTTCACAAGTATGTGGAAATTAAACAACTCATTTGATCAGCCATGGGTCAAAAAAGAAATAAAAAAAAATTTTTTTAAATGTTGAGACAAATGAAAACAAAAATACATGATACCCTAACTTTCAAGATTCAGCAAAAGCAGTAGTAAGAGGTAAGATTATAGCAGGAAATGCCTACGTTTAAAAAGAAAACAGGAAGGAGGTTCCAAGATGGCCAAATAGGAATAGCTCCAGTCTACAGCTACCAGCATGAGCGATGCAGGAGATGGGTGATTTCTGCATTTCCAACAGAGGTACCGGGTTCATCTCACTGGGGCTTGTTGGACAGTGGGTGCAGCCCACGGAGTGTAAATTGAAGCAAGGCAGGGCTTTGCCTCACCCAGGAAGCATAAGGGGTCAGGGGATTCCCTTTCCTAGCCAAGGGAAGCCATGACAGATGGTACCTGGAAAATCGGGACATTCCCACTCTAATACTGCACTTTTCCAACAGTCTTAGCAAATGGCACATCAGGAGATTATATCCCGTGCCTGCCTGGGAGGGTTCCATGCCCACAGAGCCTCGCTCATGGTAGCACAGCAGTCCAAGTTTGAACTGCAAGGCAACAGTGAGGCTGGGGGAGGGGTGTCTGCCATTGCTGAGGCTTGAGTAGGTAAACAAAGTGGCTGGGAAGCTCGAACTAGGTGGAGCCCACTACAGCTCAAGGAGGCCTGCTTGCCTCTGTAGACTCCACCTCTGAGGGCAGGGCATAGCTGAATAAAAGACAGCAGAAACTTCTGCAGACTCAAACATCCCTGTCTGACAGCTTTGAAGAGAGAAGTGGTTCTCTCAACATGGAGTTTGAGATCTGAGAATGGACAGACTGCCTCCTCAAATGGGTCCCTGACCCCCGAGTAGCCTAACTGGGAGACAACTCCCAGTATGGGCCAACTGACATCTTATACAGCTGGGTGCTCCTCTGAGACAAAGCTTCCAGAGGAAGGATCAGGAAGCAACATTTTCCGTTCTGCAATATTTGCTGTTCTGCAGCCTCTAGTAGTGACACCCAGGCAAACAGGGTCTGGAGTGGACCTACAGCAAACTCCAACAGAACTGCAGCTGAGGGTCCTGACTGTTAGAAGGAAAACTAACAAACAGAAAAGACATCCACACCAAAATCCCACCTGTACGTAACCATCATTAAAGACCAAAGGTTGATAAAACCACAAAGATAGGGAGAAACCAGAGCAGAAAAGCTGAAAATTCTAAAAATCAGAGCGCTGCTTCTCCTCCAAAGGATTGCAGCTCCTCGCCAGCAACGAAACAAAGCTGGACAGAGAATGACTTTGACGAGTTGAGAGAAGAAGGCTTCAAAGATTAGTAATAACAAGCTTAGAGCTAAAGGACAATGTTCGAACTCATTGAAAAAAGATTAGACGAATGGCTAACTAGAATAAACAGCATAGAGAAGACCTTAAATGACCTGATGGAGCTGAAAACCATCGCACGAGAACTACGTGACACATGAACAAGTTTCAGTAGCTGATTCGATCAACTGGAAGAAAGAGTATCAATGATTGAAGATCAAATGAATGAAATGAAGCAAGAAGAGAAGTTCAGAGAAAAAACAGTGAAAAGAAATGAACAACGCCTCCAAGAAATATGGGGCTATGTGAAAAGACCAAATCCACGTCTGACTGGTGTACCTGAAAGTGACGGGGAGAATGGAATCAAGTTGGAAAACACTCTGCAGGATATTATCCAGGAGAACTTCCCCAACCTACCAAGGCAGGCCAACATTCAAATTCAGGAAAATACAGAGAATGCCAGAAAGATACTCCTCGAGAAGAGCAACTCCAAGACACATAATTGTCAGATTCATCAAAGGTGAAATGAAGGAAAACATGTTAAGGGCAGTCAGAGAAAAAGGTTGGGTTACTCACAAAGGGAAGCCCATCACACTAACAGCAGATCTCTCTGCAGAAACTTTACAAGACAGAAGAGAGTGGGGGCCAATATTCAACATTCTTAAAGAAAAGAATTTTCAACCCAGAATTTCATACCCAGCCAAACTAAGTTTCATAA
>NW_012117755.1:104472-105649 GCF_000951035.1 Colobus angolensis palliatus | reverse complement strand
TGTCACTATCAGGCCTGCCTTACAAGAGCTCCTGAAGGAAGCACTAAACATGGAAAGGAACAACTGGTACCAGCCACTGCAAAAACATGCCAAATTGTAAAGACCACTGATGCTAGGAAGAAACTGAATCAACTAATGAGCAAAATAACCAGCTAACATCATAATAACAGCATCAAATTCACACATAACAATATTAACCTTAAATGTAAATGGACTAAATGCTCCAATTTAAAGACACAGACTGGCAAATTGGATAAAGAGTTAAGACCCATCAGTGTGCTGTATTCAGGAGATCCATCTCACATGCAGAGACATACATAGGCTCAAAATAAAGGGATGGAGGAAGATCTACCAAGCAAATGGAAAACAAAAAAAAGCAGGGGTTGCAATCCTAGTCTCTGATAAAACAGACTTTATACCATCAAAGATAAAAAGAGACAGAGAAGGCCATTACATAATGGTAAAGGGATCAATTCAACAAGAAGAGCTAACGATCCTAAATACATATGCACCCAATACAGGATGCACCCAGATTCATAAAACAAGTCCTTAGAGACCTACAAAGAGACTTAGACTCTCACACAATAATAATGGGAGACTTTAACACTCCACTGTCAACACTGAACAGATCAATGAGACAAAGTTAACCAGGATATCCAGGAATTGAACTCAGCTCTGCACCAAGCGGACCTAATAGATACCTACAGAACTCTCCACCCCAAATCAACAGAATCTACATTCTTCTCAGCACCACATCACACTTATTCCAAAACTGACCACATAGTTGGAAGTAAAGCACTTCTCAGCAAATGTAAAAGAAGATAAATTATAACAAATTGTCTCTCAGACCACAGTGCAATCAAACTAGAACACAGGATTAAGAAACTCACTCAAAACTGCTCAACTACATGGAAACTGAACAACCTGCTCCTACTGGGTACATAACGAAATGAAGGCAGAAATAAAAATGTTCTTTGAAACCAATGAGAACAATGACACAGAAAAACAGAATCTCTGGGACACATTTAAAGCACTGTGTAGAGGGAAATTTATAGCACTAAATGTCCACAAGAGAAAGCAGGAAAGATCTAAAATTGACACCCTAACATCACAATTAAAAGAAATAGAGAAGCAAGAGCAAACACATTCAAAAGCTAGCAGAAGGCAAGAAATGACG
>NW_012117755.1:67130-99527 GCF_000951035.1 Colobus angolensis palliatus | reverse complement strand
ATTCCTCAAGGATCTAGAACTAGAAATACCATTTGACCCAGCCATCCCATTACTGGGTATATACTCAAAGGATTATAAACCATACTGCTATAAAGACACATACACATGTATGTTTATTGCAGCACTATTCACAATAGCAAAGACCTGGAACCAATCCAAATGTCCATCAATGATAGACTAGATTAAGAAAATATGAGGCATATACACCATGGAATACTATGCAGCCATAAAAAAGAATGAGTTCATGTCCATTGTAGGGACATGGATGAAGCTGGAAACCATCATTCTGAGCAAACTATCGCAAGGATACAAAACCAAACACCACATAGGTGGGAATTGAACAATGAGAACACATGGACACAGGGTGGGGCACATCACACCATGGGGCCTGTCGTGGGGTTGGGGGAGTGGGGAGGGATAGCATTAGGAGATATACCTAATGTAAATGACAAGTTAAAGGGTGCAGGCACACCAACATGGCACATGTATACATAGGTAACAAACCTGCACGTTGTGCACATGTACCCTAGAACTTAAAGTAAAAAAAAAAAAAAAAAAAAAAAAAAAAAAAAAACTAAAGATAACAGCTGGACGTATGTCCCTGAGCTGTTTTTCAGAAACCAGGACCTCCCCCGAGCCCCCCAGCCAACCGGATGAAAAATTCTGATCACTGACACAAAGACCTCAGATAAGCAAAAACTGAGGACTAAATTCTGACTACTGCTCCAGTTTCATTTTGAGAGGCCTGGAGAGAGCCATGCCCACAGGGCAAACCTTAACATTCCTTTCTGCTGACCCCAAGGGTTTATATAAAACCCCAAAGGTTTACTTCCTTAATCAATTGCAAATAAAGAAAAAAAATCTCTAAATCTACCTCTGACCTGTAAGCCCCTGCTTCAAGATATCCTGACTTTCTAGGCCAAAGCAATGTATAATCTCCCTGTATTGATTCATGATTTTGCCTGTAACTTCTACTTTCCTAAAATGTAACGCTGCCTTTAAAAACCTTCCCTTATAATCCATTGAGGAGTTCAGATCATAAGTGTTAGCTGCCCAATTCTCCTTGCTTGGCACCCTGAAATAAATATCTCAGTTTCTCTCACTGCAAAATAAATAAATAAATAAATAGAAAGAAAGAAAACAAATCTCAAATCAACAGCCAAACTTTTTAGCTCACAAAACTAGTAAAAGAAGAAATTAAACCCAAAATTAGCAGAAAGAAGGAAATAATAAATATTAGAGAATAAATAAATGAAGTAGACCATAGAGAAACAATTGAAAAAAATCAACATTAAGAGGTGGTTTTATGAAAAGAAATAAAACTGACAATATCTTTGCTAAATTAAAAAAATGAGAGAACATTCAAATAAATAAATTCAGAAATGAAAAGAAGACAATAAAACTGAACCCACAGACATAAAAATGATAATAAGAGACTATTATGAATGATTATATGCCAGCAAATTGGATAGCCTAGTAAAAAAATCAATGCATACATTCCTAGAAACATTCAACTTACTAAGATTAAACCGTGAAAAAAAATATAAATTTTCAACAGACCTATAATCAGCAAAGAGATTGAATTAGTAATCCAAACCTCCCAACAAGGAAACTTCCAGAACCTGGTGACTTTACTGGTGAATTCTAATATACACGTAGATGAGAATTAACACCAAATATTATCAAAATCTTCCAAAAACTTGGAGTGAACACTTCCAAATTCATTTTTTGAGGTGAGTATTATCCTGATACAAAAGCTAGTCAAAGACATCAGAAGAAAAGAAAATTACAGTCCAAAATTCATGATAAATATGGATTCCAAAATCCTCCAATATCATACTAGCAAACTAAACCCAACAGAACATTAAAAGGATCATACACCATAGCCAAGTGAGATTTAACTTTGGAATGCAAGGATGATTCACTACATAAAAATAAAATAATGGGATATATCACTTTAACAGAATAAAGAATAAAAGCCACAAGATCATTTCAATAGGTACATAAAAATCTCTTAACAAAATTTGACATCTTTTCACGACCAAAAACCAAAAACCTCTCAATGAACTAAGAATAGAAATAAATGACTTCAACAGAAAACTTCATATAGAGCAAGCCCACAGCTAACATTATACTCAACAGGAAAATCTTAAATCTTTTCCTCTAAGAACAGGAAATAGGCAGGATGCCCAATCTCACCATTCGTCAACCTAGTAGTGGAAGTTCTAACCAGAGAAATTAGGCAAGATCAAGAAGTAAAAATCATCCAGATGGGAAAGGAAGAAGAAAATTCTCCCTGTTTACAAACGGCATAATCTTCTACCTTCTATACAGAAAACTCCCAAAACACCATAAAAAACCTGGTAAAACTAATAAACAAATTCAGTAAAGTTGCAGGATAGAAAATCAATGAGTAAAAATTAGTTGCATTTCTACACACTAACAATGAATTATCTGAAATGAAAATTAGGAGAAGAGGCCGGGCGCGGTGGCTCAAGCCTGTAATCCCAGCACTTTGGGAGGCCGAGACGGGCGGATCACGAGGTCAGGAGATCAAGACCATCCTGATGAACACGGTGAAACCCCGTCTCTACTAAAAGATACAAAAAAACTAGCCGGGTGAGGTGGCGGGCGCCTGTAGTCCCAGCTACTCGGGAGGCTGAGGCAGGAGAATGGCGTAAACCCGGGAGGTGGAGCTTGTAGTGAGCTGAGATCCGGCCACTGCACTCCAGCCTGGGTGACAGAGCGAGACTCCGTCTCAAAAAAATAAATAAATAAATAAATAAAACAAAAAAAGAAAATTAGGAGAAGAACCACATTTACAATAGCATCAAAAAGAACAAAATAATTATGCATAAAGTAAGTAGGTGGAAGACCTGTACGTTGAAATCTATAAAACACTGATGAAAGAAATTGAAAGAGACACAAACAAATAAAGAGATATTCCACATTCATGGATTGGCAGACTTAATGTTGTTAAAACGGTCATACTACCCAAAGCTATCTACAGATTCTATGCCATCTCTATTAAAATCTTAATGACATTCTTCACAGAAATAGAAAACAAAATCCAAAGTTTATACAGAGCCACAATAAAACACCAGAAAGTCAAACCACTCTAGAGAAAATATAATGAAACTGGAGGCATCACACTTCCTGATTTCAAAATATATTAGAGGACTATGTTAATTAAAACCATATAGGATACACAATAGGGAGAGAATGGTCTCTTTAACAAATGACGTTGGGAAAACTGGATACACACATGCAAAAGAATGAATTTGGACCCTTAACTTACATCACAGACAAAAAAATCAACTAAAAATGAATTAAAGACTTAAGTGTAAAACCTCAAATTATAAATCTACAAGAAGAAAACACAGTGAAAAAGCATTATGACATTAATCTTAGCAATGATTTTATGCACATGAAACCAAAAGCACAGGCAACAAAAGCAAAATAAACAGTTGGGACATCTTTAAACTAAAAGCTTCTGCATTGCAGAGGAAATTATCAACAGAGTGAAAAGGCAACCTAAAGAATAGGAAAAACTATTTGCAAACAATATATCTGATAAGGGTTTAATTTCCAAAACATATAAGGAACTCCTACAACTCAACAGCGAAAAAAAAGTTAATCACCCAATTTTTAAAATGGGTTAAAGACTTTTAACAGATGTTTCTCCAAATAAGACATACAAATGGCCAACAGGTTTATGAAAAGATGCTCAAAGTCACTAATCATCAGAGAAATGCAAATCAAAACCACAATGAGATATTGTCTCAACCTGTCAGGATAGCTATGATCAAAAAGACAAAAAATACTGGTGAAGACGTGGAGATGTCGCCACCCTTCTACACCATTGCTAGGAATGCCAAATGGTGCAGCTGCTATGGAACACATTATGGTCATTCCTCAAAAAGAAAATGAAAATATAAACTACCATCAGGGTGAACAGGCAACCTACAGAATGGGAAAAAATTTTTGCAATCTACTCATCTGACAAAGGGCTAATATTCAGAACCTATAAAGAACTCAATTAAATTTACAAGAAAAAAAACAAATAACCCCATCAAAAAGTGGGCAAAGGATATGAACAGACATTTCTCAAAAGAAGACATTGATACAGCCAACAGACACATGAAAAAATGCTCATCATCACTCGCCATCAGAGAAATGCAAATCAAAACCACAATGAGATACCATCTCACACCAGTTAGAATGGCAATCATTAAAAAGTCAGGAAACAACAGGTGCTGGAGAGGATGTGGAGAAATAGAAACACTTTTACACTGTCGGTGGGACTGTAAACTAGTTCAACCACTGTGGAAAACAGTGTGGCGATTCCTCAAGGATGTAGAACTAGAAATACCATTTGACCCAGCCATCCCATTACTGGGGATATACCCAAAGGATTATAAGTCATGCTGTTATAAAGACACAAGCACATGTATATTTATTGTGGCACTATTCACAATAGCAAAGACTTGGAATCAACCCAAAAGTCCATCAGTGACAGACTGGATTAAGAAAATGTGGCACATATACACCATGGAATACTATGCAACCATAAAAAGGATGAGTTCGTGTCCTTTGTAGGGACATGGATGCAGCTGGAAACCATCATTCTCAGCAAACTATCACAAGAACAGAAAACCAAATACCGCATGTTCTCACTCACAGGTGGGAATTGAAAAATGAGATCACCTGGACACAGGAAGGGGATCATCACACACTGGGTCCTATTGTGGGTTGGGGGGAGTGGGGAGGGATAGCATTAGGAGATATGCCTAATGTAAATGACGAGTTAATGGGTGCAGCACACCAACATGGCACATGTATACCTATGTAACAAACCTGCACGTTGTGCACACGTACCCTAGAATTTAAAGTATAAAAAAAAAAAAAGAATTCGTATGCAGTGCTGACATGTAAACTCAAGGATATATAATGTTTACTATTGAAACAGTTTACTTTACTAAAGAAAATAAGAGACATGGTTAGCTGGATAATCAAGCAAGTATTCAAAATAAACTTAAATTTAATAATGCTCAGATCTCTACCATAAATCATTCATTTCCTCTGATGTTCTTTCTTTCTCTCCATTATATGTAAATAGACAAGGACTATTCCTGCAAAACTCTTTTACTACACAGTCTGTATTTATGCATCTAAATGTTATTCTTCATGGCTACGTTTAAATAGACATCAAGGTCATATAAATTTGATTTTGATAATAGTATATATCCAAAACTATGATAAGTGATAGTTCACTAATTATTAGTCTGTTTGTTATAACTGAGCTATGTGTTACTGGTTTCATCGTAAGGTTAAGCCCTCCAGCATAAAATTTCATTACTTCTTATGTGGGAGAAAATAGTTTGGTCTACTCTATTGTCTTGATATATTCTGCTATTTCTAATTCAAATGCATGAAAAATGTGTCTTCACATTACACTACAATATGATTATCATCCATAAGTAATGATTTACAGTAAAAGGCAATCAAGAAAAATCATGTTTAGAAGATGGAACAATAAATATGCATAAGTTTTTAAAGAAAAAAATATAAGTGCGATATGATTTAGCAATCTAATTTTTAGTTATTTCTCTAAAAGAATTGAAATCAGAATGTTGAAGAGGCATTAGTACTCCCATGTTCACTGCAGCACTAATCATGATAGTCCAGATGCAGTAATAACCTAAATGTCCATGGACAGTTGAGAAAATATAAGATGTGTGTGTGTGTGTGTATACACATATAGACATATACATTAGAATATTCCATGCATGTGTGTACACATGGAATATACACACATGCATGGAATATTATTCAGCCTTCAAAACTAGAAAATTCTGTAATATGTGACAACAGGTATAAATTCTGTGAACATTATGCTAAGGAAAATAAGCCAGGAATATGAAAACAGATTCTGCATGATTTCACTTACAGGAGATATTTAAAATAGTCAAACGCATAAAATCAGAGTGGAATGAATAGTGGTTGCCAGCAGCAGGGAGTAGGAGAGATGGAGAGTTGGGAGTTGTTAATAAACATACAGAAAGTCATGCAAAATGAATAAATTCTAAAAGTCAGCTAAGCAACATTGTACCTATAGTTAACAAAATTATTTTGTGCTTAAAAATTTAACAGGGTATATCTCATGTTGGGGACTTAACACAATAAAATAAATTTTGAAAAAATGCAGTATGTTTTAATTGGTTCATCTACTCTAACAAATATACCACACTAATGCCAGATGCTAAAAATAGAAAACAAACGTATGTGTGGGGGAGTTGGAGTATATAATAACTCTCTGTACTTTCTGTTCATTTTTTCTGTAAACCTAAAACTGCTCTAAAAATAAAGTCTCAACACAACAAAATGTAAAACTGGAGGGCTTATTCAAATACAGATTACTAGGCTTCACCCTCAGAATTTCTGAATCAGTTGTTTCTGGATAAGACTTCACAAGCTGTATTTCTAACAAGCTTCAAGGTGATTTTAATGTTGCTGACTCTGGAATGGCATTTTGGGATCTCATGCTTTAGACAAATTTAATTCACTGAAAATTTTAAAGTAGCACTTTGACAATAAGAGAAAACTTTAGGGAGGCAAATATGGCCACAGCATGCAATATAAATAGTGGGGTTTAATACTACAAGCTGAAAGTTAAATTTAAATATAATTGGTGAAATTAAGAGAGGTGAAATTAAGAAAAAATCAATTGGTATTAAGAAAAGATAGTACAGTGGTCTACTCAATGGCATTGAACCAATCATTCGGATGTAGGAGTAAAGGAAATGGAAGGAAAAATTTAAGTAGGTTTCAGAGTGGGCATATCTGGGAGAATAATCCTGCCATAAATAGTAATAGGGAAGATATATAGAGAAACAACTGAAGATGAAGTAGTATGGATTTAATTTTTATGTGTATAAGAGGGAAAATATACATCTGCTAGTTTTTAACTTTTAATTGTAATCACTCACTAGAGATAGCTTTTTCCTTATATAAATAAATTATTGTCTTTTCAAAAATTTACATTTACTTTCCCTTTTAAAACTTTTAAAAGAATTAAAGCAGAAAGATAATAGCATGTCTAAACCCAGAAAATAAATCTCATATTCCAGGACTTAACTAAGGCAGGTACCTATCCATCCAAGTATTAAATATCATAAAGGATTCAAAGTCTAAAACATTATTGGGGGTTTCTCTTCCAAATAATTTCCTTGACTATTTTTTTATAAAGTCATACTGGACCTTTCTGATAGATGTAAAGAAAGCATTGTTGTTTAAATGCTTTATCTATGCTGGCTCATTTCCCCAAAAATTGACTGGAAAATCCTACATGGCTTCTTTGGCAAGGACTATATTTAATTTTTTATTTGGTGTTATTCTTGTTAAATCTGGCACAGTGCAGTGCTATGAACATAACTGCATCAGTATATATGGTTGGTTAAAATGAAAATGATTAACAAGAACAGTCAGGAATCTCTTCTTAATAATTATCTAGTGCTTAAAAACTGACACTAAACTTGACCTTCTATACTGTTCAATTTCTCTAACTCATTTTCTTTAAATAATTGTATTTTCTCCCCCTTTTCATGATATGAACTCTGCTCAGTTTCTACCAGTTTCTATAAATTATCTATACAACATGGAAATCAGTACAAAACTGTGTCTTAATGAAGGTCTGATTAATGTCCAGTGAGGGTTACAGATGTGCACCTATGTTAATTAAATTGAATTATCATTTTATGTTTTGCCTAAGTGATTGAGATTAGCTCTTTTTCTAATAATTAAAATCTGGCCTATATTTACCTGAGGTCTATATATATGAGATTACCATTGATGCTCAGTAATTTTCTCCCAGAAAAACAACCACCACCATGCATCTAAACAAATTTATTTGGAAGTGAATCTAATATTTCACAATTGTCTTGAGTGCTATAATATTCAATATAGGTTTACAGAACTTACCTTAATTTGACAATTGCAGCTACCTGCATAGTAAGAAAGAATGGATACTCCTATTTTCATTATTTAGAGGAAACTGAAGGGCCACAAAATTTATTGTTTACCCAATTTCTTAAAACTAGTGATGGCTGTAAAACCAAAACTCCATGTGCCGGTACTCTTTGTGGCCTACTGTGCTGTCTCCACACATTAGGTAGTAATACAGGACTGTTAAATGTAGTAAAATATTGGTAAAGGCCGGCTGCTTGTTTATGTGATTAAAGTTACTGAGTGTTGATCGGGTCAATTTGATTTATGTCTCACTTTAGTTTGTGTGCCTAAGGACTACCGTAATGATTAATCACAAGGATCAAGAACATGTTACTTTATTTTTGGTAAAATGCATTACACACAGTTTGTAATTCTTAAGACCTAGATCACTTTTCATGTCTCAAATGTCCTTACTTTCAGTTTTAATCACTTCACTTAAAGCTTTATCTACCTTGTGATATTTTAAAAATCATCAGTCCTGGGCACATTTATTTTTCTAATTAATTTATTAGAAATTTTAAAAATTGTTATTAGAATTTTTTAAATCTACCACCATGGGATCCCCTTTTTAAATTTTCCACAAAAATATAAATTTCTGGCCAGGCATGGTGGCTCACGCCTGTAATACCAGCACTTTGGGAGGCCAAGGCAGGAGGATCACGAGGTCAAGAGATCGAGACCATCCTGGCCAACATAGTGAAACCCCATCTCTACTAAAAATACAAAAATTAGCTGGGCATGGTGGTACATACCTGTAATCCCAGCTATTCAGGAGGCGGAGGCAGGAGAATCCCTTGAACCAGGGAGTTGGAGGTTTCAGTGAGCCAAGATCATGCCACAACACTCTAGCCTGGTGACAGAGTGAGACTCTGTCTCAAAAAAACAAACAAACAAACAAAAAATATATATACACACACACACACACACACATATATATATTTCTGACATCAGTGTCACACATAGCTCTACTATGTATTTTTTGTGATTGCCCATAACTTCTTTTATTGCCCACTAAAATGTATAAATGGATTAACATGAGAGTGATATCAAATTAAAATTCTATAGAATGGATGCAATCAACATATAATGCTAAGGGACTTGGATTTGCTGAATTCACTGCATTTGCCACATTTAGCCTCTGGAGCTGTTTATTGCCAGTATTGATGAGCCTTAAGCCAATTATAGAGAAAAATAAGGGAGACTTAGTACTCCTTTCCTATTTTTCTAATATATAAAATAACATGCAATCCCATCTGACTTTTGAAATATGACATCAAAAATATTTTGTGCTCTGAGCTTCATTCTCCAACATTGTACTAGAAAGATTAGCACGATATGTAGGTTCACAGAAAATCAACCATACTCAATGATACAAGTGGCTGGGCCAGAAGCACTCAGTCCAAAAACCTGTACATAAAAGTCATTAGTGTGCTATAGCATAAAAATGCTGAACACATTAACATGATAAAGTAGATACAGATAGTTATTTCTTATTTTTCTCCTATGAGAAGATAACAGACATCCTAAGGAGTTAAACTGAGAAATACATACATGACCGCAAAGTTAAGTGTAGTGTGTGTGTGGGGGGGTATCAATAACTTGTTCATTTAAAGGTGTTAAATTTTCTCTATGATGAAGGATCATAAAAAAACTCATTATGGTCAAGACAAGTATTCTGGGACATCTAGGGATAGTAAATGTATCCACTTCATTTTTTTTAATGGTAAGAATATGGGCATTTTACCAGTAATTATGTATCATTTATACAACCACCTTAGCCTGGTATTGAATCTAGATCTCTGATTTGTTAACATTTTCTTATACAGGAAGACAATAAAAGGAGAGGCTCATCAAAATGCAAGAGTTCAGAACACAACTAGTTTGGAATCACTGAGGTTCTAAAGTTTAGCCTCCACAGAATATTTATGGAATTTAGATAACAGCTGTCTTCCTCAGCTGCCAGTGTATAATGACTTGCAATGAGCAGGTGTAAGTTTCCTGGAAGAGAAGATGCTTCTGAGATTCACTAAAGTATGTCTTTCACTAAGAAAAATATTGCTGGAAAATACATTAAAAAATAAAAAGCTATGGACAAATAAAGCTACATTGTGGTAATTCATAATTGAATTGCTTAATTTGAAGAAATCAGTGTGAAATAACAGACATCTATAATTTTTATCTTGGCATGCACAAATGGTTACATTCCGGTCAATGGTTTCTGTGTGTTTGGGGACTTTTGATTAGAATGAAGAATGGCATATGTCTAACATATCTACTCTTTTGGACAAGAAACTTATCTCCCCTGCTTCTTCTTTCACCCTTATGCTGAATTTGATATTTCTTTTTTTCCCTCTTCCTCTCCTCTCCTCTCCTCTCTTCTCCTCTTCTCTCTCCTCACCTCCCCTCCCCTCCTTCCTCCCCCCTTCCCTGTTTCCTTCCCTTTTCCCTTCCCTTCCTTTCCATCCATCCATAACTTAGAATAGGCTACATTTTGCTGCAATAAATAATAAACACTGAAATCTCAGTGGTGTAATAAACATAAATTTAATTTTTCCTCATGGCACATGCCAATATGGGTTGGGTTGTTAATCTGGGTGGTATCGGTACTCAGTGTGGTGATTTATGAATCCCTGTTCCTTTTATAAAGTGACTAAACAGTTTAAAACACATGACCTCCAAGATTGCCAAGGTACAGGGAAAAAAGAGGATAGATAAATTGTACGGGCAGTTTTATGGCCATACTTGAGAGTGACACTTGACCTTAACTGAGCTGTGAAAGAGGTTGGGAAATAGGGTCTTATCAAGAAGATGAAACAAATACAATTTGGTGCAAACATACCATTTTCTGTAACACAGTACCTATTTACCCACAGATTTGCTTTGTTTCTCTATATTATTTTGGCTCTATCAAACTAGCCAATAGTATATATTCTGTCTTTCCCGCTAACTTGTTACCATGAGGTGAAAATTAGTAACAAAGAGCTTAGCACTTTGTAGATGTATGTATGAATGCCTGTATGAAAACTAGAGAATAAATATAAACATCTCAAATTCATTCTCATTCTAATCTTATATCTTCTGTGATTCCTAATTTGTGCTCTAGTCCCTATTTTTAATATTAATGTATGAATTAATCACTAGGACATGGAAATATCACTTTTAGTATCTATCACCAAAGGTATCAGGACAAATAGAGATCATAATTCTCCTTTAATTATGTTTCACTAATAATCTACAAAGAAAACTTCTAACCATGTTCTATTACCCAGTAATCACCTACTTATCCCACACTTAAACATGTATCAAAGCCAAGATATTAAACAGATTCCTTAGTGTTTGAGGTCTTGAGTGGGTCATGTCTTACTAGAGGAAAGGTTTATAGGATCTGATATGGTGAAGAAATAAATATAATAATATGGGAACAAAATCAGTATAAAGTACATGTGTAAACTCCAATAAGTTTGATTCAGAAGTCATGTAAAGAAGACAGAGATTACATGGACGTAAGTACTTGGAAAATTTTAAGTGTGTGCCAATATTGTCTTGATCATCAATATGACTAGAAAGAATGTATATGGTTGAAAGACAAAATGAGATAAAGAAGACTCAATTATGTCCAAAGATAAGCCAAGGACATGGGAAGAATCTGGACAAGTAAATTTTCTCAAAGAAGATTAAGCAATATATGTTTAATTCCTGGTCACCATGGCTACTGCCTGGCATTATATTCATATTACAATGAGAAAATTCACATGCTGATGAGGTTAACAGTAAATAGGATGGTAGCCAATACTTTAGTCCCAACTTGGAGGGTTGTTTGGAGGAGGGTGAGACTTGAGGCACAGAAAACAATTGAAATCATAGGTGGATGCTCTTAAGCAAAAGGCAGTGTAGAAAGTCTGCATGCTCAGTATCTGTGTAAGTCCAGCAGAACTTTCTTTCTCTAATCTGGTAAAAGAAATTAAATTAAATTAAATGAGTTAAATGTCATATTCATCACAGATGTTCAACCTTTCTACCCAGCCGGATTTGCTGCATGGATATTATCCATATCAACTCCATTTTGAGATGTATCCTAAACAGACATTTTACTATATTAATCACCTACACAAGAGCCACATTAGGCTACATCGTCATCTTCACTGACCTGGACTACCGCAGAAATCAGAAGTTGTCTCTCTTTTTATGGCCTGACCCTCCCACACTCTTTTCTCTCTCCATCACCCAGAGAGCATCTTTTAAAAGTTAAATCATGACATGGTACTTCTCTATTTAAAACTCTACAATGATTTATCTTTTCATTGTGAATAAAATTCAAAGCCTTTTACCATCTTAAAAGCTTCTACATGGTTCAATACCCTGTAACCTACCTGAAGATACTCTCTGCTTCTTTCACTGTATTCACACCATTCTGGCCTAGTTGTGGTCTTCCTCAGACATACCAAAAATTTGCTTCTCTTTAGATCTCAGTTCACTTGTAATGTTCTTTCCTCAGATACTCATATAACTTACATTCTCATTTTATTATGGACTCTGATTAAATAACATCAAATAAGTCACTTATGGACATGTTACATAAAATAGTAACTCACCCCTGGTACTCTCCAATGTGTTGTTATCCTGTTTTATTTTGCTTTATCTTTTCAATAATCACCAGTTGATACATTGCACATATTTTATTACATTCTTATTGGATTTTACTGTGTAGAATATAAATTCTATGAAAATAGGAAAGTTAGTGTTTTATTTACCATTACATTCTTATGGCCCCAAACAGATACAGCACATATAAAACATTCATAAATATCTATTGTATAAATAAATGAATGTAAAACCTCATAAACGATGGGAGAGGCAAAGCTTATTTTCCTGAAGTCATGGTGTTTAAATTATTTATTGTAACACAACAAACCACACCAAAACTTGGTGTATTAAGACAATCATTTTTTAATCTCATAAGTTTGTGTGTCAAAAATTCAAACAGAACCAATGGTGTCTACACAAGTCTCTAAATAATATTTAGAAGACAGACAAACTGTTCTACTGAAATGGTTTCATTCATATATCTATTGCCTTGACATAGATGACTAGAAAGCTGGGCTCAGTGGATTCTGAATTCTGTCAGCTGGAACACATAGATATGGCCTATCCAGCAAGATAATGTCTGGGTATTCAGACTTCCCATATGGTGGCTACAGGCTCCTAGAGAAAGTGCTCCAGTAAATAAGAACAAAGCTGTATGGCCTTTTACAAGCTAGCTTCAGAAGTAATATAGCATCACTTTTTACATACTACATGGTTGAAGCTTCGCAAATCAACCCAGATTTAACATTAGGGTATGCACACATCCAATTTCTCACTAAAATTGGTAAAGAATAATATGTGGTCATGTTTAAAAACCATTACAGATGGTTTCTGTAAATTGACTTAGACTAGGAGCAGTCTTTGTCATTTGATGCTTCCAGAGATTGGACTTTTCAAAAGTAGATAAAACTAGGTGGTCAGAAATGTACAAAAGTAAAATAATTTGCCACTGAGTTCTGAACTGTCTCTTGAACTTTACATTTTCTGTGTGCCAATCTGTCCTATATCCTTAACCAATAAACTGACCTGGGCCATGTTAGGGGTATGGAGTGGTCTGGGGGAGTGTTAAATGGCAGGAAGCCTTACTAACGTTTCTAAGTCCAAGAAATACATTATCATGCAGATTACCAGAGCAGTGCTATATTAGAGATTATGGGGTTGCTTTTAATAAGGTAGTACATTTTAAAACTTTGCTGTTGTATTTATTAGCACAACCATCATTATCAAAACCATCATTGGTGAACATTTAGCTGTGAGGAACTCTTATATAGATGAGAGGTCAGTGGTAAGATTTGCCAAATTCCCACTCAAATGTTAATAAGAAGTCAGAGTACCATAAAAAACAAAATAAACTAATTTCAATTTTAATCTGTATATGATAATAATTCATCAAAACTTACTTCTGACCACCATCAATATTTTCCCCAGTATAGTTTTAATAAATAGTTGTATATTTTGATTTTAAATACTCTAAATATTGAGAGTATTTAAATAATGTAATATTAGTATGATTTACATATTGTGAATATACATAAGAGCTTAGGAGAATATTGATAACTTTATGTAAAATAAAGTCTCATAATCATTAAAATATAAACCCATAATTAAAATATGTAAATAATATATAAACTTGAGGTAGCTTCTAGTTCCAGCTTTGCCACTGAACTGGGACTCTTCAACTCACTTTACTTTTTTGCCAAATCTTGTCATCTTTAAGTGGAAATAATAATCTTTAGTGTCAAAATCCCCAGGGCAAAACATTTCATAGCATTGTGCCATGTATGTACAGCAGTTCAATAAATATTTCATGATGTTAAAGTATGTTAAGTTTTTTGGAAAAATGTACTAATGATTCCGCTATTGGTATCACCTTCAAGAGGACATTTAATATCTAATCTGAGAGAGTACATCAAGATAGCTGACTAGAGGCATTTTGTACTCACTTCCTCCACTAAGAATAAACGAAATAGTGAGCAGATAATCACGTTTTGCCTAGCTCATTCAAGACAGAACTCTAGAATTCAACAGAAAAGTGTCAAGAAATACCTAAAGCAAGGAAGGAAGAAGTGAGGCAGTCTACTCTGTTGGGACTGGCTAGAAGTGAAGAGAGACTCCTCAAAACAGGGAAAGGGGAAGTGAGAGACTATCAGTAGCCTACATTCTCTTCTGGCTGCTTATAATCCTAGCCCTAAGAGAGCCCCTCAACCCTTGTGGGTCCTGAAACTAACATAGGGAGTTGCCAGGAGATTGTGCGATGGTACTGTTCCAGGGATGGAGCTAATGTTGGGTCCTACGCATTCCCTGCGTCATAAACAGGTACAGAAAGGCTCGATTTTAGAGCCCCATCCCCAACATACTGCACACTATCCAGGAGCCCAGAGGCACTGGGGCTGAGGCATAAGAGAAGTGTGGGCTGGTGCTCCCAGGGCTGAGATGTGAAGTATAGGATACCACAACCAGTGCTGAAGTGTGATTGAGGTGTGAGCTACTGCATTTGGGGCTGAGGCACAAAACAGTCAGTGTACTGTAGCAAAGTGTAAGGCATGAGCAGTGCCAGGGCTGAGTTGTGAATGGCGCATGCTATTTACCTCCTGGCAGCACTGCCTTGCCCAGCAGCAGGGCAGAAATGTGGCTACCGCTGCCCCCAACATGAGCATTCCATCAGTGGCATTGCCCTGCCCCTGCCTATCATGACTGGTGCCTGTACACTCCCCTGATGAGGGGCATGAGGACAAGACTGGCTGACCCAGCTTCATCCCCACTCTTGGTCAGGGCACAGAATCCAGGGGCCAGAGGACTGTCCTACCAGCCTACCACCATTGACACCAAAACACTCCTCTGGGGGCCTAAGGTAAGACTTATCTACCCAGCTATTAACATCTTAACTGGCAGCTACCTGCATGTACTACCTGAAGGTCTGGGCAGTAGTCCAGCCAACCCATTGCAACAACTGTTAACATCAGCACACACCGTTTGGCACCCAGAGGATCACTCCACAACTGCCACTGCCATTTTCCATGTCATGCCAGCTATACAGGGACCTGAGAATCTTCACACCCACCTGGGTCATCCCTGCCAGTATCAGCATCCAAGTAAGCCACCTAGAGGCTGACCCACTTGGATCTGCTAGCAATGGTGCCAGTGTATGGCACTTTGGGCCTCAAATGGCCTAAACTGGCTTACCTGATGTCACAGCCCCAGGGAAGCTTAACCACAGCCTCCTCAAATAACTGTACTCTAAGTCACCAAAGAAATAACAGATACCACTGATACTATTCACAGCTGAAGAAATCATAAAGAAAATACATGCTATTGCATATACTCAGAATCAAAATCAAATTGCCTTACCCAGCCAACACAACAGATATATCTTCAAGAGAATGTTTCTCCATACAAAAGCAAATACAAAAAATTAGAAAAACTGACTGTTACACCAGATACACAGACATCAAGATAAGAATACATGAAACATGAAAAAGCAAATAAAATAACACTTCCAAAGGAAAACAGTTATTCTTTAGCAACATTTACCATTCAAAAAGAAATTTATGAAATTCTGGTAAATAATTCAAGTATTGATTCTAAATAGGCTCAGTGAGATGCAAGAGAATTCTGAGAGACAACACAATCATAAAAATAATACAGGATATGAAGGAGATATGAATAACTTACCAAAGAGGTAGCTTTCTAAGAAAAAAAAAGAACCAAACAGATATTCTAGAACTGAAGAATTCATTGAATGAAATACAAACTATATTATACAGCTTCAACAATAGACTAGATGTGTGGGCTACTGCAGGAGAAATAATCTTATAACTTACAGAGATGTTTTGAAATAATCCAGTTAGATAAAAATTAATATAAAATCATAAAAAATAATAAGCAAAGGCTTCATGTCATAAAGGACATCGTTAAGTGATCAAATATACAAATTATTGGTGCCCTATAAGGCAAAGAGAGAGCAAAAGAGTTAAAATAAATGTTTAACAAAATAACAGATGGAAACATCCCAAGGTTAGTGAGAGATTTAGAAATCCAGATACTGGAGCATCTGAGATTCTCAAACATACAATGCAAAAAGGCATTCTGCATGGCACATTTTATAGTCAAATTGAAGTCAAAGACAAAGACAATATTCTAAAAACATCAAGAGAAAGGCATCTAGACATCTGTACCTATATGGGTACACCCCATCAGACTAACAGCAGATTTCTCAGCAGAAACCTTATAGCCAGGAAAGAATTAGATGATATATTCAAAGCACTGAAAGAAAACAATTGTTAGCCAAGGGTATTAAATCCAGCAAAATTATCCTTTATAAATGAAAGAGAAACAAAGTCTTTCCCAGACAAGAAAAGTTGAGGGAGTTGATCACCACTAGGGTGGACCTACAAGAAATGCTAAAGGGAGTCTTAAACATGGAAAAGAAAGGAAGACATTTACTATAATGAGAACACATGAAAATATAAAATTGATTAGTAAATCAAACATACATAAGGAAGAGAAGGACTCAATCAGTACCAGTACATAAAACCACCAAACTACAACAATAATCAATAAGAGAGGAAGAAAGGAACAAAAAATAGATAAAACAATCAGAAAGCAATTAACATTGTTACAGGAACAAAACCTCACCTATCATAATAACCTTGGCTGTAAATGGATTATATTATCTACTTAAAACAAGTAGGCTTGTTGATTGGTTCCAAAAATGTATTGAAAAACACAAAAACATCATCCAACTATATAGTATGCATAAAAAATATACTTTACAAGTAAAGGCATATATAAACTGAAAGTAAAGGGATGGAAAAAGATCTTCCATGCAAATAGAAACCAAATGTGAGCAGGAGTAGCTATAATTATGTCAGAAGAAATAGACTTCAAGACAAAAACATTTTTTTAAAAAGACAATACTATATGACAACAGCAAATTATCTGAAGAAGAAATAAAAAGTAATCCCATTTACAATAGCTACAAATAAAATAAAATATCTAGGAATAAACTTAATGAAAGGAAAGAAATATTTCTATAGTGAAAACTATAAAACACTGATTCAAGAAATCAAAGAGGACACATAAAAATAAAGATATTCCATTTTCACGAATTAGAAAATACAGTATTGTTAAAATGTACATACTACCCAAAGCAATGTACAGATTCAATGCAATCCCTATCAAAATATTGGATGTGGTGCCACATGCCTGTAATCTCAGCACTTTGGGAGGCTAAAGCAGGTAGATCACCTGAGGTCAGGAGTTTGAGACCACCCTGGCCAACATGGCAAAACCCTGTCTCTATTAAAAATACAAAAATTAGCCAGGTATGGTGGCAGGTGCCTGTAATCCCAGCTACACGAGAGGCTGAGGCAGGAGAATGCTTAAACTCGAGGGATGGAGGTTGTAGTGAGCCAAAATTGCACCACTGCACTCCAGCCTGGTGACAGAGTGAGATTCCATCTCAAAAGAAGAAGAAGAAAAAAATACCAGTGATGTTCTTCACAGAAATAGATTTTTTTTTTTTTTTTTTTTAAGATGGAGAGATGGCGTCTCGCTCTGTCACCCAGACTGGAGTGCAGTGGCATGATCTTGGCTCACTGCAACCTCTGCCTCCTGGGTTCAAGTGATTCTCCTGCCTCAGCCTCCCACATAGCTGGGACTACAGATGCGCGACCATGCCCAGCTAATTATTGTATTTTAAGTAGAAACAGGGTTTCACCATGTTGGTCAGGATGGTCTCGATCTCTTGACCTTGTGATCCGCCCGCCTCGGCCTCCCAAAATGCTGGGATTACAGGCATGAGCCACTGCGCCTGGCCAAAGAAACAATCTTAAAACTTACATGAAACCACAGAGGACCCAGAATAGCCAAAGCTATCCAGAGCACAAAGAATAAAACTAGAAAAATCACATTACCTGATTTAAATTATACTATAGAGGTATAGTAAACAAAATAGCATGGCACAGCCACAAAAACAGACACATAGGCCAATGGAACAAAATTTAAATCCCATAAATAAAAACATACATACATAGTGAACTCATTTTTGACAAAGGTGGTGTGACATATATTGGGGAAAGGACAGTCTTCAGTAAATGGTACTTGGGAAACTGGATAGCCATATGCAGAAGAACAGAACTAGCCCACTAGCTTTCTCTCTATATAAAAATCAAATAAAAATTGATTAAAAACTTAAATCTAAGACCTCAAATTATGAAACTACTAAAAGAAAACATTGGGTAAAATCTCCAGGACTTTGGTCTGGGGAAAGATTCATTGCGTAATACCCCAAAACAACAGGCAACCAAAGCAAAAATGTATAAATAAGATCACATCATCTTAAAAGGCTTCTGCACAGTGAAGGAAATAATTAACAAAGTGAAGAGACAACACACAGAATGGGAGAAAATATTTGCAAATAATCCATCTGAGAAGAGATTAATAACGAGAATATACAAGGAGCATGAACAGTTCTATAGAAAATATATAATAATGTGATTTAAAAATGGGCAAACGATGTGAATAGACATTTTTCAAAAGATGACATTCAGATGGCAAACAGGTATCAGAACAGGTGATAACACCACTGGTCATCAGATAATGCAAATCAAAACTACAATTGGATACTATCTCACTTTAGTTAAAATGGCTTATATCCAAAAAACAGGCAATAACAAATGCTGGTGAGTATGTGGAAAAAAGGGAACCCTTGTACTCTGTTGGTAAGAATGTAAATTAGTACAACCATTATGGACCAGTTTGGAGGTTTCTCAAAAACTTAAAATAGAACTGCCATATAATCCAGCAATCCCACTGCTAGGTATATATTCAAAAGAAAGGAAATCAGTATATAAAGACATATCTGCACTCCCACATTTATTGCAGCACTATTTATTGTAGCAGTATTCACTACAGGCAGGATTTGAAAGCAACCTGAGCCCATCAACAGATTAATGAATAAAGAACATATACACAAAGAACATTGTGTATATGTGTACATATACACAATTGAGTACTATTCAGCCATAA
The DNA here is from genome assembly GCF_000951035.1 of Colobus angolensis palliatus. Classification (NCBI taxonomy): domain Eukaryota; kingdom Metazoa; phylum Chordata; class Mammalia; order Primates; family Cercopithecidae; genus Colobus; species Colobus angolensis. Next base: position 79,907 of record NW_012117755.1, on the reverse strand, counting down.
AACAGAATTGAGAACTTGTCATTTGCAACAACATGTATGGAACTGGAGGACATTATGTTACATGAAATAAGCCAGGCTCAAAAAGACAAACAACACATGTTTTCACTCATTTATGGGAGCTAAAAATTAAAACAACTGAACCCATGAAGATAGAGTAGAATGATGGTTATGAGTTTGGGCACGGTAATGTGAGTGGGGGGAAGCAGAGATTGTTCATGGGTAAAAAAAAATATAGTTTGACAGAATGAATAAGATCTAGTATTTGATTGCACAACAAAGTAACTACAGTTGCCAATCATTTATTGTACAATTTAAAGTAACTACATGAGTATTATTGGATTGTTTGTAACTGAAAGGATAAATAATTGAAGTGATGGATACCCCTTTTACTAGGATGTGATTATTACACAGTATTGCCTGTATGAAAATATCCCATATACTCCAATACTGTATATACACATATAGCATATATCCACAAAAAAGTATTAATCCTGGAAGAGGATATATTACCCAGTAATGGAGCACCCAGATTCATAATTCAAATATTACTACATCTTTAGCAAGAGATAGATTTCGATGCAATAATAGTGTGGGACTTCAACACCATAATCTCAGCATGAGGCAGATAATCTACACAGAAAATCAACAAGAAAAATGAGATTTGAACTGGGCTTTTGAACAAATGAAACTACAAAGCGCTTACAGAACATTAAACCCAATGACTGTAGGATATGCATTCTTCTACAGTCCATGCAACATTCTCCAGGATAAACTCTACATTAGGCCACAAATAAAGACTCAAAAATACTTCCAATCCAGTACTTTCTCAGATAACAAAGAAATAAAAGTAGAAACAAAAAAGCAGAGGAATATTTTAAACTATACAAATACATACAAATTAAACAACATGCTCCTGAATGACCAATAGGTCAAGGAAAAAATTAAGACAAAAATGAAAATAGTTCTTGAAACAAATGAAAATGGAAAAACAATATACTAAAACCTGTGGATTACAGGAAAAAAAAGTACTTAGAGGAAAGTTTATCATAATAAAAACCTACATCAGAAAGTAAAAAGATTTGAAATGATAATCTAATAATACTTCTCCAGGAACTAGAAAAGCAAGAACAAACTAAATCCCAATTTACCAGAGGAAAAGAAATAATAAATTCCAGAACAGGACTAAACAAAACAGAGACTAAAAACATAAAAAGAATGAATGAAAGGAAAAGTTGATTCTTCAAAAAATAAAGAAAACTAATAAATCACTAACCAGGCTAACAAAGACAAGAAAAGATCTAAATAACCAAAATCTGAAATGAAAAATGAGACATTTACCACTAATACCACAAAAATAAAAAAGATTACCAGAGACTATTAGGGACAACTATATATTAACAAATTGGAAAACTCAGAGGAAATAGATAAGTTCCCAAAAACATACAAACTATCAGAATTGAATATGGAAGAAATAGAAAACCTGAACAGACCAACAATTAGTAGTAAGATGAAAGCAGTAATAAAAAGCCTTTCATTAAAAAAAAAAAAAGCCAAAAAAAAACAAAAAAAAGCCCAGGCGTGGGTGGCTCCACTGCTGATTTCTATCAAATGAATGAAAACTAATATGAATCTTGCTAAAATTATTCCAAAAAATGAAAGAGGGAGAAACTCTCCCTATCTCATTTTATGAGGCCAGCATTACCCTGATACTAAAACCAGATATGGACACACACAGAGTAGAAAACTACAGGGCAATATCCACGATGAACACAGATGCAAAAATCTTCAACAAAATTCTAGCAAACTGAATTCAACAGCACTTCAAAAACATAATAAATGTTTGACAGAATGAATAAGATCTAGTATTTGATCGATCAAGTAGTATTTATATCAGGGATGCAAAGATGGTTTAACATCTATACATCAAGGAACATAATACATAACATCAAGAAAATGAAGGACAAAAACTATATGATCATTTCAATGGACACAGAAAAAGCCTTTGAGAAAATTCAATATCCCTTGATGACAAAAACTCTCAACAAACTAGGCATAAAAGGATTATATCTTCAATTAATTTGGCCATATATGACAAACACACAGTCAACAACACACTGAATAGGAGAAATGTGAAAGTCTTTTCTTTAAGAACTGGAGCTAGAGAAGGATGCCAACTTTAACTGCTCCTATTTGGCATGGCAGAGGTCCCACCCTGTGCAAACAAGCAAGAAAAAAAAAAGAAACCCAAATTGTAAATGAGGAATTCAAATTGTTCATCTTTGTAGATGACATGATCTTATATATTTGGAAAAATCAAAAGATTGCACCAAAAAACTGAGCTGACTGATAAGCCAATTCAGTAGAGATGTAGAACACAAAATCAACATGCGAAAATCAGAAGTGTTTCTGTAATGTAATAATAAATAGCCAAAAAAGAAATCAAGGAGACAGTTCCCTTTATAATAGTGACACACAGAACAAAACACCCAGGAATAAATTTAACCAAGAAGGAGAAAGCTCTCTACAAGCAAAACTGAAAAATGCTGATGAAAGAAATGGACAAGGATAAAAATAAATGTAAAGACTTATCTCACTCATAGATCAGAAGAATTAATTTCATTACAATAATTACACTGCCCAAAGCAACATACAGATTTAATTCAATTCCTATTAAAATAAAAATGTCATCTTTAATAAATGTTTTAAGCCCTAAAAATCATTAAAAAACAACAACAACAAAAAAGTCTGTGTAGGCAAAGCAATCTTTGGCCTAAAGAACATAAGCCGGAGGCATCACACTACCTGATGTAAAAATAGATTACAAGCCTATAGTAACCAAGACGTCACGGTATTGGTATAAAAATAAAAACATAGAACAATGAAAGCAAGTACAGAACCCAGAAATAAATCCACCAACTTACAGCCAGCTGATTTTAGACAAAGGTGCCAAAAATGTCCTTTCCCACTAGGGAAAGAATACGCTCCTCAATAAATGGTGCTGGGAAAATTAGATATCCATATGTAGAAGAATGAAACTGGAACTCTCTGACATTATAAACAAAAATCAATGCAAGATAGATCAAGTTATTAAACTTAAGACCCAAAACTATTAAATTAAGAGACGGAAACATACATAAAATACTTCAGGATTTGGTCTAGGCAAACCGTTGGTCTAAGACCTCAAAAGCACAGACAACAAAAATAGACAAATAGGACTATACTAAAGCAAAACACTTCAGCACAGCAAAGAAAACAATGCAGAGAGTGAAGAAACAACCTACAGAACTGAAGAAAATATTTGCAATCTATTCATCCAAACTATTAAGACAGAATGGAAGAAAATATTTGCAAACTATTCATCAAACTATTAAGACACTAATATCTGGAATATACAGGGAACTCAAACAACTCAACAATAAATAAACCAATCATTCCATTAAAAGGTGGGCAGGGCCAGGCATGGTGACTCACAACTGTAATCCCAGCACTTTGGGTGGCTGAGGCAGGCAGATCACCTGAGGTCGGGAGTTCAAGCCCAGCCTGGCCAACATAGTGAAACCCCATCTCTACTAAAAATTGAAAAAAAAAAAAATTAGCTGAACATAGTGGTGTGCGCCTGTAATCCCAGGTACTCGGGAGGCTGAGGCAGGAGAATATCTTGAACCCGGGAGACAGGGGTTGCAGTGAGCCAAGATCATGCCACTGCACTCCACCCTAGGCCACAGAGTGAGACTCCATCTCAAATAATAATAATAATAATAATAATAATGATAATAAAGTGGGCAGAAGACATGAAAAAGCAATTGTCAAAGAAGACATACAAATGGCCAACAATTATATATTTAAAAATGCTCGGCCAGGTGCGCTGGCTCACGCCTGTCATCTCAGCACTTTGGGAGGCCAAAGTGGGCAGATCATGAGGTCAGGAGTTCGTGACCAGCCTGGCCAATATGATGAAGCACCATCTCTACTAAAAATACAAAAATTAGCTGTGCGTGGTGGTGTGCGCCTGTACTCCCAGTTACTCAGGAGGCTGAGGCAGAAGAATCCCTTGAACCCAGGAGGCAGAGGTTGCATTGAGCCAAGGTCATGCCACCGCACTCCAGCCTGGGCGACAGAGCAAAATTCTGTATCAAAAAAAAAAAATGCTCATTATCACTAATCATTGGGGAAATAAATGTCAAAACCACATGGAGGTATCATCTTACCCAAGTTAAAATGGCTACTACAAAGAACACCAATACCATGATGTTTTGGTTACTGTAGTCTTGTAGTATAATTTGAAGTCAGGTAATGTGATACCTAGATGGCAATCTAGGCAATACCATTCAGGACATAGGCACGGGTAAAGATTTCATGATGAAGATGCCAAAAGCAATTGCAACTAAAGTAAAAGTTGACAAATGCAATTAAACTAAACTAAGCTTCTGTACAACAAAAGAAAGTATCAACAGAGTAAACAGACAATCCACAGAATGGGAGAAATTTTTTGCAAACTATGCATCTGACAAACGTCTAATATCCAATATTTATAAGGAACAAATTTACAAAACAACAATCACAATAAAAAGTGGGCAAATGATGTAAAAAGACACTTATCAAAAGACATACATGCAGCCAACAAACATGAAAAAAGCTCAACGTCACTTATCACTAAAAAAATGCAAATCAAAATCGCAATGAGATACCATCTAACCCCCGTCAGAATGGCTATTATTAAATAGTCAAAAAATAAGAGATGCTGGTGAGGTTGGGGAGAAAAGGGAACGCGTATACACTGTTGATGGGAATGTAAATTAATTCAGTAATTGTAGAAAGCAGTGTAGTGATACCTCAAAGACTTAAAGACAGAAATATTATTTGACCCAGCATTCCCATTGCTGGGTATATACCCAAAGGAATATAAATCCTTCTGTTATAAAGACACACACACACACATATGTTCATTGCAGCACTATTCACAATAGCAAATACATGGCATCAACCCAAATGGCCATCAATGACAGACTAAAGGAAATGTGGTACATACACATGATTGAATAATGTGAAGCCATAAAAAAAGAATGAGATGATGTTTTTTGCAGGGACATGAATGGAGCTGGAGGCCATTACTCTCAGCAAACTAATGCAGGAACAGAAAACCAAACACTGCATCTTCTCACTTATAAGTGGGAATTAACTGAAGAGAACACATGGACACACTCTGGGGCCTTTCAGAGGGTAGAGGTTGGGAGGAGGGAGGGAGAGGATCAGGCTAAGGAGGTTGGATTGGTTGAGCCCAGGAGATTGAGACAAGTCTGGGCAACATAGCAAAATTCTGTCTCTGGAAAAAAAAAAAAATATATATATATATAGAAAAATTAGCCAGGCGTGGTTGTGCATACCTGTAGTCCCAGTTATTCATGAGGCTGAGGTAGGAGGATCACCTGAGCCTGAAGAAGTCGAGTCTGCAGTAAACTGTGATTACTCTACTGCACTCCAGCTTGGCTGACAGTGAGATCCTATATCATAAACAAACAAACACACATTCAAACAAACATTGAGTACATATGAACACAAAAAAGGGAAAACAGATACCAGGGCCTACTTGAGGATGGAGGGTGGGAGGAGGATCAGGATTAAAAAAACTACCTATCTGGTACTATGCTTATTACCTAGGTGACAAAATAATCTATAAACCAAACCCCTCTGGCATGCAATTACCTATTTAACAAATCTGCAAATGTATCCTTGAACCTAAGAAGCAAGTTTTAAAAGAAGAAAAAAAATGATGCTGGGTATGATGAGTACAAAATGAAACTCTTGTGCACTGTTGGTGGGAATGTAAGTTATTATGTCTACTATGGAAAACAGTATAGAGATTTCTAAAAAAAAAAATAAAATAAAATAGAATTACTGGATGATCCAGCAATCCCCCTACTGGGTGTCTCTCCAGAGAAAAGGAAATCAGTATGTCAACATGATACAAGCATCCTCATGTTATAGCAGACTAGGGTGAGTGGAGTTAAGAACTATAGGGAGTGCTAAATATGGAAAGATCATTACCAGTCACTATAAAACACACTTAAGTACACAGACCAGTGATAATATAAAGCAGTCAAACAATTCTGGTTGTTAATAACAAGTTAACAACATGACAGGATCAAATTTGCAAATATCCATATTAACCTTGAATGTAAATGGGCTAAATGCCCCGAATAAAAGACACAGAGTGGTAAGTTGAATAAAGAAGCAAAACCAATGGTATGCTGTCATTAAGAGATCCATCACATGCAATGACACTCATAGTCTCAAAGTAAGGGGATAAAGAAAAATCTACCAAACAAACCAAAAACATAAGAAGGCAGGGGTTGCTATTCTAATTTCACACACCCAAAAACAGACTTTAAATCAACAAAGATCAAAAAAGACAAAGAAGGGTACTACATAATGGTAAAGGGTTGAATTCGGCATGACAACATGACTATACTAAATACATATGCACCCAACATAGGAGAACACAGATTCATAAAGCAAGTTCTTAGAGATCTATGAAGAGGCTTAGATAACCAAACAATATAAGTGGGAGATTTTAATACCCCACTGACAATATCAGACAGATCACTGACAAAGAAAACTAGCAAAGATGTTTGAAGCCTTAATTCAGCACTTGAACAAATGGACCTAATAGACATGTACAGAACTCTCCACCTATAAAAAAACAGAACATACACTCTTATCTGCACATGATATATACTCTAAAATCAACCAATCAGGCATAAAACGATCCTCAGCAAATTTGAAAAATCCAAAATCATACCAACAATGCTCTCAGACCACAATGCAATAAAAATATAAATTAATGCTAAGAAAATCACTCAAAACCATACAATGACATGGAAATTAGACAATTTGTTCCCAAATGATTTCTGGGTAAATAATTAAGTTAAGGCAGAAATCAAGAAAGTATTTGAAACTAATGAGAAAAAAGATACAACATACCAGAACCTCTGGGACACATCCAGAGCAGTGTTAAGAGGGAAGTTTATAGCACTAAACACCCACATCTAAAAGTTAGAAAGATCTCAAATCAACAATTTAAAAGCACAATTAGAAAAACTACAGAAACAAGAGCAAAACAATCCCAAGGCTAGCATAAGACAAGAAATAACCAAAATCAGAACTGAACTAAAAAAAAATTGAAATGTAAAAAACCATACAAAAGATAAATGAATTCAGTAGCTGGTTACTTGAAATAACTAATAAAATAGACCATTAGCCAGCCTAATAAAGAAAAATAGAGAGAAGATCCAAATAAAATCAGAAATGACAAAGCAAACATTAACACCAACTCAACAGAAATATAAGAAAGCCTTAGAGACTACTGCAAACATCTCCATGTGCACAAGCTAGAAAACCTAGAAGAAACTGATAAACTTCTGGAAATATGCAAACTCCCAAGACTGAACCAGGAAGAGATTGAATATCAGAACAGATCAATTATGATTTCTTAAAAAGAATCAATTATAAAAAGCCTACCAACCAGAAAAGGCCCGGGACCAGAAAAACTTTTAGTCAAATTCTACGAGATATATAAGGTAAAGCTGGTACCATTCCTACTGATACTATTCCAAAAAATGAGAAAGAGGGACTCCTCCCCAACTCTTTCTGTGAGGCTAGCGTCATCCTGATACTAAAACCTGGCAGAGGCACAACAAAGAAAGAAACTTCAGGCCAATATCCTTGATGAACATCAATGCAAAAATCCTCAACAAAATACTGGCAAACCGAATCCAGCAGCATATTAAAAAAACTAATCCACCAAGTACAAGAAAGCTTTATCCCTGGGATGCAATGAAAGTTCAACATATGCAAATCAATAAAGGTGATTAACCATATAAAGTGAACTAAAAAGCAAACAAACAAAAACCCTGCATGATCATCTCAATAAATACAGAAAATACTTTTGACAAAATTCAACATCTTTTCATGTTAAAAACCTTCAATAAACTAGGCACTGAAGGAACACACCTCAAAATAATAAGATCAATCTATGAAAAAATCCACAGTCAGTATCACAATGAATGATCAAAAGCTGGAAGCATTCCCCTTGAAAATCAGCAGAAGACAAGGACGCCATCCCTCACAAGGATGCCCTCTCTCGGAAGTCCTAGCCAGAGCAATTAGGCAAGAGAAAAAAATAAAAGGTATCCATATAGGAGGAGAGGAAGTCAAAATATCTCTATTTGTAGATGACATGTAGAAAACGCCATAGTCTCTGCCCAAAAACTGCTTGATCTGATAACTTTTGAAATTTTCAGAATATAAAATCAATGTACAAAAATCAGTAGCATTCCTATACATCAAGAAAACCCAACCTGAGGGCCAAATCAAGAATGCAATCCCATTCACAATAGCCACAAAAGAATAAAATACCTAGAGATACAGCTAATCATGGAAGTGAAAATCTCCACACAGAGAATTACAAAATACTGCTCAAAGAAATCAGAAGTGACACAAACAAATGAGGAAACATTACATGGTCATAGATAGGAAGAATCAATATTGTTAAAATGTCCATACCACCCAAAGCAATGTACAGATTTAATGGTATTCTTATAAAATTACCAATGACATTCTTCACAGAATTACTAAAAATACTATTTCAAATTTCACATGCAACCGAAAAAAGAGCCTGAATAGCCAAGGCAATCCTAAGCATAAAGAACAAAGCTGGAAGCATCACATTACCTGAATTCAAACTATATTACAAGGCTACGGTAACCAAAACTGCAATCAAATCCCTTCTCATCTCCTTGTCTTCCCCAAATAAATAGATCAAATAAGGCTACATAGAATTCCATGAGTATAACCACCATATCACATAAAATGAAGTTTAAATCCATATAGAGCCATTAATCATTTCTCAAAAGGAAACATGATCCCTGCCTACACAACCTTGGAAAAACCACAGCATCTGAAATCTCCCTGTTTCTGAGGAGGGTGTGGATCTCACATTTATAAAATTAAAATATTTTTTCAAATGTTCATTTTATTTCCCAAATAGAACAACTAGGCTTCAATTCTTGTGACTGGAAAAACTTGTTGCAGCTTTGAAATGGCAGTTTTTTCATCTTCTACTGAAAAAGGTTTAAGAAAAGAACACCATACAATTTACAGCAGAATTTCACACCCTGGAAAGTAGAGATATTAACTCTTTGCTGTTGTCTAAAAAATAATAGGGTTTAGGTTACATATGTGGTCTAAAATGTGCTTTTAATGAATCAGAAAATACAGATTTTTTTTTTTTAACATCCGCAGTTTAAGACAAAGGATTTTTGCAGTCCGTTTATGAGAGATCTTTTGAATTTGTTGGTTTGGCTCTCTCTGGTCCCTTTGATCCACCTAGATCTACTGGGGATGGATTCAGGTATTTACAAGTAAGGTGCGGTAGGTGCTATTGAGGTAGATTAGTTAATGGTCTTCTGGGTTGTTGTCTATTGTTACCAACTCCTCTCACCAGTCACATTTACACTATACTATTTTTAAACTCCTCTTGTATAACTTTTACAAATTACAACGTAAGAGGAAATTGCAGTAACCATAGATACACAGAAGGACATATACATTATTCATATGCACAGTTATTCAGCCCACTGATGGTGCATGTTTGGAATTAATATTTGAGATTTCCCTAATTAATTGTTCCTAATAGAGTGATAAATACACATTTTTACATGGGGATAAAAATTTAAAGAATTTCTGGAGTCAAAATAGTTATTACATCTTGATTCACCTATATCAAAATAACAATTTGAAAATAAAGTCCTTCAAAATTTCCTTGCAGCACAACGTGAATGACCCTTATCATAAGGTTATTTGAACAACAGTTAAGCACAGATTTACAAGTTGCATAAATGATATCAATATAAATAATAACTGCTTGAATATTTGCACATTGGAAAAATAAATAAACTAGGTGTTTTCTTATTTTTATCTCAATATTTGATGTGTGGAGTTAACAAAAATTACTCCACTACTCCTCTGCAGAAAGCAACCATTACTGTATATAAGTTGTTTTTACAAATTATGTGTTATCATGCATTAGTTGATGATAAAATCAATTTAGTAATATACAGCCAGTATTTATAAAAATGAGATAGAATAAGATAAGACATAATAGAAGAGGAAACACTAGCATGCCCAACAAAGAAAAGGGTAATCATTGCTTCATGAGACTTTAATTCATTTTTCACATATGTATGTAAGTTTGTGTGTTATATGTGTAAGCACAAATAAACTATATTTCCTATGGTAGGTGATAGTCAGAAACATTTGAAGGTATCTACAAGTTCATTATAGTATCCTGCAAAATCCCAAAGCATAGTATTATAATTAGTCCTTTATGGAAAAAATGTATCAATCATTCATTGATTTCCCATTTTAATTAGTAGCAATTTTCTGAATTAAAATGTTATCCCACTCATTTAATTTTTTATTATTTTCATTTTTTAACTTTTAAGTTCAGGGGTACATGTGAAGGCTTGTTATATAGTTAAACTTGTGACATGGGAGTTTGTTGTACAGATTATTTCATCACCCTGGTATTAAGCCCAGTACCCATTAGTTGTTTTTCCTGATCCTCTCCCTCTTCCTACCTTCCACCCTGCGATAGGCCCCAGAGTGTGCAGTTGCCCTCTGTGTGTCCATGTGTTCTTATCATTTAGCTCCCATGTATAAGTGAGAACATGCAATGTTTGTTTTTTTGTGTCTGTGTTAGTTTGATGAGGACAATGGCCTCCAACTTCATCCATGTCCCTGCAAAGGATGGTATCTCATTCTTTGTTACAGCTGCATAGTATTCCATGTTGTATATGTACTGTATTTTCTTTTTCTAGTCTAACATTGGTGGGCATTTGGGTTGATTCCATGTCTTTACTATTGTGAATAATTCTGCAGTGAACATGTACATACATGTGTCTTTATAATAGAATAATGTGTAATCTTTTAGGTACATATCTCATAATGGGATAGCTGGGTTGAATGGTATTTCTGCTTTTAGGTCTTTAAGGAACTGCTACACTGTTGTCCACAATGGTTAAATTAATTTACACTCCCACCAACAGTGTATAAGCATTCCTTTTTCTCCACAACCTTGCCAGAATGTTATTTTTTGACCTTTTAATAATAGCCATTCTAACTGGTGTGCAATGGCATCTCATTGTGGTTTTGAGTTGCATTTCTCTAATGATCACTGGTATTGAGCATCATGCTACCTGACTTCAAACTATACTATAGGGCTACAGTAACCAAAACAGCATAGTACTGATACAAAAACAGACACATAGACCAATGGAACAGGATAGAAAACTCAGAAATAAGGCCACACACTTATACATATATGATCTTCGAAAAACCTGACAAAAAAAAGCAATGGGTAAAGGATTCCCTTTCAATAAATGGTACTGGCTAGCCATATACACAATATTGAAACTGGACCCCTTTTTACACCATATACAAAAATTAACTCAAGATAAAGACTTAAATGTAAAACCCAAAACTATAGAAGCCTGGAAGACAAACTAGGCAATAACATTCAGGAAGTAAGGCATGGGCAAAGACTTCATGAAGAAGACGCCAAAGGCAAATGCAACGAAAACACAAAGTAACAAATGGGATCTAATTAAACTAAAGAGCTTCTGCACAGCAAAGAAAACTATCAACAGAGTGAGCAGACAACCTACAGAATGGGAGAAAACTTTTGCAAACTATGCATCTGACAAAGGTCTAATATCCAGAATCTATAAGGAACTTAAGCAAATTTACAAGAAAAAGACAAACAACCTCATTAAAAAGAGGGTAAATTACATGAACAGATACTTTTCAAAAGAAGACATCGCATTTATTTTAACTTCATTACTGCATTAACACAATAAAAATAAAACAATGTAGCTTATTTTTTATTCACTCATAGCCCACCAGGCTAATTGTGTGTGTGTGGGGTGTGTGTGTGTGTGTGTGTCTGGTATGTGTTAAATTGAGTAAGGTTTTTTGTCTAAAGTATAATTATTTCTTTCCTTTTATTTTTAGTTTTAGAACTCAATCGTTATTGAAAGACTATTTTATATTTAAATTTGTATAATATAGCAAGTTCTTTGGATAATACACTCATAATTGAGCCCAAAGCTAATGCTTTCAGTATACTATAATCTTCAAATTATAGATATAGGAAAAACTTGTAACTGAAAATCATAACATCTGACTTGCATCTTGCTTAATAAAGTACATGAAATAAATCTACATCTCGTCTTGGAATAATGCCATGATCTTTATATTCTCAGGGTTTCCAGAAGCATAAATCTGAAGGGTTTCTCTCATGTCAATGAATTAGGAGATGGAGGGGATCATGGCGGATGGGAGACAGGACTACATTGCCGCTCCAGATAGAACAGCATCTGGAGACTTGCACTGTGAATTTTAGCTCCAGAACAACTGCAAGAACAAATCAGCAATTCTGAGAGGACTCACAGACCCTCTGAAGGAAGCAGACTACTCCTGCAGGACCTGGGAGACACCTCAAATACTGTGAGTGCCCCAACTGCAAAAGTGGGAAAGGGAGACCCTCCCCTCCTGAACATACACCCCTACTGGAGAAGTGGAAGGTCTGTTTGCAGGAGAAGTTTCTGACTTTACCTGGAGCTGAGTCAAGTTAGAGAGACGAGCAAAATACAGCGGTAGAGGAAGCAGCAGAAAGGTTCTGGGAGATCGCTGGGTCCCTTTCCAAGTTGGGAGTGGGGG
>NW_012117755.1:9753-67080 GCF_000951035.1 Colobus angolensis palliatus | reverse complement strand
TGAGGGGGGCGGAGCGGGGCGGGGAACTAAAGCCCTTTCTTTGGCAGCTAGGAGGCGGATAGCCTCAGGCAAGTTTCAAGCCCCTCTTGCCCTCCACCTGGAAACATACTCAGGGCTGTTGGGGGGCAGTGGACATGGTGGAAGTGAACCAGGCCCTTCGGTTTGTGTGGGGAGCTGGCTGAGGCCTGTAGCTGCTGGCTTTCCCTCACTTCCCTGACAACCTGCATGACTCAGCAGAGGTAGCCATAATCCTCTTAGGTACACAATTCCAGTGACCTAGGAATCTTACCCCCATTCCCCACAGCAGCTGCAGCAAGACTCACCCAAATAAAGTCTGAGCTCAGACACACCTAGCCCTGCCCCAACCTGATGGTCCTTTCCTCTCCACTGTGGCAGCCGAAGACAAAAGGTATATAATCTTGGGAGTTCTAGGGCCCCACCCACTATCAGTCCCTCTCCACACTACTACAGCTGATGCTTTCTAGAAAGCGCCACCTCCTGGCAGGAGGCCAACCAGCGCAAGAGTAGAACATTAAACCACCAAAGCTAAGGACCCTCACGGAATCCACTGCACTCTTCGTCACATCCACATGAACAGGCACTGGTATTCACAGCTGAGAGACCCATAGACGGCTCACATCACAGAACTCTGATGTGAACAGTGTCACAACCCCCAGTACCAGTCTGGAGCCGGGTAGACTTGCTGGGTGGTTAGAGCCAGAAGAGAGACAACAATCACTGCAGTTCAGCTCACAGGAAGCCACATCCATAGGAAAAGGAAGAGAGTACTACATTAAGGCAACACCCCACTGGACAAAATAATCTGAACAACAGCCTTCGGCCTTAGACCTTCCCTCTGACAGAGCCTACCCAAATGAGAAGGAACCAGAAAACCAACCCCGGTAATATGACAAAACAAGGCTCTTCAACACCCCCCCCCCACCACCCGCCAAAAATCACACCAGTACACCAGCAATGGATCCAAACTCCAAACCAAGAAGAAATCCCTGATTTACCTGAAAAGGAATTCAGGAGGTCAGTTATTAAGCTAATTAGGGAGGGACCAGAGAAAGGCGAAGCCCAATGCAAGGAAATCAAAAAAAAAAAAAGATACAAGAAGTGAAGGGAGAAATATTCAATGAAATAGACAGCTTAAAGAAAAAAAAATAAAAAATTCAGGAAACTTTGGACACACTTTTAGAAATGTAAAATGCTCTGGAAAGTCTCAGCAATAGAATTGAACAAGTAGAAGAGAGAAATTCAGAGCTCAAAGACAGGGTCTTCTAATTAACCCAATCCAATAAAGGCAAAGAAAAAAGAAAAAGAAAATATGAACAAAGCCTCCAAGAAGTCTGGGATTATGTTAAACAACCAAACCTAAGAATAATCAGTGTTCCTGGGGAAGAAGAGAATTCTAAAAGCTTGGAAAACATATTTGGGGGAATAATTGAGGAAAATTCCCCAGCCTAGCTAGAGACCTAGACAAATACAAGAAGCACAAAGAACAGCTGGGAAATTCATCACAAAAAGATCTTCACCTAGGCATGTTGTCATCAGGTTATCCAAAGTTAAGACAAAGGAAAGAATCTTAAGAGCTGTGAGACAGAAGCACCAGGTAATCTATAAAGAAAAACTTATCAGATTAACAGCAAATTTCTCAGCAGAAACCCTAAAAGCTACGAGGGATTGTGGCCCTATCTTCAGCCTCCTCAAACAAAACAATTATCAGCCAAGAATTTTGTATCCAGAGAAACTAAGCATCATATATGAAGGAAAGATACAGTCGTTTTCAGACAAACAAATGCTGAGAGAATTCACCATTACCAAGCCACTGCAAGAACTGCTAAAAGGATCTCTAAATCTTGAAAGGAATCCTGGAAACCATGAAAACAGAACCTCTTTAAAGCATAAATCACACAGGACCTATAAAACAAAAATACAAGCTAAAAAGCAATAAACAAAACAAAAAACCAACACAAAGTTCACAGGCAACAAAGAGCACAATGAATGCAAAGGTACCTGACATTTAAATGCTAACACTGAATGTAAATAGCCTAGATGCTCCACTTAAGAGATATAGAACTGCAGAATGGATAAGAGTTCACCAAGGAACTATCTGTTGCCTTCAGGATACTCAGTTAACACATAAGACCTCACTGGAAAAACCCTTCTAGACATTGGTTTAGGCAAAGATAAATAGCTGGGACTTAAACTAAAGAGATTTGAATGGCGAAAGGAAGAGTCAGCAGAGTAAACAGAAAACCCACAGTGTGGGAGAAGATCTTCACAATCTATACCTCTGAAAAAGGACGAATATCCAGAATCTACAACCACCTCAAGCAAATCAGTAAAAAACAAACAATCCCATTAAAAAGTAGGCTAAAAACATGAACAGACAATTCTCAAAAGAAGATAGACAAATGGCCAATAAACATATGAAAAAAAAACCCCTCAATATCACTAATGATCAGGGAAATACAAATCAAAAGCACAATGCAATACCACCTTAGTCCTGCAAGAATGGCCATAATCAAAAAATCAAAAACAAAAACAAACAAACAAAAAAAAAACAGTAGATGTTGGTGTAGATGCAGTGAACAGGGAACACTTCTACACTGCTGGTTTGAATGTAAACTTGTACAGCCACTATAGAAAACAGTGTGGAGATTCCTTAAAGAACTAAAAGTAGAACTACCATTTGATCCATCAATCCCACTACTGAGTATCTACCCAGAGGAAAATAAGTCATTATTCGAAAAAGATACTTGCACATGCATGTTCATAGCAGCACAATTCACAATTGTAAAATTGTGGAAGCAACCCAAATGCCCATCAATCAATGAGTGGATAAAGAAACTGTGATACATATACCTGCATGATAGATAGATAGATAGATAGATAGATAGATAGATAGATAGATAGATAGATGTCATCTGCATTGTGTGTGTGTGTATATATATATGATATAATGCATTTATATATATCTGATGGAATACTACGCAGCCATAAAAAAATGCAGTAACAGCATTTGCAGTGATGCTGTTTGGATGAGATTAAAGACTACTATTCTAAGTGAAATAACTCAGGAATAGAAAACCAAACATCATATGTTATCACTGATATGTAGGAGCTAAGCTATGGGGACACAAAGGCATTTTTTTTTAATCCATTGGGACTTTGGGGACATGGGTGAAAGAGTGGGGGGGGCGAGGGATTAACTACTACAAATATCACGCAATATGTACTGCTTGGGTGATGGGTGCATCAAAATCTCACAAATCACCACTAAAGAAGTTATTCATGTAAATCACCACTAAATCACCACTAAAGAAGTTATTCATGTAACCAAATACCACCTGTACCCCAATAACTTATGGAAAAATAAAAATAAAATAAAATAATAAAAGAGTCAATGAATTATACACCTAAGCAAAGAATTGACCCAGAAATGTGATTAGGACAATTTAAGATCTAGAGAATATTATGACAGTCAGATTAAAGTGATGAGAGATATAGTTTCTCTCACTAGGCCTAAACCATATTTATGAATTATTGTTCTTCCCCATCAATTAAAATGTAAATAAGATAATGGCATCATCCATTGTTCTTGACCCCTCCACCACTTTCCCCAATTTAAAAGCCTTCAAAGGTTTTCCAGTATTTTTAGGATATAGAGTAATTCCCTTAGTTGTGTGTTTTGGTGCTTTTTGGTTTACTCCTGAATACCTCTCTAGCCATATATTCCTCCATCCCAATCCCTACTTCATTCCTTCCTCTCCAGCTACACTGGCCTCTTTTCATTCTTTCTCATGGCCATGGACCAAAGCATCCTCCATCCTCTGTTGACTCTCCAGCTAGAGAGTGCTTTGTTTGTTTGTTTTGTTTTTTGGTTTGAGCTGGAGTCTCGCTCTGTCATCCAGGCTGGAGTGCAGTGGTACAATCTCAGCTCACTGCAACCTCTGCCTCCCTGGTTCCAGCAATTCTCCTACCTCGGTCTCCCAAGTAGCTGGGATTACAGGCGTGCACAACCACGCCTGGCTAATTTTTCTATTTTTAATAGAAATGGGGTTTCCCCATGTTGGCCAGACTGGTCGGGAATTCCTGACCTCAGATGATCTGCCTGCCTCAGCCTCCCAGTGTTCTGGGATTACAGGCATAAGCCACCGCACCCGGCCTTAGAGAGCTGTTTTATATCTCATTCCCAATCCTTGAAATTCTATTTCTTTCATTGTTTTTTTTTTTAATCCATCCATTGATCTAGCCTCCCTCCTTTCCTCTTTTCCTCCATTCATTCAACAACTTATTGATTACCTTCTACATAACAGTGAGTGTACTAGTCATTGGCAATTGTGCAGATTACAGTATAGACAAAACTAATTACCATATGAAGCTCACAGTGCAATGTGGGTCAAGGGAAACAGAAAATAATCAGATAGATAAAATACATGGTACATCAGAGATTATAAGTGGTATGGAGAAATATAAAATAGACAAGGATGATGGAGACTGTAGCGCATTGAAGACAGATGACAGAAATTTAAAATAGGCAGGCTATGGATGGCTTAATGAGAAGGTAAGAAACATGAAAGAGGCGAGGGAGGAAGACATGAACTTACATAAAGGGAAGTATCTTTAGGCAGCTAAGATAGTAAGTGCAAAAGTTCTGAAGTCGGTATGTGCTGGGAGTGTTTTACAAACAGCAAGAAGACCAGTTTGACTGGGTTTGATGAGCAAGTGTGAGATTAGCAGGCGATAAGGTTGCAGAGAAAGGGAGAAGGTATGGGCTGAATATGTGACTCACTGGCCATCGTAATGACTTACAATACGCTTTTATTTTTAATGAAATAGGAGTCCATTAAGTATTGTGAAGAGAGATGTATCTTTATCTGCCTTATAGTTTTCATTAATTAATTAATTAAAATGTATTGCCTGTAGAGGAAATCCCTGATTACAGTCTTCACAGTAGTCCCGCGTGAGGCTAAAAGTTGAAGCAGGAAGACTCCAAATACCTTTCAAAAATTTTAAATTCATACACAGTAAGAGTATTTTATATTGAGATTCAGGATATATGGACACGCACATGTGTACATATACATATACACATATATGTCTACATGTTTATATATTTATAAAACAGAAATACATTTTACAAAAAATTGATCTATTCATTATGCAACTCAATATTTTCTATTATATTGTAAGGTATTGTTTTACTACTATTTACAAGGCGTAAATTAATTAATTGTATGGCTCACTAGTGGGTTACAAACCAGTGAAAAACATATAGAAGGATATGCAACATATCAGCAGACTGATAATGATGGTTTGAATCAGGGAAGCAGCTATGGAGGTAGGAAGATATAGTCAGGTTCTGGATATATGTGAAGGTAAGGTATGAAAAATAAAGTGAACATTAAGGAATAATATTAAGAATGATGTTAAGAATAATTAAGTCTTTTGTCCTGCAAAACTGGAATATTGGTGCTGCTATTCACAGTGATGAAGACAGCATTTGGAAGACCATATCTGGTGGAGATAGGTAGGAGAGATTGAGCCATGGTTTTGACATGTTAAGTTTGAAATATATATATTTTATATTTACAAGGAGATCATGAGTAGGCCATTGGCCCTAACAGGACTTCAAAAAAAAGTCTTTCAGTGAGTTAGTTCTTATTTATAGATCTCAAATGAATCATCTCTTCCTCAAATAAGCCCTCTCTACCCTCTTTCAAAGAAGCCAATTGTTGCTATTATAGGCACTAAAGCAACATATATATTTCCTTGACACATCTGAAAGGTTATATCTCTGTGATTATTTCAGCAATGTTTTCCTACCTCCCCAAAAATACTGGAAGTTCCATAGAACGAGACTGTCTACTTACCGCTGTATTTCCAGCACCAAACCCAGTGCCTAGGATATACCAGATGCTGAATAAATATCCTTATATTGCACACATACACTCAAACACACATAAAGCGATCAGGTTGGAATGAGATACTGGAAAAAATTAGCCCCTATTTCAGTAAGATAAATCATTTATGTCTGTTTCTGAGTGGTTTAGGTTTTTGCAAGACAAGACACATAATCTTTGAGGATGGAATATTTTATGAGGCATGGATATAGCTGGAGCTAAGTGAGAAAGAGAAGGGGGTAGTAGGAAATGAGTGCAGAGACACGGGACTTCAAGTATGAAGCCTTGGTGATGGGCTTCCTGATTTTAATGCGGCTGAAGTGATGTTGGATGACTTACAAGGTTAGGTCATAAAAGATGTTATAGATTCTTACTGGCTTTCTATTTTCTAACCATCAACTTGGACGCCAGCCTCTTTGCTATGAAGAAGCCAAGAAGTTACACAGAAAGGCCATGTATAAGTGTTCTGACCATAAACCCAGCAAAGGTCTCAACTAGCAGCTAGTATCAACCACCAAATATGTGAGTGAGGAGGGAATATGTTTTTAGAAAATTCTAGTCCTCAGCCTTTGAGCCTCTCCCTATGATACCATCTGGGGCAGAGATCAGCTGTTCATGTAAAATGCTGCCCAAATTTACAAATTTGTAAACAAAATAATGGCTGTCATTGTTTTAGGCACTGCATTTTGAGGAGGCTTGTTATGCAGCAAAGTATTACCAGGTACTGCCTCCCAAATAAACTATGTTCCTTCAATTTCTTGTCTCAGAATCTACTTCCAGTTATAGATCTGTTACTAATTTTCTATGTGACCTAGAGAACATTCTGAATTTCATTTTCTTTTTTAAAAGTCTGGAATAAACTACTAAGTAGCTACTAACAGCAGTTCTAAAACCATTATCGTTTGGAGACCCAGTATTTGTCAAAAATGATCAAATGCATAGCCATTCCTGATTAGATAACTGATGAGGAGTAAACAATTTTGAGATACAGTTATAGCACAGCTGTTTCCAGAAGTCCATAATGTCAAGTCAAAGGCCAGCTTAGTGAGTAACAGAAGGAAGCATACTAGTTTCTGAGTGAAAATTTCAGGCCAAGGTAAAAATCCAAAAAGAAGAATTACAGACAGGAGTGGTCTCTTTAAGATGATCTATACAAATAGGAAATAAATTTGATATGGACCAAGTCTAGAAAGAAATGCTGATCATTCATTTTTATCACAGACAGAAGCCAAAAGTAAAAATAAACAACTTCTACACACAGATTCATTTTGCCAAATACAACTGGGTTGTTCCCCAAATCTTCTCTTAACCATACAGAGCATCATTTTTTTTTCTTTACCATGTGACAAATTGCATTTCCAAAAGTTATGACAGGAACATTTTCAGTTCTACACATTCTTCCAGAACTATGAAGAATGCTATGAAGAATACTACCCAATCAAGAGGTATACTTTCTTTGCCATTCCTTGCCTCTGGGACTTAGCGTGATAACCAGAGAGGATGAGAAAAGGTAACCTCTTTACAAGATTCAATCTATGAAACCGATCTTGAGAAGCAAGGGATATTGGATCATTTTAGATAGTTAACAGAAAAGTCTAACACACAGGTTTTAGCTCTAGCATTAGTAGATCATCATTACTGAGGCAACATTTCCTCTTCTCCCAGAACTCACCCAGTCTGAGGACACACCAGAAGGCAAGTGCATGCTTAAATTTAGATCATTCTAGTAGTCAAAAATTTCAAAGAGATCCCTAAAAAATATACATTGGGAAGAATAAGAAAATGTTGTGATTCAAATTATCCTTGATTGTGTAGAAAATGTTTCTTAGAAACATTTGCAGAACCCATGACAGGAATCTAAAAATATAAACTAAATTTCCAGTCTCCTAGGGAAAAATGCTTTCTCTGCATCGCTAAAATACACACATTTCTAACTGTGTTTTCTAAAATATCTCTGTTAAGAGAAAACTAATAGCCATGTTGATTCATGAAATCTCTCTCATGCAATCGATGGATATTTCTATATAAAGTGATGACGGTACATAAAACATACATCTAAAATAGAGTTCAGCATTATCTGCTAAAGGAAACTACATGAAACTTCGTGGAAGGCTTATTTTTACTGGAATAAATATGTGCCATATTTGAGAATTTCTAAGATATAATAACCCATTTACAATTAAATTGGCGGCGTTTCAGTTAATTATACTATATTGTTCATATTCTAGTTGGACAGTTCATAAAATAAATGGCTTCACATATAAACCATGGAATTCCATGCAGCCATAAAAAAAGGATGAATTCATGTCCTTTGCAGGGACATGGATGAAGCTGAAAATCATTATTCTTAACAAACTAACACAGGAAGAGAAAATCAAACATCGCATGTTCTCACTCATAAGTGGGAGTTGAACAATGAGAACACATGGACACAGGGAGGGGAACATCACACACCAGGGCCTGTTTGGGGGTGGTGGGATTGGGGAGGGATAGCATTAGGAGAAATACCTAATGTAGATGACAGGTTGACAGGTGCAGCAAACCACCACGGCACATGTATACCTATGTAACAAACCTGCACTTTCTGCACATGTATCCCAGAACTTAAAGTATAATTTAAAAAATAATAATAAATGGCTTTAGCTGATAATCTGAAAAAAACTCTTTGATATGATATTATTTGAATGTCTCTTATCTCCTTAGGTGCAAATGCATTCTGTGGTGTAGAGTAACCGAACATTCTGCAGGAGTCCCTAGAATTCTTTTACTCTGGAGAATACCCTAAGGGAATAAGATCTGAAATTTGTATGAGCCAGTTAAGCAGTCATCTAGATGTAAATGGCTCATCTAAAGAGAGGTATTCTAACTTCTCTAACCTCAACATTTTTGAATAAGAAAATATTAGGAAATCTATTTTTCTATTTGTTGAAATAAATACAACAGTTTAGAATTGGAATATGGAAGACTGTGAGATGATTATTGCTTGATCATCTTCACAGAGTTTCCAGACAGACTTCAAACTAACTTTTGAAAATGTTTTCAATAGAATAAAATAATGAGCAACATTTCTAGTCACCTACTCTATCAGTCTTTAGAAGCTTAAGCAGCTCAGAGGCTCACAAAATCTTCCTTCACTTTTATAATGTCATAGTTTCCCCTTTGTGTGTTCATACATGTTTTTATACAGTTGCTTAAACAATATATACAATCACATAATAAAGGGTTTTATTTTTCAGTGAAATACTATAAATATCAAACTATAATTTGCTTGTTTCATACAGCATTCCACAAATATATCTAAAATATTTACATGTAACTTTAATCTGTTTATTTAAAAAAATGGAATATGACACAGAAAGATACATACATAAAATTACATGAATCATAAATGCACAGCTTCATTACTTCTTACACAATTAACATTGAGTATCCATCACCCAGATCAAGATATAGGCATTTTAATAATCTCACAAGCATTTTTGTTACCTGGTCCCAAACATTGCTTCCCTCTAAAGGTAACCACTTTCATCGTCTAACACCATAAATTGATTCTACCTGGTTTTCCATTAGAATAGGTTGGTTTTCTCTACTTTTAACCCTTGCATAAATATAATTACATAATATACACCTTTTGTGTTTGGTTTATTTCACTCAAATTATGTCTGTGAAGTCCATGCATGTTATGACATATATCAGTGGTCCATTCATTTCTATTCCTGTATAGCATTCATTTCTTTGAATAGAGCCATGTAGCTTTATTAATTTTAATGTTGATGCATATAAAGGTTGTGTCTAATTGTGGCTATTAGGACAAATGCTGCACTGAACCTTACTGTTTCTATCTTTTGATTAATCTTTGTTGTTTTTGATTATTTACTTAAAGGTGTAATTTATGTGTCATGCAGAATGCAAAATTTTTGTTTTAGTATATTCTACCAATAGTTTGTCAAAGCAGGAGGGTCAATTTTCACTCCCATAAACAGTGTAGAAGGGTTTTCCTATCACATCACGCTTCCAACAATATTTAGTATGTTCGGTTCTGTTTTTTTTTTTTTTTTTAATTTTGATTATGGCCATTACAATGGATATGTAGTTGTTTTGCTTTGTGGTTTTAATATCAATTACTTGATGCTTTTACAATGTTAAACATCCTTTCAGTTTTTTTTTGAAGAGACAAGGTCTCCCCTAGGTTACCCTGGCTGGACACAAACTCCTAGGCTCAAGCGATTCTCTTGTGTCAGCCTCCTGAGTAGATGGGACTACAGGCAAGTGCTGCTGTATCTGGCTCTTTCATATTTGCACTGGTCATTCTGATATCTTTTTAGTGCAACATATTTTAAAATCTTTCACTCATTTTGTTAAAAATCTATTTTTATTGAATTTTTTATGAGTTTTTAAAATATATTCCAGATACCAGTTTTTTTTTTTTTTTTAACATATACACAAATATCATTTCCCACTCTGTGGTCTCCTTTTTCATTCTCTCTGTCTCTTAGTGAGGTCTTCTGATGAATAAAATTTCTTGTTTTAATGAAGCCAATATGACAATACAACAGTGTGGATTTGGAATAAGGAAGATTTTAATAGTTTCCTTTTCATTGCCTTGATCATCTTTACCAGTTTCCAGGCAGACTTCAAACTAACTTTTGAAAATATTTTTAAAGAATGAAATAATAAGCAACATTTCTAGTTACCTACTCTATTAGCCTTTAGAAGATTAAGCAGCCCAGAGGCTCATAAAATATTCCTTCACTTTTATAATCTCATACTGTCTCTTTTGTGTGTTCATATGTATGTTTTCCATAGTTGCTTATTTAAACAAAACACACACTCATATAGTTTTATTTTTCAATGAGATACTGTAAATATTAAAGTATAATTTGCTTGTTTAATATAACATTTCATTAACATATCATTTCCCACTCTGAGATTTCCTAGTGAAGCCTTCTGGTGAGTAAAATTTCTTGCTTTAATGAAGCCAATATGCCAATATTTTTAAGCTGGTGATTTATATCTTGTTTTAAAAATGTCCCCACCAAGGTCATGAAGCTATTCTCTATGTTATCTTCTAAAATTATTTTTTTCTTTCACAGCTTTCACATTTAAGTCTAAAATCTAATCTCCAGTTGATCCCACATAATTTATAGAAAAGGCGATTCATTCCCTACTGAACTACAGTGTCACCTTTGCTATAAATCAGGTAACTATATATGTGTGAGCCTGTTTTTAGACTTTCTGTTCTGTTCTACTGTTCTAATTATCTGTATTCACACCAAAAACATACTGTTTGAATTTCAGCTGTTTCATAATAATTGGTAATGTCTGTTAGTATAAAATTTCCCACTTTGTTCTTTTAAAGATTGTCTTGGCTATCTTGGACCTTTGCATGTCCACATAAATTTTTATAATGTACGTGTGCACACACACACAGGCACACTCCTGATGGGATTGATTAGGATTTCACTGACTCTACAGATCAATTTTTGAGAGTTTACATCTTTATAACATTGATTCTGCCAACCCATGAACGCAATATAGTCCTCCATTTAGATACATTTTCTTTAAATCCTCTCATTCATAATATATGTTTCTGCTTAGGTATCTCGAACATATTTTATACATTTATTTATATTTGATTTATTGATGGCATTTTTTTAAAAAAATACCACTTTCTAATTGTTTAGTCTTGAAAATTACAATTAACTTTTGGATATTCACATGGTATCTAGAAGTCTTGATAAATCCATTTATTAATTCTAATATTTTATCTCATGGTTCTTTGAATTTTCTATGCATGTTTAGTCTGTAAATAATAAAAGTTTTTTCTCTCTAACTGTATACTTTTAATTTTGTTTTCCTGACTTATTATATTGAGTAGTATATTAATTGAGTACATTGTTGTAGATTACTCATAGATATATTTTATCAGATCAAGTTACATCTCTTCTACTCCTAGTTTCCCACGAAGGGTATGTGTGTGTTTGTGTGTGTGCGCGCATGAGAGCGCACGTGCTCATGTGAGGGAATTAATTTTTTCCAATACTTTTTTATATTTGTTTTCATCCTTCATATTTTTAATGTGATGGTTCACATTGCTTGGTTTTCAAGTGCTACAATGAGATAACATTTCATCCCAGTTAAAATGGCTTTTGTCCAAAAGACAGGTGATAACAAATGGTGAGAATGTGGAGAAAAGGGAACCCTCTTATACTGTTGATGGAAACGTAAATTAGAACCACCACTATGTAGAACACTTTGGAAGTTCCTCAGAAAACTAAAAATAGACCTGCTATATAATTCAGCAATCTCATTGCTAGGTATATATCCAAAAGAAAAGAAATCAGTATATAAAAGAGATAACTACACTCTCTTGTTTATTGCAGCACTAGTCACAATAGCCAAGATTTGGAAGCAACGTAAGTGTCCATCAACAGATGAATGGATAAAGAAAATGTGCTACTTATACAAAATGGAGAACTATCCAGTCATAAAAAGAATGATAACCTGTCACTTACAACAACATGGATCGAACCGGAGGTTATTATGTTAAGTGAAATAAGCCAGGAACAGAAAGACAAACTTTCCATGTTCTTGCTTATTTGTGGGAGCTAAAATTTAAAGCAATTAAACTCATCAAGATAGAAAAAAGAATAATGGTTACCAGAGGATTGGAAGGGTAATGGGATGGAGAGTGGAGATCGTTGATAGGTACAAAAGTTTTAGTTAGATAGAATGAATAAGATCTGTATTTGGTTGCAAAACAGGGTGACTACATTAAAGAATAATTTATTGTACATTTTAAAATAACTTAAAAAGTATAATTGGATGGTCTGTAACACAAAGGATAAATGCTTGAGGTGAGGTGACAGATACACCATTTACCCTGATGTGATTATTATGTATTGTGTGCCTGTATTGAAATATCTCATATAACCTATAAATAGATATACCTACTCTGTACCCACAAAAATTAAAAACTAAAAAAATTCTGAAATGAAAAAGAATAAAAATGACCCTTCCTTGCCCAAATACACCCAGTTTTGTTGTGATATATTGTTCTTTGAATATAGTACTGTACTTAGTCTGATAATAATTTGTATAGGGTATATAACATACTTTCAGTAGGTACTAAATATCCCATTGTTTGGTAGAAAGAGATTGCTTCAGTGAGTTCTGAGTTGAAAGACATTTAGGGTGACTTCAATGAATGTATTCTTTTAGATATGGCTTCAGTAAATATATCTTTACATACTAGTGATTTTGTTTTTGATAGATTCTTAAGGAGGGATTGATGGGCAAAAGATAGTGGACTCTTCCATAGCTATTCTCAGGTTACTTTCTTAAAATACTGTATCAATACTTTACCAGTAGAGATTATTAAGAGCTTCTTTTCTCACACCCATTCCAGCAATGAATGTTATTCCATCTGTTTGTTTTCTCTTCCAGCTCATGGGCAGGAAATGTTATTTCATTTTGCCTTTTTGACTATGAGAATATTGACTACCTCTTCATAATTGTATTGACTATTTGCCTGTCCTCTTTTGTGGCTTCTCTGTTCAGATTATATATTAATTTTTTAAATTATATTTTTGTCTTCAAATCAGTTTGTAGACTTTTATTAAAATAGAGATATTAAGTCTTTGTGATAGATATTCTAAGTGTATTTTCTCAGTTTATTGCCTTTTTGCTCTATTATAATATCTTTGGCTGTATAGAAATATTTATTTTTTATGTAGTAGCAAGTGTCATTTTTCTCTTTTTTTTTTTAGATGGAGTGGCCCAGGCTGAAGTGCGGTGGCCCAATCTCAGCTCACTGCAACCTCTGCCTCCTGGGTTCAAGCGACTCTCCTGCCTCAGCCTCCCGAGTAACTGGGATCATAGGCTGGCACCAACGCGCCTGGCTATTTTTTGTATTTTTAGTAGAGATGGGATTTTGCCACGTTGGCCAGGCCGGTCTTGAATTCCTGGCCTCAAGTGATCTGCCAGCCTTGGCCTCCCAAAGGGCTGACATTACAGGTGTGAGCAACTGCCCCAGGCCCATTTTTCTCCTTAAAGTCATCTGGAATTAGTGTTTGGGTAAAGAATGCCCAATAACTCAAACTGTTATAGATTCATCACTTATTTGGCTTCATTTTTGTATATTTGAATCTGTAATCTATCTCGAATTTTTTAGTTTAAGATAGGAAAGTCTAACTTTATGAAAAGATAATCATTATATATTCAGTTTTTTCATGAATGAATTAAAATGTCATATTTAGTACATCCCCTTTGGCTGGATCTATTTCTGATCACTACTTTGTTTTTCCATTTTGTCTCTTCCTGTGCCAATACCATATTCTTCTAATTGTGGTGGCTTGGTGATATAAAATGTACTATGTCACAACCATTGAGTTATTTTTTTAATTCTGGATAATTTTCATACATTTATACCTCTCTTTAATAGGAGCTGTGCTATAATTCTAAATATTTCCCACTTGAAATTGTTAAAAACAGAACTGATGAGTCTGAAAAGAATGGGCACTTGGGAAAACTAAGAGGTCTGCCTGTCAACGAAGACAGATTTCCAATAGGCATAAATTCTCAAGATCAAGACCTAATTGAAAGGTACCCAGTTAACAATCCATCCTGAGAGTCACCGTAGGTTTAATCTAAGAAAATTCTGTAGTCAAGACTAACCACTAAGTTTTTGTCAAAATAAAGTATCCACTGCCATGAAAAGGGTCAACTTGGTAATGAAAAACAGGAAGGCAAACATACTAGGTTTTTACCAAAGGTATTATAATAGGAATGGAAGAGAGTCGCTGCCAAAATTGTCTTAAAGAAGGCACCAAAATTGAATGTGTACAGGCCATTTTATCAATGTTTTCAAAACTTGGTTGCCCATTGGAATAACCAGAACAATTAATCAGCATCTCTCGGTGTGGAAACCAGGAAACAGTTTGTCTGTAAAACTCCACAGATGATTCCAATGTCTAGTCATAGTTGAGAGCCAGTGTTTTAGAAAAGGATAAGAATCTACTTTGAATGAAAATGCAGACGAAAACAAGAAAAGAAAATCCTTAGCTATTGCTAGGTCCTTTGCCAAGTTCCTCTTGCAAAGTTAATTTTTCTTCAGTAGATGATGGATAGGATTTAAAGTTATTGGGCTACTGCAGGAAGAAATGCAGGATGAGTTATGTGTGTGGGGAGGTGGGGGAGGGAGTAAGGATACTAACCAAATGAAAGTCACTTCTGAAATTTTTAGAAAATAAAGTCATACGAGCTGTTTATAGTCCAATCTAATTCTAGCCTCAGTGGTGGGAGGAAGGAATGGAGGAGGCAGTCAGAGTGAACATATGCACTGAGAGAAGAGTGGGCAGCTTTGGTGAAATCTCCTAAGAAAATTGATAGTCCTCGGCATATATTACCCATGTCTGGTCAGTGCACTCAAGTCAGGATACAAAAGTGGGGTACACACGTGTAAGTGACCCAGAATAGCTAAAACCAGTGACCCTTCTTGTCAGTGTAGTCATCTTCTAAGTGGCAATGCTAAATCATTCATGACCTCATGTGCTGCTTTTGGCAAGCGGCTCCCTAATTGCTCCTGTTTTTGCATCGATTCTGCGCAGCGTGGAAAAGCAAGTCGTCAACTTGCTTGTGGGTGTATTGACCACCAGGTCCCTCCTCAGCTTTCACCTTCCAGGCCTCGCCCACTCTATTTTAGAACCAGGAGCTGGGAACAGCACCTGTTTTCCGTCTCTAAGGATGGGGTGGGCATTTTGACGGCGCCCTCTTTCAACCAACCCACGCTAAGGTGTCTGTGTTTCTGCGTTTTCAAGCTCCCCCCAGCCGCCCCGCGCCCCCCGCATCCCCATCTCCGTGGCTGAGGGCCTAGGGAGGAGGGAAAATCCATCCTCAGACACACTAGATCCTCAGCGAGACCTGCTGTGGAGAGCATCAAACGGACCGCACGCGGACCCACCTGCCTTCCAAAGTTTGGGGCGTGAGGAAGCTAGGGCACGTGGCGTTTGGTTATGGCACAGCTGAGGGGTCTGCAGGAGACCCCAGAAAATGCCGCTGAGGACGGATTCACCGACGTCATCAAAAGCCGCGCTGGTAGGACCCCCGCTGCCTTGCTTTTTAGTGTCTGGGTTATTCACCGTACCCTGCTACTCTCCGCAGAGGCTGTGCCCTGGAAGTTGGCACGGGTTGGGGAAAGTTGTGGCGCCCAGCAGAGGAGCAGCAGGGGACTGTCAGGGCGCCCCCGCGCGTGGGGAGGGCGGGGAACCACGCAGGGCGCGGCGTTCCAGGGATAAGGGAGTGCTGCTCTCAGGGAAAGCAGAAACCCAAGTTTTCCTTTTGGGCCAAGTGGATATCAGTGGGGGTTTTATTAGTTTTTTAAGAAAACCCACTGGATATTGAATTTTATTATAGGATGGTAGCTTGTTTTAAAAAGTAAACACAAAGGATTGGTCAGATTGAGTTAAAATAAATATTGTGGTAGCTAGAGGGAGGGAGGGACGGCGAAGGACAGCTTGCCTTATCAGGGCGTGGCCAAGTGCAGAGTTAAGAAATCTGAGAAGTTTCACCTCAGCTGTGCTGAAGGAAAACGTCAGAGCGCTAGACAGGAAGACTTGCATGCCCGAGGTAGAACTATATGAGTTGAAAATCAGTAAAGCAGCAGAAGTGAGGAGTCTAAGGTTTTTGTAGCGCTTCCCACCCCCGTGCACGTGTAAATTTCATTTGTAATAAATCTTCTGGTGTTTGGTAGTCTGGCCTACATATGCAAACTCTTGTAAACCAGCATACGTTTTTAAAGCTGTAAATGGAAGCAGCTGTTAAGCTCTCTCTAAGGATGAAGTTTTTCAGCTGCCTGAACCTGCTCCTCTCGCCTTTGGAGACGCAGCAAATTGTGGACGTTAGAATTACAGGACCATTCAAGATTTCTTTATGCACATTGGTGGATGCTGAAGAGGACAGAGGTATGAAGTCACTGTCCAAGTATATTACTGAAGTGAGGTTAAAGGAAAGATCACAAAAGAAAAGGAAAGTTAGTAAGAAACGCAGTTGTGTAAATTGCACACCAGCAAAGTGTTCAGAAGATAGTACAGCAGAATTTCTTCAGAACTTTAGTAAGGTCTTTTCATAAGTAGTACGAGTTGATAATGATGGCTATAAGTCACAAAACAATAGTACTTCTGACAGTTTTGGGGAGAAATCAGTTATTTAGAATTTAAAACCACAGTTTCCTTCTTTTTTTCACTCCATTATTTAGGTTATCTAACAAGCTTCTTAAATTTTAAAGTGAAGAATGGAAAACTTTCTTAAATAGAATGCCCTTAGCATTCACTGCCAAGGTTAATAGAATTGGCTTTAAGTAGATGCCCTAAAAAAAAATGTGAAAAAATATGTTGGGTAGTTTCATACATTGCTTTAAAATTGCTATTGTTTATACATTTTACTGGACAATAACCTTGCAGCTATAATTATCTGAAAAATGCAGAGGGATATCTACTATAAATCTGTTGCAGATCATTGTTTTGGAAAAAAATGTGTTAATTTAGGAATTAATTCTACAAATTAATTCTATTTATCATTATGCTACATCTAAACTTGCCAGAGCGTGGGGGAAATGAGAAAAGGATTCACAAAGATATTCTGAAAACGACATTCATGTAAATTTGTATGTCTTGGAAATGGGTAGTTTAACTTCATATCTAAAGAAAAATTAATCTACATATATGTAACATTCCATACTCGATGCTACTATTGAGAGTCACTTTAAAAATGCAATAATTGAATTGTTATATTTTTATCCGTGAAATTAAGCTTTTGTTAAGAATCTAAATCAGGTGGGGCGAGTTGTCACTCATTACAAAGAGTAATATATAAATGGCCCAACATGTTATCTAATTTTCAATATATATCTTTATATTTTTGATAGGTCATTTCCTTTAAGGGTTTAGAGGCCCTTAAGTAAAAGATAAACTAATATTTGCTTTGAATATTTTAGTTTCTGTACATTTATAAAACCAGCATTTTTGTTATATATGTATATAAACACACACGCGTGCATATATATATATATATATTCCAGTTATGATTTTGTTTTGTTAATTCTAAAGTTAAAGGGTGGCTACTATTACTGAAGACTTTTTTTTTTGGTAACAACTTGTTGTGCACAGCAAAAATATAATGTGGTGGGGCAAACAGTAATACCAGAAAAAGCACACTTAAGAATTTGGTTAGATTATGTCCAGACCTAGTTAAATGTCAAGGGAAATTTACACAACAAGAGCGTGTTGTAACAATGCCTTGAGGGATATAAAAATAAATTTTATGTAAGGTGTTTAAACATATTTTAGTAGCACTATTGAAGTTTTTTTTTACATTGTAATCAGATTTTTTTAAATTGAAGACAGAGATGATTATAATGTACATTGATAATACAAGTTTGTGCTTCATTAGATTGATTTTATACATTACTCTCAGCTCCTCATTTGATGAGGAGTCATAGCAATGTGAAACTTTGACAATTATTATTTCTCCCGTCACAACTGCATACTCTTAATTCATTTCCTCAAGGAACAATACTTTTGACTGATTATGGTTGATGTACATGACTTCAATAATCATAATGTGAGTACTACCCACGGGAAGCCCTATGCTTTGGGAGAAAATTGTTTATTACAAAATGAATAACCTGAAACAGAAACAGAATTTTTACTCTTTCAGACGTTAACTACAGATAACCTAAAGGTAAAATCTCAGTGTTTAAAAGCATTTCAAGACAATGCATTTGCAATTGTCTTTTCTTCCTTGGAAACAGCAAATATGGGTATTTGATCTATTGATTTGGATGCTTTCCTGTAATTAGAAATATCCCAGTGTAACATATATAGCTCCATGCTGTTAATCTTTTAAAAATCAGTTGTAAATTTAATTAGCCCTTGTTTCTCTTATGACATTTTTGTGGTTTGTAATCATTTAGCATCTTGCTACATCTTTAGATCTTTTACTGGCGTAGGATAATACATGAATAATTGAATAAAATGTACCTAGGGTTTGTGTCATGAAAGGTTTTTTGAAATAAACTCAGATATTTTCTTCAGAAGAAAATCAGCTAAGTAGTTTTTATCTTAAAAAAGAGGAATAAAGATTATCTTTGATCTGATCTTGAGGTCTACTACAAAAAAGATCTTTCTGGTGTCCAATTTCACATTGATATATTCATATTTTATTACAAATCCCAACTATAAAAGATTGCTATATCCAAAGGTAGATAAATTTTATTTTATCCATACATCATGATTATAAAGAGCTCTTTACAAAGAGTAATATATAAATGGTAGACAAAATAACTATTTTGAAACACATTAGATTTATACCTTTAGTTTTTTAACTATCCTTACTTAAAACAAGAATACAATGTAATTGAACTTATTTTTTCAGTTTGAGCTAATGCTCTTAAATTGTAAACTTATAGTACTATACCACTAACAATTAGATATTCTCACAATAATACAAGCATCAAATTAGACAAAGATACCAGGGATTTTACAAGGGAAAATGTGGGCAAGAAATCAGAGACATTTTGAAAGGCATGTTCTTTTCAGAACTGCAAATTATTACATTTGAAAATATTTTCTTACTAGGCCATTCAATATCTGCAGTCACTTTGGTAATGAAGCCTGCAATTATCCATCCTAGGAAAATTATATTCTCATATCATCCCCCAAAAAGCAGGTAATTCACTGTTTATGTTTGTAGAAGACCTGCTTCGGTGAGTAAGAACAAAAACAACCTTTAGTGTGAAGATTTCGCTTTGCGTGAATATGTGAGAATTCTTCTGCACAGAGACTTTGCTAAGGAAGTTGTAGGTAATACTTTTCATAGATAATAGCTACTAAAGTATTTTGTAGTATATTGTAAGTTTTACTCTCCCTTAGGTAATTGGGTATGAGAGCAGTCCTATTGCAAGATTAGTTAGAAGACTAGAGAATTGTCCATTGTCATTCTTGATTACAGATAGAGTTATGGATATTTATGAGAGCTAAAAAATTTTTCCACGTTATACCCACATTGTTTTCAAATCTATGTATTATATTTTATCTGATATGAGAGTGAATTAGAAGTGAATTAGATTATATTCTTTCCTACGAGGAGACATTTGGAAATTATGCATATTGAGTTAATGAGTACATTTGACTTGAGATAGGACAATTTCTAAGTTTCTACTGAAAGTTTTACATAAATTATGATAGCTATTTTCAATTTAATAAATTTAGCCAATTTATCTTGACAATCAATAATTCTGAGCTCTGAGTTCCTCTCTACATAAACTCTGTTCTCTATTACAATGAAATTGAAGGTAAAAACAATGAACTCTAATAGTTTCATGAAACCATAGTTAGTAATTAGGGGACTATCTAGAAGTGTGCTGGGGCTGGTTGGAATTGACTCATGAGATTCAATGGTGTGAATCTTTTCCTAACTCTGCATTCAGTGACATCATATGGGTGTTTTAAAATTATCATGGTGGGTGACACGGTTTGGCTTTGTGTCCCCAACCAAATCTCACCTTGAATTGTAGTAAAACCCACATGTCAAGGGTGGGACCCGGTTGAGATAATTGAATCGTGGGGTGGTTCTCCCCATGCTGTTCTCGTGATAGTGAGTTCTCACAGGATCTGATGGTTTTACAAGGGGCTTCCCCCTTTGCTCAGCACTCATTCTCTCTCATGCCTCCTGGTGAAGAGGTGCCTTCTGCCATGATTGTGAGTTTCCTGAGGCCTCCCCAGCTATGTGGAGCTGTGATTCAATTAAACCTCTTTTCTTATAAATTATTCAGTCTCAGGTATTTCTTTATAGCAGTGTGAGAATGGACTAATACAGTAGAGTTATTTATAACATAAAAGATGGTCAATATTACTGATAAGGACTTTTTTTCTTTTTTAAGAGATAGTTATTAAATATTTATTTGTTAAGTATGGCAAGTATTTCCAATACTGGAACTGTTAATGATGGAAAAATACAAATTTGGAATAAAAACTATTTTGTTGAGGCTGGATTTAAGTTAGGTATGCATTTTACTACAAGTAAAAGAATAACCAACTAACTATGGCCTCAACAAATTTTACATAACAAGAAATCTAGAGGTAGGCCTTTTCTGGCATTGGTGTGACATTTCAGTGCTATCAGGACTGGTGTCTTGATGATTCTCTTGGCCTTTTCTTTCTGATTACAAGCTGACAGCCACTGTTCAGCTACTATTTGAGGACTGAAGAAAGAAGAAAGCCACCAATTGCATCTCTTTCAGACTCCCTTCAGCAGACTGCTACCTATGTCTCATGGCAAGAACTGCTATGCTATGTGGCCATCCTTAGGTGCAAGAGATGCTGAGATTGTGAATATTTAGTTCTTACAGTCTCTATATGAATTGTTGTGAAGGACAAGATAATTTAGGAAATTGAAATGGTGTTAGTATAGCCAGTCATCCAAGTTTGTTTATTTTGTTGCTTCTTAACTATTGAGCTTCGTGTTGTGGTAAAGAATATAGTACCTCTTAAACACCTAAGTTGTTCCTGATTATACAATCATAAATTCGATTAAACTTATATCACGAATTCTTCTCTTTTTCCTTTAACAGATAAAGCCCATCACAGCATATGGATTTAAAGATTTAAGAGCTGTGACCTTTTGTCCCTAGTTAAGGAACATGAAATCACCCTTTGATTTCTGTCATGCCAGTAAAACCTGACCTTTATAATTCCTTGGAACTGATGTGCTATTTTGAGAATGGGCATAATTTAACTACGACAAATGACCACAACTATAGGACTACCCAAAGACAAGTATAGGACATGCATTTCTGTGGAATATTTAATGACTATATTTTATTCTAATAAAGTTGATTGGGAGGACCACTTGTAAACACCTTTGGGTCGTGTCCTGTGACTATAGTAACTGAAAACTGGTCCACTTGAGAAGCATACTTTAATGTAAAATGCTCTCATCTACCCTGTCCCTCCTTCAAACTGTCCTGTTCCTACTGTCCCTTCTTGTAACATCATTTGAGGTACTGAAGATGAGCTATTCATTCCAAATTTGTATTCTATAAAGTAGAAAAGTCTATTATCATCATGTACATGTCCTGTGGAATTGTCTTTCCCTTGTGAAACCATCACAAAAATGAGTAGAAAATAGTAAAAGAAGCCACATATTATTTTGTGGGTGGAATATATTTCAAATGTAATAATTTGACATGAATGTGATTAAAGAAAGTTTGAATCAAAGCAAATAGTAACACAGATTAAATCCATAGTGTGAGTTTGCTGAAGATTAAAGGGGAACTGAATTTTAATCCAAGAACAAAATGAGAGATAGTTGATTTGGCCTGGTGGGGAAGTCATGGGATATCTAAGATGTCATATTCTAAGTTAAAGAAATATTTGCCAAGCCCTTCAGAAGAATTACAAGGAGGAATTTGCTTTTGTGTATGACTGAATTTGGAGGCTGGAGTAACTCTGGTGCTCCGGCAATAGTTTTCTATCCTGAGAATTACAGCTACATAGGGAAATTTTTAAGAGTATATGAATACCTGGACCCCTCCTACAGAGCCTCTCATTTACTTTGACTGGAGGGTGGCACCTGGCTTCAGAGAATCCACCAAGAATGCTAATGAGCAGCCAGTTTTGAGAAGCTGTGAAATCTGGTTTTGAATCATCACAGGAACCTTGCTTGGTTGTTCGCTCCGTGGTGATGGTTGAAGATTCCTGTCTTTTCCATGATTATAGTATGTGAAGAATCATTGGCAGTTCTCAAAACCTACAAACTTTCTGTTATTTATACTTACAGAGATTGTTTATGCCCTTCCTCTAGACTCTGAAAATACCACGCAATGTCTACTATATCTATTGTGATAAAATTCAGAGATACGAAGACCTGAGCATTAGAAGAAGAGCAGGGAATAACCTGAAAATCAGGAGTAGCTGCCTAAACTTGCCAGGCAGTTAATAGTCTTATTAGTCATTCATTGTTAAATATGAAATAATTAACTTTAGTTGCATTTTCTCTAGAAATCATGTAAGATAACCTGTATCACCCAAATTGGAATTTTGGTTCAGGGCACGTGGAAGAGAAGAGCTTTTAGATGTTGCACTCACAAACTGGCAAATAACAGGGAAAATTAGTTTCAGTGATGTATGTGATTTATTTGGCATGGAGAGTGTCAAGAAAGGATTCATTAGAGCATGCACCTCTAATTCTTTAGAATCCCAGTACTCTGTAGTATATTGGAGCGATATATACCACTATCCCTGTTATATTGCTTAACTCATATTTCCTCCTTGAACCCAGAAGGCATGTTTTTTTTCATCAGTTTCAAAGCTTAGAAGCAGCATATACACACTCTAATATTATGATGTAAGAATTATGGAGGGAGAACAGCTCTATTGAAAATGAGGCTAGCTAAAAGTTAGAATATTGATATAGGTAGGTAGTTACAATGGAGTCAAAGAAAACTGATTTTCTTTTGCATTATACCTGTAGATATCACTATACCAAATAAGAGAGAGGGGCATAACCATTTCTCCTTTCTCCTATTTATTTATTTATTTATATTATTATACTTTAAGTCCTAGGGTACATGTGTACAACGTGCAGGTTTGTTACATATGTATACGTGTGCCACGTTGGTGTGCTGCACCCATTAACTCGTCATTTACATTAGGTATATCTCCTAATGCTATCCTTCCCCACTCCCCCCTCCCCACAATAGGCCCCGGTATGTGATGTTCCCCTTCCTGTGTTCAAGCGATCTCATTGTTCAATTCCCACCTATGAGTGAGAACATGCAGTGTTTGGTTTTCTGTTCTTGCGATAGTTTGCTGAGAGTGATGGTTTCCAGCTGCATCCATGTCCCTACAAAGGACACGAACTCATCCTTTTTTATGGCTGCATAGTATTCCATGGTATATATGTGCCACATTTTCTTAATCCAGTCTGTCACAGATGGACATTTGGGTTGATTCCAAGTCTTTGCTATTGTGAATAATGCTGCAATAAACATACATGTGCATGTGTCTTTATAGCAGTATGATTTATAATCCTTTGGGTATATACCCAGTAATGGGATGGCTGGGTCAAATGGTATCTCCTATTTATTTTTTTCCTTCTTTACTCTCCTATCCTTTCCATTTCTCTCTTGAACCTGATCGTCACTCATCTCAGAATTCAAGTGATTGCTATCAATACTGTAGTACAATTAAAGTACAATATAAATAGACTTCTTTGAAATGGTTTCTCTTGCCACAATTTTGTTGCATTAGGCTCATGAGGAAATATGTACCAAGTTTTATTATGCCAACTTTCAATTCCATTTTCAGATAAATCCTGTACAAATTTTGGACTGCTCATACTTTATAACATAAATGCTATGTTTAAAAAATTTGGCTTATTTAAAATTAGATTTGTGATTTGATACAAGGACTAGCTGATACCATTACTAGAAACATCTTAGGCAGGCATCAATTGTATTCCTCTACTGCAGTGGATTCTCAAATTTGAGTGTGCATCAGAATTCTCTGGAGGGCTTGTTAAAAACACAGGCTACTGTCCCATGCCCTCAGAGTTTCTTGTCTAGTTGTCACAGGGTGAATCCTGAGAAGCTGCATTTCTCACAGATTCTTAAGTGC
Organism: Colobus angolensis palliatus; assembly: GCF_000951035.1. Classification (NCBI taxonomy): domain Eukaryota; kingdom Metazoa; phylum Chordata; class Mammalia; order Primates; family Cercopithecidae; genus Colobus; species Colobus angolensis. The sequence continues at coordinate 42,494 of NW_012117755.1, read as the reverse complement.
AGCTGTCTAAGGACCACACTTTGAGAAACACTATTATGATATAAAAGGAAGGAATTAGTGAGCAATCACTGGTTAGTGAAAATATGAAGGAGTGAATAGTTCTTTGGTCTAGGAAACAAAGAATGATGTAAGACATTTCAGAGCTTTTGGAGATGGATTTCCTTCTAGTATATATTCCTACAACAATAATATATACAAAGAGAAGAGCAATAAATACTGGGGACTTCTTGGTAGGGGGAAGAGTGTGGGGGGGTATGAGGTGAAAAACTACCTGTCGGATACCATGTTCACTACCTGGGTGATAGGAATATTCGTACAACAAACCTCAGTGACACAAAATTTACCCATGCAACAAAACCTGCATATGTACTCTCTCAACTGAAAATAAAAGTTGAGAGAAAAATAATATAATAAAATAAAAAATTGTTTGGTACCTTCATCCTTTCTGCCTTAACCTCTATCTGTCTATAGACAGGAGTACTTGTTAACTGGAACTTTATCATAAGTTCTATGTGTCTTTTGTGCATCTTTTTCTTTTAAATTACAATTTCAGGCCGGGCGCGGTGGCTCAAGTCTGTAATCCCAGCACTTTGGGAGGCCGAGACGGGTGGATGACGAGGTCAGGAGATCGAGACCATCCTGGCTAACACGGTGAAACTCCGTCTCTACTAAAAAATACAAAAAACTAGCCGGGCGAGGTGGCGGGCGCCTGTAGTCCCAGCTACTCGGGAGGCTGAGGCAGGAGAATGGCGTAAACCCGGGAGGCGGAGCTTGCAGTGAGCTGAGATCTGGCCACTGCACTCCAGCCCCGGGCAACAGAGTGAGGCTCCGTCTCAAAAAAATAAAAAAATAAAAATAAATAAATAAATAAATAAATTACAATTTCATTAAATGGAGCCTGACTCATTTTATATGGGGTATATAGGAGGGTTATTTGGTATCACAGATGAACATGTGATATTACAGGTGTCCCAGGTTCTCAGTTATGCTGTTTGCCATAATAAGTGTTTTCTCTTCGTATTCTGCTCTGCTTAACAGTGTAGCAGTCTTCCCTTCCCCACATGCCCTGGGCCTAAGATCCTCCAAAACATCCTTAGCAACAAATTTAGATGAATATAGAATATATTTTTAATAATTCCTCCTCAAAAGAAATATCACCTGCTATAATTATTTGATTTCAACTAGTATTTTACTATCCACCACAATGTCAAAACTGTCTCTTTAAATTCTTTATTAAATTGTCCTCTACTGTTAAATGTGAACATAATTCCTTAGCTTGTACTTCATAGAACATTTATTTATTCCATGGGCTGTTAATACTATTTAATGACTAAATAACTTTAGGACACATGAGTTAAACATAGTTAATAAATTTCTTTTATGCGTAATTCCTGAGAAATTTTATTATACTAAAGGGCATAAAAGAAACTTCAAGAGAAGACTGGAATTCATTAAATTTATTTTAGCATGGAGCCTTTTGGCTCAGAAACATTTTGTGGATTAGTGTTTCATAGAACTCAATTTGGAAAATAGAAATTATATTAATTAGAATATATCAACCCATTAATCTATTGGTTTATTCCAGCTGATTTACCTATCCTATTTGATATACCCTTTCCTTCCACACTGCTCAATCATTTCTTTCCTAACAGACTATAGTAACCGAAGACAGTCATCCCAGTTTTAAGATGGTCATTCAGATTATCTTGATGGCATATAGTTTTTGTAATTGTTTGCATAGCATATTCTATGAAAATTGACAGAATATAACTAAAAATCTCAGATAATCATAATCTAAACCATTAACATTGTGAGATGTGGGTGCATGCACATACATATTTACACATACACACATGCACATATGTATTAAAACATAAGATATAACACATTAATACTACCTATATATATTTTGTGTAAACAGGATAGAAGTGATTTTTATTCATATGTAGTGTATGATATATAAGTATAATAATACACATTGATATAAACATACTATGCATACTACTTTACAAATTGATTATTATAACCTGGGTGACAGAGCAAGCCCCTGTATCAAAATAATAATAAATTGATTATTTTATACATTGATGTAATGTGAACATATTATCACGTTATTAAATATTCTTTGATAATAGTTTATTCAATCAGGTATGGGAGGCATATTAGGATTAAAAAGGTGATATCCAAAAAGTGCTACCTATGTCCACAGATTCTTCAAAACTACTGTACAATACGTATTGGGTGGAGGATCGGAGGTGAAAAGATATCACATCCACCCATGAAAATATGTTTTTCTAGAATATGTCTTGTAACTGTTTTTTTTCTATTCTGACTTGGTTACCTAAGCATGTGAATCATTTAAATCTTGTTGAATGTCTGCTTCTTTATATATCATGTAAACGACATTAAATTATTAGTTTATATATACACTTTTTTTTTTTTTTTTTGAGACGGAGTCTGGCTCTGTCACCCAGGTTGGAGTGCGGTGGCCGGATCTCGGCTCACTGCAAGCTCCGCCTCCTGGGTTTACGCCATTCTCCTGCCTCAGCCTCCCGAGTAGCTGGGACTGTAGGCGCCGGCCACCTCGCCCGGCTACTTTTAGTAGAGACGGGGTTTCACCGTGTTAGCCAGGATGGTCTCCATCTCCTGACCTTGTGATCCACCCGTCTCGGCCTCCCAAAGTGCTGGGATTACAGGCTTGAGCCACCGCGCCTGGCCTATTAGTTAATATATTAATCAACATAAAATAAATACATTTTGTCTTTTAACTTTATGCATAACTAATTACTGACATCATGCCACTATAGGTTTGGGAATGGACTGGTTTTTAATCACAAATGGAAATTTCTTATAAAGAACATTTCCAAAATGAATTCCATGAAAAATACATTAATTATAGCTAGCCACATGTGAGAAATGCTTACTTTTTTATTTCGTAGAAATACATGTTTCATAATAGAGTCGCTAATATAGTGTGGCTGCGTCCCCACTCAAATCTCCTCTTGAATTATAATGCCCATAATTCCCGTGTATCATGGGAGGGACCCGGTGGGAGGTAATTAAATTATGGGGGCAGTTTCCCCACGCCATTCTCATGATAGTGAGTTCTCAGGAGATCTAATGGTTTTTGAGTGACTGATATTTCCCCACTGGCACTTATTCTCTCTCCTGCCACCCTTTGAAGAGGTGCCATCCGCCATGATTTTAAGTTTCCTGAGGCCTCCCAAGCCATGTGAAACTGTGAGTCAATTAAACTTCTTTTCTTTATAAATTACCCAGTCTTGGGTATTTCTTCATGGCGGCATGAGAAAGAACTAATACAGTAGCTATCATATTCTGTAACATTTTTAAGTCAATTAAAATTTGGTTCATAGTAATGGTAATATTACAGATATTGCTTAAAGATTTGGATTAAAATTCTAGACACAAAACTCAATATACTCATTGAATCAAAACAATGGCAATATTTTAAAAATATTGATGGAATTTGAACAAATCAGGTTATAAAGCAATTAAAATTTGTAGCTTGGCTTGGACTTTAATTAGATGTAGAAACGTAATGCAGAGTATTGTAATATACAGAAGAAATCATGCTTTTATTTACTGCTTTCTGTTCTAAGAACAAAAACTTAAATGAAACTAACTACTGTTTGGTAGTAGTAATCATTTTTTTAACCAAAGTAAATGACTGTATCCAGTGTATTCTCTTGCTATTTTCTCCAATTATCTATTTCTGATAAAAGTTGGCAATGTTTACGTTAAAACCAATGAAGAAACTGTATTCAAGATGTCCATGGGAGTTGCGAGAAAAGTAACAGGAACTTTTAGTTATAATTAAACCAGATTATTTTGAGAAAATCATAATTACTGATTACTAAACATTTCCTAAATGACACTAAGTTTGTTCAATGAGTATTTCCTTAGTCTTGGCAATTTACTATAATATAATAGTTTTTCTCTATCAAGGCTCTGATTTTTAAGAAAAGATGAACAAAGATTGGTTTTCTTTTATTTTCACTTAAACCTGGGGGCGCGCAGCAAGTTGTCACTTATATCACATGATCATACTGTTACATGCTTGTATCTAGGAATGAGAGTTGGTCTGCTAAATAAACTGATTAGGCCCCAGTGATACCGACTAACTAGGGAATGTCAAAGTCTCCCTCCTTATTCCCAACACCTCCTCACAAAAATGTGCTGTTTCCACCACATCACTTGAAAAAAACATGTATTTTCTCATTTTATGTTCTGAAATATATTTTCATATTCTTGCTTTCCCATGCTTTCTTTCTCTGTATTATTCCTTTTACATACTTACTATCCTCTTACACTCATATTAATATACCGCCGAAGTATACTTTTGATTCGTAGTGAAATTTTATTTAGTAAGATTTCAGCGGTCACATGTAGAGGAGTAGAATGGCATGACATCAAAGCAAAGATTACACTAAGGCTTCAGTACTACTGGTTTCAGTACTACTGGTTTTAAGCAGCAATTAATAAGTCACCTATTGAACACTCACAACACACCTCCTACCAAACTTTGTAAAACAGATTTCCAATATGATGTTATCAAAGTACCTCTAAACTAAAAATTTGGGGACCTAGCAGGTCTGTGTTCTAATTTGATGCTGCTGTTAACAAACCGATTGATTTTAGCCAACATCAGAACTATAACATTCTTCTTTAAAAAATGTCTTAAATTTATTGAGGTGTAATTGACATACCAAACTGGACTCATTTAATGTCTACAACTTGATGAATTTGGACATATGTGTACACCTATGATAACATCACTACAATCAAGGTACTAAACATGCACATCACCTCCAAAAGTATCCTTGTATTTCTAAGGTATATTTTTGTTTTTTTAGTAAGAGCATGTAACAAGAGATCTCTCCTTTTAATATTTTGAACTGCATAAAACCATATTGTTAACTACAGGTAATACATTTGTACATCAGATCTCTGGAATTTATCTTGCATAACAGAAACTTTACATCAATTAAAAAACAATTCCCCATTTCCCCTTCCCTTGGCCCCTGGCAACCATCATTCTATGCTCTGCTTTTGTGAATACAACTATTTTAGAGCACTCATATAAGTGGAATCTCTTTCTGAGACTGGCTTATTTCATTTAACATAATGTCCTCAAGTTGTTGTTACAAATGGCAGAATTTCCTTCTTTTTAAAGGCTGAATAGTGATCCATTCTCTCTCTCTCTCTCTCTCTCTCTCTATATATATATATATATATGTACATATGTGCATATACATATATGTGTGTGTATAAATATGTGTGTGTGTATGTATGTGTGTGTGTGTATATACATATATATATGGACTGCTTCTGTATCTTTTTAAAGGCTGAATAGTGATCCATTCTCTCTCTCTCTCTCTCTCTATATATATATATATATATATATATGTACATATGTGCATATACATATATGTGTGTGTATAAATATGTGTGTGTGTATGTATGTGTGTGTGTGTATATACATATATATATGGACTGCTTCTGTATCTTGTCTATTGTGAATAATGCTGCAATGAACATGAGTGTACAAACATCTCTTCAAGATCCTGACCTCAAGTTTTTTGGATATCTACCCAGAAGTGGGATTGCTGAAGTATATGGTAATATCATTTTTAATATTTTGAGGAACCTCTATACTATTTTTCCCAGTGGCTATACTATATAGCATTCTCATGGTGTATAAGGGTTTAAATTTCTAATTTCTCCACACCTTTTCAACCACTTATTTGTTCTTATGTGTAATAATAGCTATCCTAACAAAAATAAGGTGATATCTCATAGTGGTTTTGATTTGCATTTTCCTGATAATTTGTGATGTTGAGCATCTTTTTATACAGCTGTTGGCCATTTCTATGTTGTCTTTGGAGAAATGTCTATTCAAATATTTTCCCATTTTTTAAATCCAGTTGCTTGTTTTTCACCAAATGAGTTTGTGACTAAAAAGGAAGCATAATGTTTGGGAACCTGTATGTGATGGACATGGGCAAAGATGATAGAAATAGAAAGAAAACCTTTTTGATTTTAATAGCTTTTAGGGGTATAACTGGTTTTTGGTTACACAGATGAATTATATCATGATGAAGACTGAGATTTTAGAGCACTTGTCACCCAAGTAATGTATACTGTACCAAATATGTAGGTTTTTATCTCTCACCCTCTTCCCACCATTTCCCTTCTCGGTATCCAGTGCCCATTATACCACTCTGTGTGCCTTTGCATATTCATAGCATAGCTCCCACTTTGTAAGTGAGAACATATGGTATTTGGTTTTTCATTTCTGAGTTACTTCCCTTAGAACAATGGCCTCCAGTTCCATCAAACTTGCTACAAGAGACATTATTACATTCTTTTTATGGGTGAGTAGTATTTCATGGGGTGTATATACCACACTTTCCTTATCCATTCATCAGTTGATGGGTGCTTAATTTGGTTTCATATCTTTCACTTGTGAATTACACAGTGATAAATGTATCTTTAGGTGTCATATTTGCAAGTGTCTTTTTGATATAATGACTTATCTTCTTTTGCATAGACACTCAGTAATGATATTTATCGATAGAGTGGTAGATACAGTTCTTTAAGAAATCTCTATGCTGTTTTCCATAGAGGTTGTCCTAATTTACATTCCCACCAGCAGTGTAAAAGTGTTCCCTCTTTACCACATCCATGTTAACATCTGTTGCTTTTTGAATTTTTAATAATGGCCATTCTGGCTGGGGTAAGGTTGTATCTCAGTGTGGTTGTAATTTACATTTTCTTGGTGATTAGTGATGTTGAGCATTTTTCATATGTTTGATGGCCCTTTGTATATCTTCTTTTAAGAAATGTCAATTCATGTCTTTGCCCACTGTTTGATGGGTTTGTTTTTCTTTTTCTTTCGCTTGCTGATTTGTTTGAGTTCCTTGTAGATTCTAGATATTAGTCCTTTGTTGGGTGCATAGTTTGCAAATATTTTCTCTTATTCTGTGGGTTGTCTGTTTACTCTGATAATTCTTTTTCTGTGTAGAAGCTAGAAAAAAATGAATATTCATGCAAGGCTTTATGATAAAAAATGAGAAATGTTAGTATGGCAAAGCACAAGGTACAGCATCATGCAACTAACAGTGAAATAGGATACAGATCAAGCTCTGATTTTTTTTAAGTAGTTTATTTAAGATGAATATTGTATTCCTGAGGTACCTTAAAAGGCTGGTCTTCTTGAGATAGTTTCAAAGGTAGTTTTTGGAAGCAAGGCAGGACCCAGATTGCTGATTTTCAAAGGTAGTATCTGTGCCATAGAAAAAAAAAAAACAACAGAAATTTCATTTGTCTTTAATTATGTCACTTTAAAAATTCTTATCTTTTTGAATAATAAGGTTTGTAAAATATAAATATGCTGGTGCACATGTTATATACAATATATAACTATATAAGCTATATATATAAGCCATATAAATGTATATTAATATGTATAAGATATATAAGGTTATATATATACACACACACACGTCTGTGTGTGTGTGTGTGTGTGTGTGTGTATATGTCCCCAATTTTAGGGGTATAGTCCAAAGTCTTTTACTGTAAACAGTACTTATTCAAAAAATGAAACCCACTTTTTACATGGTATTCAACATTCTTTTAGAAAGGTCAGTAATAGATAAAAAACTTCTGGCAACCGTATAGAGTGTAGTCAGAAAATTATGAATGGGTTTCATCTATCATTATTTTGAAGTCATTCTGAGGAAAATAATGCTAACGATGACTTAGAAACATCTTCTGTTTCGAGCAAAATAAATTAAATATGGTAGATGCTGTGATGCACTGCCCAGATTTCTCTTCATAGAAGGACATTTTACCCAAACTGATGAAAGTACTGTTGGTAGACAGACTTTGGTTGTTAGCCCTTTTGAGGACTGCCTCAGTTGAAGAGAAATGCCCTTGGTCATGCGACTTTCTTGGGTTGACCTCATACAGGAACTTACCTATGAGAGCATATAAAGGTCCTTTTACTTCAGTTAAATTTAAGGCTATTCTGTAGGGCAATTCTAGCTCCAGAGCTTCTCATAGGGGTTGTCAGAAGCTGCTGTTGGGCTAAAGGTTCAGTTGACTTTTCTGTGTCCATTCCTGCTTCTTTCCTCTTCTCTCTAGAAGTGTTGAGCCCCAGGGAACTCCTTAATAAACATCCTAAACTTTATGTCATAGTTGGATTCCCAGTGAACACAACCTGTAACACTTAAAAACCAAAGTAAAATATATCAGTTATGTGTTCTGAAATAAACTAACATTAGGCCTGCGAAAAATTACTAGTGAAGTAAGAAGACTTCACTAAAAATTTAATATTCTGTACTAGACCTATTCCTTATATACTTGGCTGTCAGATCCATCATTATTATGACATAGATGAAAGGGTAAACTTGGATGATAGAATATTGTAATGAACATGTTTATTGCCATTTATATTTCCTCATTGACCTAGAATCAACACTTGTCTCCTAAAAGCATTTTCTTATTGAATGCTCCCTAGATTGGAAAGTTCTTATCATCAAGGAGCCCTCTATATAGGATCCACATCACTCTCCATAGGGGCTTATTAAACTGCCTCCTTTTCAATTCTTTCCCTTCCTACCTCACAAAGCATTTATTTGTTCCATTATGCACCATTATCTTTAAATTTTTTAAATAGTAGAAGATCTGCATTTTAATTAGGTATAATCTACTTTTAAAGTCAGTTGAAAAATTTTCTAAAATGTAACATCTGTAATATCCAAAGGTGTCTGGCCTAGGGCAGAAAAAGTGAGAGCCCACATCTGTATTATTGCCATCATCAGAAAATGAAGTCCTATTAAAAACATGTTCATAATGTGCTCTACTCTCTAGGAAGCAAAAGTTTATATCCTGGAAAACTACTAGCATTTCTTATAGGTAATAAAAGTTTCATGACAGCCCAGACCTGAGTTATTAAACATATGCTCAGGCATCTTAAAATGTTATTACTGATTAATCTATAGTTATAAATAACTTTCATTGGCCCCACATGCCTAAATAAATATGATAATTTACGGTTTGTGTTGTTTCATACAAATATGGCCCTCTGTCCTTTGTCAAAAAATGAAGTTATTATTGTATATCACACAGTTCTGCAATAATGAATGCTAAAGAGATAGGATGAAGTTAGTACCCAGAAATAGAGTTATCACTATTTAAAATTTCATCATTTTTAGATATAACATTAAAAGGGTAAAATGATCCAGCTTTCCATCAAACGTGATTTTTTATTATTTATACATAAATTGTCAAATTTAAAATGAAACAAACCCTCACCACAAAAAAGTGAAGCATTTGATATGAAGAACAAATAAACAAGCATAACTACAGCAGGAATACAAATCAGGAAATTATTAAAAATTACAGTTTTATTATGTTAAAAATACTTATTATATAAACTGTATTTTATTGCAAGGCCAGAAAATACTGAAAAGCAGTTTGCAAAATACAAAAGGTGGCAGGTACAAGAAGGTTTCTTGAAGATTTCTATAATGATGAATTAGAAAACATGTAAATATATAGCAATAAGTAATAGTGTTGTCTATGCAATAGAATATAATACAATCATAAAAACAATTGACATATTCTATAAATTTATTGACAAAATTGCTGATGAATCAACATGCATAACATATCATGTGTGTGCATAAATAGTACAATATCAAGTGTACACATGGGAGGGATTTCCTGGAAGTAATGGTGAGCAATCTATAGGTAGTGAGGTTATAAGTGCTGCAATACTATTTTATCCTATTATCTACACAGGGTTTCAATTTTCAAAGAAATATGGATTATGTATTAAGAAATTAAAAATAATATTGAAAATGTAACCTAATATAAACAAATATTTAGTTTCAAATGGTAATGACCTTTCTTCTGAATACTTCTTCTTTATAATGGAGGTAAGGCCAAGTTATGATTGAAAGTTCATCTTCAGGGCTGGCCTTAAACCCTCTAATGTGGTGAATAACCTACACACATGTTCTTCAATAACTCACAAGTAATTTTCAGTGGTGTTTCCATGTGGGAATTGCTTCCTAACATTTCTTCAGAAATATACATTTTTTTTCTGAGTCTGGAATAATAAGAAAAATCAATCAGGAGCTTTAGAACACAGGAATAAAGTACTATTATCCCCGTGAGAGAATTGAAGCTTAGAAATGAATAGAAAAACATTAAAAGTTTGAAATTTCAGGATCCACCAAAGTCAAGTGGAAATTAAGCAAAATCAGGAAGCACAGAGTCCAACTCCGTCAAAAATCAAGGTTGACATTACTGGGAACCAGGTTCAGAATATATATAGAAGAATGGTGACAATGTAATCATTCAATCTTACTTTCAGTTATTGTCATGTTTTAAAAGTGTGTTTCTGAATATCTGCTGCTGACGATGCATCATTCTAGCCAATAAAATAAGCATTAATAATTTATATGCATAGTACACTTGATTGAAATCCTATAAGTGATGTTCCAAGAAATAATAAGATTGGGAACTAATATATTCTCAAATTGGCAATTTCAATCCATGATTCTGTGTAGTGATTTTGACACTAATATTGCCAGGAAGTTTGAATATTAGCTAATCAAATCCTACCCAATACTACTCACTAACATTTTCAATGTTTTAACATTTCCTATCAGCTATGTTTCCTTGTAAACTTAATTTTTAAAAATTTATTAATCATAGTTTGTATATATCCCTACTAATAAGTAAAAATAATGTAGAATATTGGAAGCATGTTAGGAGTAACTTATTTTTAGTAATAATAATGTAGAGCATTGGGAATATGTTAGGAGTAACTTAGGATTGTAGAAATTTATGAACATTCCTGAGAATTCTGGTTTCCAATTCTCAGATATCAAATACTAATTTCTGTTGGGATTTTGGAAACTTTCAGCCAGCAGCAACTCACAAAAATGGTGTGGTGGACAGAGAGAGCACGGTGGTATTTGCCAGATCATGTGACATCCTTTCACATGTACACTACATAGCCTATGACACCTGTTTTTAGTTTAATACTGTTTTAGTCTTTGGTATATAAAATTGTGACATTAAACATAAAGTCATTAGCTTAAAAAGACTGAAATAGATACTTTTTTTCTGATATTTACTTGTCTCTTATTCTTAAACTTTGGGAGTTATAGATCTTTGTGAGTCTAATGAATTATTGTACAGATGAGACCGTCATTAGGTCTTTTCATTTAAAAATAGTCTATACACTTCTTACTCTAAAACTTGTGGTTGGGTTTTATTGAAATAACATGAGGGGTTAAAATTAGTACTACAGGTTGCAATTAAGTATTGAGGGAGAAGAGATAATGAGTTGTAATTTTTAGATGGGAGAAAATCTTCCATAATTATTTAAAATGCTTCAATAAACCTGGCAAAAGGCTAGTCTTTGCACTGTGTGACTCAGCAGGAAAAAGGAGACATTTCTAACGAGGTATAAACTTAGCTTTAAAAATACTTGGAAAATAAACTTTGAATGTCTACCATCTTATACCTTCTAAGATGTAGAAATGTGTGTATTAGAAATAGATTTTTTTGTAAATGTATAAAAAAATCAAAATAGCACATGTGTAGCAAAAAATGTCACCTCGTAGTTCCCTTGCATGTCAGTATGTAGTCCATGTTGTCCAGAGAGAGGTAATGTACTTGTCTCAGGCTACCGTTTAGGATTTATTAAGAGAACCGAGATGTCTCATCTCCTGCCACCTAAGATACCTGTGTTCTTTCACTTTCTTACCCCTATCTTGGTAACTTAGGTTTTAATGTTGTGATTTGGGGGATTTATACAATGCCATGATTAACACAGGCTCAATTTCCATCATTAATTGAATGTTATCTTTCTATGAGGAAAACAAACTGAATTTTAACCCTGTTCATCTATAATTTTATTCTGCCTTTTGCTGCTAGCTTATCTCCAGTCAAGTTCTCACTGTAATTACAATTAGCACAATTCTACCAGGTCTGGTAGTTAACAAGACGTGGAGAATTTTCAGGTACATTACATAGATGGCTACTAACTTTGTTTTAACATTAATGCCCCTCTCTTTAGGAAATAGCATTAAATATACATTTTAAATTATGACTATGACATAATAAAGCATTATTTTTTAGCTATCAAATAGTTATCTTTTAAAACAAAAATAAATGAAAATTATTGAACTCAAGATAGTTTTTGAAGTAGCTACCTATTTTTCTATTGCTAATCACCAGTACTGAAAACCGTAAAAATCTGTAATTAACCTAGAGATTAAACAACTGAAAAGTATTTTTGAAGCACCATGAAGGTCCAGTTTAACACTTTTAGGAAAAAAACAAACTAGTCCTTATGTTAGACCAAGTGTATACTTCTTGTTTCTGTGATAATGTAAATGTTTGGGAATCACATAACTTGTCTTCTCTGAATTTGAGCTGTGCTGTGGACTAGTTTCACTTGCTGTGTTAAACTTGGATTTATCCTTTGAGGCAGCACAGCAGTTTTTGCAGGTACAGAAATGGTCTTTATATTTAAATGTGCTGCTTAGAACACACTTCCATCTGTTTTATGTAGTTTACACAAAGCATTAGTTCATTTCCAGGGGTTCAAAAATTCTAATTCTAAAGGTTAAATTCAAACACACAGAAACCCAGTGGGATTAGAATTCCTATTTTAGAAAATGCTTGTCCTTTTGCACTGTGAACATGACTTGCTATCTCTGCATTATCTGGCTGCAGAGCCATTACACTGGTGCTTCTTTTCTCTATAAACTTGTTTCCCATCTTTATCCTGATGTGATAGCACAAAAAGATGAGCAAGTCCCAGGACTAAGAATGAAGACATCTGGAGCTCATGATAAGAAAACTACCTAAACCTTGGAGTTCTGTGTATCTGTTTATTTCAGGTCCCTTTCTACTTTCTAGACTTGTTGAAATTTTCACTATTAAAAATTACGTGTTATTTGGGAAACTGTCTATGAGCCTGCTTTGTAGCTACAGATAGGGTAATTACACTTCCCACATTTTCTGGGATAAATTAAAATTTAAATCTTCATTTCTATTTTCAGACCATGCATCTAGGTGTGGGATTAGGAAAGTAGGTTTCTTGTAACTGAATGCTACCTTTTCAACTTTATTTCGATAAAGTCAGATCTTCGCTTACCTGGTGGCTTGCCATTTGTACTTTTGTGCAGCTAAACATTAGTGTAAAGAATTGTTCCATTATATGTTTTGTGTTTTTGTTACTTCAAACAGAAAACCTTAGAATTAAAGCTTTCTATAGCTGCTTTATGTCCCATTTATGAGGAAATTTACAGAAATACTTTGGTCAGAGAACAGTGGCTTAGGAAGTATTCAATAAATTCAGTTTATTACAGACAATTGTTTTTGTGCCACCTCTCCATCAGTCTAAGTAAATTTTGGTCTTCAGATTAAAGCTCTGTGAGCAAATTGCCACTCATTACTTCTCACACTGAAGATGAAATGACATCAGTGGTTATCCATGGCCACATTTCCATATGTTGGAAAAATGTCAAATAGTTTTGAATCTCTTGAATAGAAAGGCAGATAAGATTTTCTCAAGCTGATAAGAGCAAAATTATGTATACAAAATCATAGTAATTGAGAAATGGGAATTTGATAATTATGAGGAGAAAATGTGTACATGTCTAGACATTAAACATTGTCAAGTATTTCTTTGGGTATATACCCAGTAGTGGGATTGCTGGGTCAAGAGGCACTTCTGTCTTTTTTTTTTTTTTTTTTTTCTCGCTGTCACCCAGGCTGGAGTACAGTGGCCGGATCTCAGCTCACTGCAAGCTCCGCCTCCCGGGTTTACGCCATTCTCCTGCCTCAGCCTCCGGAGTAGCTGGGACTACAGGCGTCAGCCACCACGCCTGGCTAGTTTTTGTATTTTTTAGTAGAGACGGGGTTTCACCGTGTTAGCCAGGATGGTCTCAATCTCCTGACGTCGTGATCCGCCCGTCTCGGCCTCCCAAAGTGCTGGGATTACAGGCTTGAGCCACTGCGCCCAGCCGGCACTTCTGTCTTTAGGTCTTTGGGGAATCGCTGCACTTTCTTTCAATCATGCTTTTATAAAGACACATGCATGTGTATGTTTATTGAAGCACTATTCACAATAGCAAAGACATAGAATCAACCTAAATGTCAATCAATGATAGATTGAATAAAGAAAATATGGTACATATACACCATGGAATACTACGCAGCCATGAAAAAGAATGAGATTATGTCCTTTTCATGGACATGGATGAAGCTGGAGGCCATTATCCTTAGCAAACTAACACAGGAACAGAAAACTAGCATGTTCTCACTTTTAAGTGGGCGCTAAATGATGAGAACACATGAACACATAGAGGAGAACACACACACTGTGGCCTTTTGGAGGGTGGAGGGTGGAGGGTGGGAGGAGGGAAAGGATCAGGAAAAACAACTAATGGGTACTAGTCTTAATACTTGGGTGATGATATAATCTGTACAACAAACCCCCATGACACAAGTTTATCTGTGTAACAAACCTATACTTGTACCCCTGAACTTCAGATAAAAGTTAAAAAAGAGGCTGGGCGCGGTGGCTCACGCCTGTAATCCCTGCACTTTGGGAGGCCAAGGCAGGTGGATCACTTGAGCCCAGGAGTTCAAGACCAGCCTGGCCAACATGGTGAAACCCCATCTCTACTAAAAATACAAAAATTAGCTGGGCATGGTGGCATGCACCTGTAATCCCAGCTACTCGGGATGCTGAGACAAGAGGATCATTTGGACCTGGGAGGCAGAGGTTGCAGTGAGCTAAGATCATGCCACTGTACTCCAACCTGGGCAACAGAATGAGACTTTGTCTCAATTAAAAAAAAAAAAAAAAGTTAAAAACGAGCCCCCCCAACCCCCACCACAAAAATATTGCTAAGTAAAAATGCAAAAAAAGTTAAAATAGGCCAGATTTTCCCACTGAACAAAATAATTGAAACAATTTATATGTTTTGATATAAGTTTTGTCACAGAGTAAGAAGTAGGGGAAAAGGACTGAGGTTAAAAATACCTGCTATGGTCACGGGCCATTAAGAGTTGTTTTGTTTCAAGGGGGATTAACTACAACATTCTGAGTTATGTTGTTTTCTTTGGAATCATAAAATTGGAAGCATTGTATGCAATCTTTAAGCAATATCTTGGGAAGATCACTTTTTAAATGGTTGATGCTTATTCTTTTATTTTGTAAGAAAGCATAGAAGCTACAGTGTCCATAGCTTCAAAGGGAGAAGAAAGGCATTGGATTTATGATTCTCACTCTATAGTTGTAACTTTTATTCCCAGTGTCCTGATGTCACAATTTTGTGACTTTGTGTGGCTCCCTTTCCATTTATTCTGCTTGACCCTCTGGGCACTTTTCAATCTACAAACTCATGGCAATTTTCTTTTATTATTTCCTAGTAAATTGCCTGCCCAACATATTTTCCTTTCATTCTGTAAGTTCTATTATTTTCATATTTTATACCTGTACATATAGTCTAAGTTTCTTATCTTTTTCTATTGTTTCCTATTTTTCTTTTTATGTTTTATCCTAACTTCCTCATATTTACCTTTGAACATTTCTATTGATTTTATTTTTCTTATTTTTGCTATAATATGTTGAATATACAAGAAGTTACTTTAGCTTTATCAGCATTTCATTTTATAGTCTGTTCTTTTCTGGTATGCCATATCTTGTATACCTGCATGCATTAGAAATAAGTTTAAAGCATTCTTCAATTTTCATATTGCATTTTCTTTCTTTTCTTTTCTTCTTCTTCTTTTTTTTTTTTTTTGAGACAGTGTCATGGTGTCATGTTCTATTGCCCAGGCTGACTGCAGTGGCATGATCATGGCTCACTGCAACCTCTACCTCCTAGGCCCAAATGATCCTCCTACCTCAGCCTCCTATGTAGGACTACAGTCACACACCATGACACTTGGCTAATTTAATTTAGTTTCTCTAGAGACAGGGTCTTACTATGTTGCCCTGGCTGGTCTTGAAATCCTGGACTCAAGTTATCCTTCTGCCTAGGCCTCCCAAATTGCTGGAATTATAAGTGTGAGCCACTACACCTGGCTGACATTGTCTTTTTTTTTCCAAGTATTTTTACTGTTTGTTTGATCATTCTTTCAAGGTGAGGGTTTCCTCAGACACCTGGTTTTCTCTGGCTACCAATTTAAGTTAAAGACGTAGGAAACAACATGCTGATTAAAATCTCTATATATGTGATGTATGTGGGTAAGTCTTGTTAATAGGTCTAGTTTACTGTAAAGTGATTAGGTGTAGTCCTAGATGTTTTCCCAGAAGGTTCCCAGATGTCTATAGGTTTAGGTTTTTTCTGTTGGGACATTTGTTTGCCCAGAGGGAGACCATCTGGCTGCCTGCTCAAGGGTAGGGGACAGGAATCAAGCAAGAACAGAGACTGATTGTTTCACCAGTTTCATTTGCATCTTTCTCCTGTTTTCAGTCCAGTACCTCTACCATTCCCTCAACTGTGTGCTCAGTTTCCTGAAAGCAAATCCTCTCTGGTTCAACAGAGAAAATCTAAACTTTTTGTTCTATAATATCATCACATTTGAGGAGCTTCTAAATGATCATTCTATTCATTACTTCAATTATTTTTATTCACAGAAGGGCATTGGTATAGAGAAACCCAAACTATGGGTAACCTGAATACAATTTACATTTAACTTTGATATGGTTATGCAACATTTTCCATATGTTGATTTGGGTTTGTGTGGTATGAAAATTCACCAACAGGATTAAACATTGTACTATCCCTCCAATCTGTACTTATTTGTTCAGTTGTCATGCAGTATCCTCAAGTTTTGCAGCCTTGGAGGTTAACCTGCATTTACTATCTAAATTCAAAGGATGCTCTCCCATACATTCTCTAGCCATATGATTGCAGGAAGTCTGCTTCCTATCTTGTATGAAGTTTATACACCCTTAATATCTTTGAGAAATGCCCAAGGTTCCAACAAGTCTGTCTTACTA
The DNA here is from genome assembly GCF_000951035.1 of Colobus angolensis palliatus. NCBI lineage: Eukaryota > Metazoa > Chordata > Mammalia > Primates > Cercopithecidae > Colobus > Colobus angolensis. The sequence goes on along the minus strand of NW_012117755.1, from coordinate 25,423 downwards.
GTTGCTTGTCACATATTTTTTCAGTTGGCTACTCTGGGCTTCTCTGTTGGCCATGTTTTTTTATCCCTTCTTGTCAAGGTTTTTCTAGACTGCTCTATTTTCTTCCCAAAATGCTTTTTTTTTTCCAAGCATGGACACAGACTCTCTTTTCATTCTTCACATTACAGATAACACCAGGCTGTAATGTTTGATGAAGATCTAAGAATAACTGAAAGTAATTGCAACCAAGGATGAGAACATGTAGAGTGAGATATAAGATAGTTCTACTCCTGAAGTCAGTTGTCCATACCCCACCACCTAAAGCTCACCTCTTAGTTTGTAGCCCACTACCCTGTTGCTGATGCCTACTCTCCCCTTTCCTATTGGGAATTCCTCTTGGCTTTCCAAAAATATGGAGACAAAATAATAGCTTTCCCTGGTTCCAACAAATGGAAACCAGAAAATCCACTTTATAGTTTTTTACCAATATACTTAATTCCTCAGTTAGAAGTAGTCCATATTAGGTTGGGCCATCTCTCCAAAGAAAGATTTCAGGATCTGTCTTCCAGCATTAAATTGTGTGTCACAGATAACCGAAAGCTCTTTAAATAATAGTCTCTCCTTGATGCATAACAAATACACACACTATGTGAAAACCTTCCTTCCCTTCTTTAGTTTTCATGTTGTCTTCATAATACTTTTCAGATACTTTTCATAGCACTTTCTCACTTTTATGTAATCTTCACTTGTTATATGATTTAGATACTATTGCTCCCCCCATTTTTACAGGGAAATAATTGATATATAGAGCAAATGAATTGTTTTTTTCTAAAGTCTCACAGCTATTAACTCATAGAGCTAAGATTCAAACTCAGGTAGTCCGAGCCTGTGCTCTTAAGTACTTAAGTACATTTTCCTCCCACTATCCTGGTGGATCCTACTTGATAGATGGGATTGTTTCAGTAAAGTCTTTTATGGGCAAGAAGTCTAAATCCAAATATGTAGATTAAAGACTATACCATTAAAATCTATAAACCAACTTTTTAAAGATTGCCAGAGCTCATGAAAGATAGAAAGGAACTTCCTCAGGACAAAAAAATAAAGGTCACAGTGGTTTGAACTACTGTACTGCTTCTCCTGATGTTTCTCCCCTTCCCAGCTTTCATGTCACGATATAGGGGTAGATAAGACATTGTGGTGGGAAGAAGTAGAAACTGACATGGAATTTTGAAGTGTGGCAGAGAAGAAGGTATTTTGTTGTTGTTTGTTTGCTCAATTGTTTTGACCTAGGCAAGTCTTAGGGAGGTATCTCTATTGTGTTGCAGCTCTTACTTGTGGCTGATTTCATAAGAGACCTACTATATCTCTGAAGTTCTTGCTAGTTAATCCTTTTTTTGGTATGGAATTTTTCTAGGGACCCCCAAAATGGCACTAACTATTGAGAAACATACTGGCACTGGCAGTTTGTATAAAATATTTAAGCCTCATAAATCAAATATTGGAATGTATGGATGATCATCAGATGATTGTGGCTCTCAACAAAGACAAAGATTGTGGCTCTCTAAAATTCAAGTAAAATTTAGAAGAAGTACAGAATAAAAGTAGGGGTGTGGTATTTGCATGTTCGGGACACCCCATTAAAGAATTACTGTTCACTTTCTCTTTATACGTTGATTTTGGGTTATGAAACATCAATATTGGGAGCTTATTCCATGCTTTTCTTAAATGTCGAATGGAATTTTAAAGTGCTGCAGGGAAGAGAGTATTTTAACTTTATAAATTACTTAGCATATTTACCCAAATTTTGTGTAGTTTAAAATTAGATTTAATTCTCTCAAGCACTGCATGTATAACTCTGTTGTACATTTTGTGTAGCTAAAATGTGTAAAATTAAATCATACATACAATATCTCTAATGTCATTCTAATTGGCTAATGGCACTTTATACTTTTATCATTGTCCAATAATATTTGGAGATAATGAAAAGACGGGCCCATATTAGCTATGATTGAACTGTTCTCTAAATAACAGAAGCATAATATGGTGACTATTCTATGAGTGTTTTTCTAAAATATACGAAAATATAGAGTGCATCACCTTTGTTGTATAGAAATTAAAATAAATGCAAATATAATATAGCAATACATTCAGTTGCAGTTAATATTTCAAAACCTACAAGATCAAGATACAAGAAATTAGTCTTCATATATGTTACTTTTGTTTTTCTTTTTTTGTCACTCTATTCACTTTTTGTTTTTCTATTTTTCTATTTTGCTCTACTAAATTATTTTATTTCACATTTTTTCTTTTAAAATTTATATCATGATTAAAATCCTTGATTACCTTTTGCATTCTTTTTATGCCCTTATTTTAAGGAGCTAGCTTAACTTGTAAATCAGTCATGGACTTGGGACACCAGTATATTTCTCTAAAGTTAGGAATTATTCAAAATAGGAAAAACGGAGTCACCTAAGTAATTTTCTCTACCAACGAGATAAAGGAAAGGCTGAGAGAGGACATTGTGTTATTTCTCTGATGTTGAGTAAAGCTAAAGTCTATTTTAATGCAATAAATTGAATTTTGCAGTACCACAATATTTGATTTTAACAGAAACTACTCTATCATCTTAATGCTTTTCCTGTCTCTACTTGCATCTTCTAGCATTATTCTTCCCACTTAAAGATCTACTTAAATCTTTCTCTCTCTCACACATACACAAATGGTTAGAGCATTCTTATACAAAAGACTTTTATTTCTTCATATTTTGCAAATATGTGCAAAGATTAATGGAAACCTGCAAACGGTAGTTGCTTCCTGTACTTCTGAATTGTGAGTCAGAATCACTATGCATGGGCTAGCTCATACAAACAGGAATTGTCCTTGGTTGTAAGAAGAAATTGCTTTGATCAACTTACTTGGCTTCCCACATAAATAAACTCAAATGTCAGGTCTCTAGTGTAATGCTTGAAATGACTTTTTAAAAAGTAGTGTTTAATATGAAAAAAATGGCTTGTTGAGGAGAACTGAAACAATACTGGACTAAGTTAACCACATTCTATCTTACACCATTTTGTTGTATATATATAGCTGTATTAGAATTGTGGGAATGTATGAAATATAAACCTTCTCAAAACTGCTTGAACTGTCTGTCCACTGCTCATTTCTCCTCACAGCATTCCTGCTTTCCGCCATCTCAGTATATCAATTATCTTTGTTAAGTCCTATAGCAGAAAAAAAAGAGTTTGCATGTTTCATTTCCAGCAATGGACAAAGATTTGTTGCACTCTTAGCCCTATTTGTAATTTCACAGAGAAGAGTAACTGATTGGCTCACCTTTTGTCAGGTATCCAGATATGGTCCCATCATCTCTGGTCAAAACAATAGGGACCCATCTGCGTTAAGTTGGAGAAAAATAGATCACATGTTTGTTGGATAGGAGAAAACCCAAAGAATATCTAATAGTAAATTTTAAAAAATATAGGTATAACCTTATTGTGACAATTAACAATGTCTTCTTACTGGCTATTGATGAAATTCTTAGCTAGAGAAGTTCCTCAGATTTCTCTCTGCTTCTTTTGTTTTCCTTGTTTATCTTGTGTGTCTCATTAATGCTTAACTTCTTTCACTGGCTATTGCAATCTCCTTACTTTCCACAGGAAGAATCACAATTGATATGCAGAAGACACAATTCAAAATGACATGAACAACAACAAAAATTATTCTCTTACTTAATAGGATGAGCCAATATAAAGGATAAGATTATCAAATCAGAATCATTTGAAGTAAAGGTTTTACCCAGTATCACCATTATTAATAATATCAAGGATGCATATGAAAAGGAGGATGAAACAAATCAGGTAGAAGTCTTGGATATCCTGTCTCCCCAGGACTTTTCTTCCTGCACTGGACATGCACAGTAATCAAAGAGTTTTCAGATAAGGTTCACATGTTACCTTATAAGCAAGAAAGTGGTTAGACTATGAAATAGCTTCATTTTAGATTTTGGCTTAGACAATATATTTGAGGGAGATATGCCTCAGAATTCCACAGATTATGGGTTTATTTGTTATTAATAATTCTTAGCTGGGCATATCCTGCTAAGAACATTCTAGATATCAGGACCCTTTATTCTAGCAAATATTATTAGTCTGTTTACAAAGAGGCCTAGATACAAGAATGTTTACAGGGAAAAGAGACCATGTCACCTTCTTTATCTAGAAACATCCCCTCAGTAAAGGAAGAAACCTACAGGAGTCCAGCTGCTTTAACTCCTTCATTGCCCAAAGGACCTACACAGTCATGTGGTAGAGTAGTTAAAGGGTTAGCTCAGGGGCTCATAGATACCACCAAGGGCCCTAATTCTTTCTAATCTCTCTCTTTCTCTCAATCTTTCTCTCTCCCTCCCTCTCCCTCTCTGCCTCCATCTCCCTCTTTCTATTTGCCTCCCACTCCACTTCCCCTCGCACCCTCGTCCCTCTCTCTCCCACTCCTCCTTCTCTGTCTCCCCTCATCCCTCTCTCTTTTCAATCCTTATAATATAGTATTTATTTTTGTCTCTAGTCTTGTTTTTCTATGTTTGCAAAAGGGTTACCATAGATTCAAGCATCATAGCCCACAAAACAGTGTCTAGAAGCCAGAATACAAAGGAGATTATTCTTAGAAGCTCCTCACAGATTTTCTTTATTGCTTCATTTGTCGTAGTTTTTTAAAATTATTATTATTTTGTTTTTAGATACATGGTCTCGCTGTGTCACCCAAGCTGAGGTGCAGAGGCATGGCAAGATCATAACTCATCTCAGCCTTGAACTCCTAGGCTCAAGTAATTCTCTCATCTCAGCCTCCGAAATAGCTAAAACTACATGTGTGCACCACTGTACACAGTGTGTGTGTGTGTATATATATATATTTGAGATGGAGTTTTGCTCTTATTGCCCAAGCTAGAGTGCATTGGTGCAATCTCAGCTCACTACAACCTCCGCCTCCCAGGTTAAAGCGAGTCTCCTGCATCAGCCTTCTGAGTAGCTGGGATTACATGTGTCTACCATAACGCCTGACTAATTTTTTGTATTATTAGTAGACAGGGTTTCACCATGTTGGCCAGGCTGGTCTCGAACTCCTGACCTCAGGTGATTCACCCACCTCAGCCTCCCAAAGTGCTGGAATTACAGGCGTGAGCCACAGCGCCCGGCCCACAGTGAATATTTAAATATTTTGTAGAGACAAGGTCTCTCTGTGTTGCTTAGGCTGACCTCAAACTCTTGGCCTCAGGCAATCCCCTGGCCTTGGCTTCCCAGAGTTCTGGAATTACAAGCATGAGCCACTGTGTCTGGGCCCATCATAATTCTATTCATGCCCTTTCCTCAACTAATAACTGATAAGGGTAATATAATTATCTTGATTAGAATGGGATAACAAAGATTCATCCCTGATGTTAAGGAGAGGCATAGATTCCACTCAAGAAGAGGCTGACAATGGAACATATTCTGGTTCTCATTAAGAGAGAAACGGTGTATGTGTTGAGGGGAGGAGGACTGTAGTTTCTGGGTAGCTGGCCAAGCATATCTGCTACAGTCTTTTAACTTCCTGGGATCTACAGATACGACAGCTGAACTTAGTTCACAAATTATATCTGCAATTACTAAAAACAGAAGAATCTCCTAACAGTTACTAAAAGTTTTGAGTTTTGCCTCTGAATAGCAGAATGTTTCTAACGTTGCTGCTACAATTTTTGTTTCTCTTATTTATATTATAAGATGTTGTTTAACACAGAAATTAGGTTTCTCATAATTGTTGCTTTAAAGTTTAATATAGGATCTTCCATGCTACATTCTGGAACTGTTATTGCATGTGACTTCCCTCTGTGTTGATAGTGGAGGATGAGTTTGTTTCTCTAAACTAGTGACTCTCTAATTTTGAAATGCATAAAAATCACCACAATTACTTGTTAAAACGGAATTTCCTGTCCCTTACTTTCGAAACTCTGATTGATACATGGGCCTAGGAATCTGCATTTTTAACAAGCACACCTGGTGGTACCAGATGACATGTTATTTGAACCCATTTTTAGAAACACAACCAAGATGCTTGGAATGAGGATATGAATCTTTCAGGCTGAATGCTTCTTGGAATATTGATTCCTTTTTCCCAAGGGCCTTAGATTCTGAAGTTATTTATTTTCCACTACAAATATTCCCTTTCAACACATCATTCCCTGGGCCATTCCTCTTTAGTAGTCTCCTTTTGTATGAAATATGCATTGCATATAGGGTTTCAGAAAACTATTTACATCTTCATTATAATTGCAATTATTTCCCAGGACATTATAATATGTATCTGGGGCCTTCCTCCTATTCCTTTATTATGTATTTAGTTTCTTGATTTAGAAAGAATATTGTGGGGAAATGGTTTCTAGTTATAGTCTAACAAGAGCTGAGAGGTATTCTTAAGCCAAATATTGAGGGGAAATGGTTAAGAAAACTTCTTAGCTCTTTTTGTTTGACTATAAGTAGAATTTAATGTAATCGTCATTCATGTAAACAGTGTGAGTGACTGTTAATGACTGGACCTTTTACAGGCATCAAATAACCTTGTCCACCTTCCTCACCTTTGAGCTTTAATCACCTTTGAACTTTAATCTCATCACTATTGAAAAGTCAAATTTCCTGTGATCAATTTAGTGAATGCTTATTCCAAGAACAAGTTCTGTGATGCTCATTCTTATTGCTCCTCACCCTCTCCCTGGCACACCTATATTTCTTATTTTACTTGTTTGTGCATCACTTTTTGGCATGTATTATGTTGTAGTTCCCTAAAAGTAATATGCTATGTGTGTGCACAATGCATTGGAAAACATTTAAGTGAAATAAGACATGAATATGACTAACTTTATCTGTCTCACCTAACATGCATCCCTAATAAATAGCCTTATAGATTCCCAACAGCATGCCACATATTGAAAATTAAGAATCTATGTGTGGAACAAAGAATTGCTTATTGATCAATCAAATTACACCATATATATATATGTGTGTGTGTATGTAGCTAATAATATAATGTACTATTCTGCAAAGGATGATTAGGTAGATGGATAGGGGTGTGTGTGTGTATCTATCTGTGTGCTTTTGTTTGTGCTGGTTTAGTCTCTGTCTCTATTTAACCTGTAGATATGTTTTCATTATTTTCAAGATAAATTGTATTATTTTCTAACATTTAAAAAGTGTATATGTTTCTATAAAATTTTGATTTCTGGTCCCCCTTAGGAAATTGAAATAGCTGACAACATAGTACCCACCTTCTCACACTGTTAGACTTGACTAGAGCTATCTACTTGCAGCTCCCTTCAAACTGGAAATAAGTAGAATAGTTCTCCATAGTCCTCAGCACTTCCTATGTTGTCTCTACACTAAAGTATAATATTGATCACCATTTGTCATTACACTTGAGCTCTTCTCTGTATCAGACTCAAGCTGTTCCACTCTTTTCTGCAACTCTCTGCTCCTGCACAATCAAACTCCTAGACTGTGGGAAGGCAGATGCAGTGAGGTGTATGTGGGTTAATAAGTATATACTAGTTAAAAGTATAAACATTGGGGATAAACAGAACGGACTTAGTTCCAGTTCTACCACTGGCTATGATGGTTAATTTTATGTGTCGACTTGACTGGGCTAAGGGATGCCTAGATAGCAGGAAAGACATTATTTTGGATATATCAGTGAAGGAGTTTCTAGAAGAGATTAGCATTTGAATCAGTAGACTGTGTAAAAAAGATCCATCTTCACCAATGTGGGAAGACATCATCCGATCTCTTGAGGGTCTGAATACAACAAAAAGGCAGAGGAAGGACAAATACTCTTTCTCTTCTTGAGCTGGGAGATCCAACTTCTCTTGCCCTCAGGCATCAGAGCTCCTTTATTTTGGCCCTTCAGACTCTAGGACTTATATATCATCAGTCCTTCATTAGCCCACACCTGTTTCTCAAGTCTTCGGATGTGAACTGAATTACACTACTTGTTTTCCTGATTCTTTAGCTTACAGATGGCATATTCTGGGATTTCACAGCATCCATAATCATATGAGCCAATTCCCTCAATAAATTTCCTCATACATATATATGATATGCATATATGGCCATTTAGTCCATTCCTAAAGAACCGAGGATCCTGGGGATTTAACCATGTCAATGCAGTTGTTTTACATTATTAACTGAAGACAATGACCGCCCTTAGATGTTTCTTAAGATTAGGAAACAAAACTAAGTCAGAAGAAGCTAAATCATGATGATAAGGTGGATACCTAATGATTTCTCATCAAAACTCTCCAAAAATTTTCCTTATGTAATTAGAGGAATAAGTAGGAGCTTCATCATGGTAGAGAAGGACTCTGGTGAAGGGTTTTAGAGCATTTTTCTGCTAAATCTTTGGCAAACTTTCTCAAAACCCTCTCATAGTAAGCAAATGTTATGGTTCTTTGGCCCTCTAGAAAGTCAACAAGTAAAATGCCTTGAGTATCCCAAGAAAACTGTTGCCATGACCATTGCTCTTGACTGGCCCACTTTTGCTTTGTCTTGGACCACTTTCACCTCAGGGTAGCAATTGCTTTGATCGTGCATCGTCTTAACTATTGTGCTAGTAAAGCCATGTTTTATCTCTTGTTACAATTCTTTGACAAAATGCTTCCAGATCTTGATACTACTTGCCTAAATTTTTTTTTCCCCCAGATGGAGTCTCGCTATGGCACCAGGCTGGAGTGCAGTGCCGTGATCTCAGCTCACGGCAATCTCTGCCTCCCGGGTTCAAGCGATTCTCCCGCTCTCAGCCTCCCAAGTATAAAATTTCTTTTTAAATCCCTGCCTTTGTTTGCAGCTGACTTAGGCAAAACTCTTTTGGTACCAATTGAGTGGGAAGTTACTTGACTTTAATTTTTCAGTCGACACTGTGTGAGTTGAACCAGTTGAGATGTCTATGTCATTCACTTATCGTTTCTGCTAGTAATCATTGGTTCTCCTTAATGAGGGCATGAACAAGATTAATTTTGTTTTTGCAAATTGATGTGAATCATCTGCTGCTGCAAGCTACGTCTTCAACATCATATTTTCCCTTCTTAAAATGAGTTATCAATTTTTAAACTCCTGATTTATTTGGGGTATTGTCCCCATAAACTTAATCTAAAGTGTCAATGATTTCACCATTTTTTTCACCCAAGCTTCACAATAAATTTGATGTTTGTTCTAGCTTTAATTTTAGCAGAATTAATGATGCCCTTTTAGGAGCTCTTTTCTAACTGATGTCTTATCCTTCTTAGTGCCTCAAACTAGATCATGTCAGACATGTAATAACAAGTTAACACAAGTTTATTTTGGTGAAAAATTTTTGATCTTCATGCATAGATATTTCATAATATGTATTTTCCATGAACTTCTTGAACAACGTCGTGTGTATGTATTTTTTATTATATGATTCATAATCTCTTTAAGACTATAATATCCACAACTTGAGGCTGTAACAATAGTTAACTGTATTAGTCAGACATATCCAAATAAATGGAGCCAACAGGGCATATGTATAGATAGATGGATGGATGGATAGATGGGTGGCTGGGCAGAGGGGCATGCTTGTACTGGGTGGGGGTGGCAAGATACTTATAAGAAATTGGCTCATTTGATTATGGAGGCTGAGAAGTCCAAGATCTGCAGCTGAGGAACTGGAGAACCAGCAAAGCCAATGGTATAAATTTTAGTCCTAGAACTGGCAGGCTTAAGACACAAGAGGAGCTTACTTCAGTCCAAGTCCTAAAGCTGGGAATAAAAAATGAACAGTGTCTCAGCACATGCAGTCGGGTAGGAGAACTTCCCTCTTAGCCTTTAGACTGTTTAGGTCTTCAACTGATTGCATGAGACCCACCCATGTCAGGAAGGGCAATTTGCTTTAGTCAGTGTACTGATTCAAATGTTAATCTCATCTGGAAGCACTCTCACAGACACATCTAGAACAATCTTTGGCCGTATGTCTGAGCATGCCATGGCTCAATCATGTTGACGCCAAAACTAACTACCATATTAATTTAATGTATTTGAAATGAGGTAATGCATGAAAAGTACTTAGCACAATGCCTAACTCATAGCACCATTCAAGTAACTATTAGTTGTGATTACTAATATCATAATTAGTTTTTTCTGATATTTCAACTTTTGCCTTTTTGGAAATAGTTTTAGTCTGATTTTCTTATACATTATTTGAAATCTTGTCAAAGAAGAGAGGCCATTAGGTAACTAACTAGAGAGAGAAAGGAAAAGGAAGTGCTGAGCACCTTCCTGTTATATTCAAGGTATCTTTTCTATTTGATTTACTTAAAATCTACTGAAATGAGAAGCATCCTTCATCCCCATTTTACAAATAAATACCTTCAATGCATGTGACTGAGCAAATTCAAACATGAAACTGGTGAACAAAATGTTTTCCAAACACAGGCCTCATTCCAGAATCTATACTTGTTCCCTGTAGAAAAGTGTTTTTTGAAGCTTTCTTTGCCATGTGTGATCTGGGGATCTGAGTGTGTATATGATGTCTCAGAATCACCAAAGACTTATCAAAATTGAGATTCTCAGTTTATACTTCTGCAGATTTTTTTTTTTAGCAGCAAATATGCCACATGTACATTTTGTTGAGAGTCAAGTTATTTAGGTGAATTTTCTCTGAGATAATTCTAAGTTTATTTAAAAGGCCAGAAGGATAACTGAATTTCCAGAATACAGCGTTCTCCCACAATTTCAATACACACATAAAGCTATTACTGTGGAAACGATTGAAGCATGGGATGGGAGCAGAGAAGAGATTCTCAGGGATACCCAGGACTTTATATCAAATGTTTCTCATAAACAATGCTTTACATTTTTAATGAAAGCCACATAGAAATGCTTCATTTTTTTCCACAAGAGTAGTTTATACATTCATCAGTGGTATTTCACTCAACAATGCAGAAAAATGGCACTGACAAAAATAATGTTTATTGTCACTATTAGGGGTAAACATAAAGTCTTTAAATATGATGTATAAATGGTTTTAAGAATCTAAGCCAATATAAAATTTCAGTTATATTTGGTTAACATTGAGTAAAATGTATTATTTTTCAACCCTAATTTTAGGAAAAATACAGGATACTATGTAGTGGAATAAAAAGATGGATATATATATATACACACACACACACACACACATAAACACACATATACATATATACACATATATATACATATGTACATATACATATATGCCATACATATAGACTTTAATAGTACTAAAATTAGAATAATTAAACTTAAAAACTAAAATTTCAAATTGGCTAACTATTGAGGAAATAATATACTGTCAGATCATACAAAGAGACCTAAAATGGAATCACCTATTCCTAAATAGCCTAGGATATAGTTTGTAACTTCTCTAGGCCTAATTTTCTTTCCTTGTAAAATGAAAATACGTTGTATTTTATAGTGTATTTGTACACATTAAATGAAGATTAAAATAATAATTAAGGATAATTTTTGGGCAAAGGCTTCTGGCTATGGGTCATTTTACATAATCCTGTGCAGCTAAGAGAGGTTGAATAACTTGTGTAAGATCACACAGCCAAGCATGAAACAGGAAACAAATTTGGGAAGTCCAATTTGAGAGCATGTACTTTTGACCATTGACTTGTACTTTTTGCTGTGTCTAACCAATACATTAAAAATCATTAAATGCATAAATGTTCTTAAATTGTTATGAAAATCCTTCTTAATATACTTATAATAAAAACCCCTTTTCAAAGCAACAGAAAAAGGTATTGTAGATTTCCTTTAATTCTTTTGTCTCTATTAATATGAAGAAGTGAGACCAATTTTCCTTTTTTTTTTTTGGAATTTTTTTTTTGGAATTCCTTTCCAATTTTTTTCTTAGTCAATCAATTGTTCCCTTTTCTTAATTCACTCAAAGCATTTGTTTCATGTATTGCTGCTTGTTGAACTCAATTCTCCTACCATATCATTTTCTACATTCAAACTTATAAAACATTTTTTTTATCTCTGGAATTGATGTAAAAGCTTCATGATTTCTTAATGATTACCCTACAGTAATGTTTGATAATTCTTTTGTGTCCTGAAATGTAATTAATGAAGACCTAAATCTCCGTACTTATTTAAAGAGAGGGTGAGTGCTGTAATAACTTGGGTATCTATTCCCACGTAATTATGTTCATTCTAGGTTCTTCAATTTTATGATTCCTCTACTTGGATGACAATAGGTAATAAATCGAATAAGTATTGAAGATACCTCATTATCTCTGATATTACATATAATTTAACTGTCTTTCTCGGAAATTTGATCTAGTACTTTCTTGTGCATTTTCTTCCTGACATATAACTTACTCTTCCTTTTTTCAGGTTTCTGAGTTGCCCAATCACTTTGTGTGCTTTAAATTTTTCAGTCCCTATTTTTATAATGTATGTACTCTATTCTTACTTGCATTTATCCTAGGTCATTTTCCCCTCATTCTTTTCGATGGCTTTTATAATTTTAGCTAAGGAAAATTCTAAGAATACCTGTATTGTTTTCTATAGATGTCTCTTTTTTCCCTCTATGGATCTTTCATAAATATATCATTTAAAATTAACTCAGCATTTTACATGCTTTGGAGTTTTAAGAAATTTATATATAAAACATATGAAAGGTGGTGGGAAAACACAGCAATTTTCACACATTGAACTCAGTGCTGTCATGTTACAGCAAAGAAGAAAACGGGACTAAATTCAGCTGATGCCCACACACAGAGGTAGCATTTAAGCCAGTCCTAGCCAGAGAGGAATTGTTGATCCCAGCAGCGGGAGCTTGAGTTCCTGCAAACCTCACAACCGAGAGCTACAGTGCTCTGTGTTTACTAAAAATGCTAAAGGGAGTACTTCAGTCAGAAAGAAAAGGACATTAATGAACAATAAGTAACCACCTGAAGTTACAAAACTTACTGGTAATTGTAAGTACACAGAGAAACACAGAATATTATAACACTAAAATTGTGGTATTTAAACCTGAAAGGCAGTTTAGGCCATAAGGACTGCAGCTGTTACAAGAGTCATAGGGCTCATAAATAAAAAATGAGTATGAATAGGTGTAACATGAGTATGAGTATGAATAGGCATAAACAGTGAGACTACAATAAATAATAACTCTTTAGTCACCAAGGAATACTTACTAGCATCAACACCATCCAGGAAAACATGACTTCACCAAATGAACAAATAAAGCACCAGGGAACAATCCTGGAGACACATAGATATGTGACCTTTCAGACAGAGAATTCACAATAGCTGTGTTAAGAAAACTCAAATTCAAGATAACACAGAAAAGGAATTCAGAATTCTATCAGATAAATTTAACAAAATGATTGAAATAATTATAAAATTAAGCATAAATGGTCTAGTTGAAAAAGGCATGTTGAAGTATGCATCAGATTGCTTTCAGAATTGATCAAGCAGAAGAAAGAATTAGTGAGCTTGAAGACAGGCTATTTGAAAATACACAATCAAAGGAGACAAAAATAACAGACAAGGAAGCATGCCTACTGAATCTAGAAAATACACTCAAAAGGGCAAATCTGAGTTATTGGCCTTAAAGAGGAAGTAAAGAAAGAGATAGGGTTAGATAGTTTATAAAAAGGTATAATAATAGAGAATATCCCAAACCTAGTGACATATATCAATATCCAAGCCCAAGAAAGTTATGGAACAAACAGCAAGCACATTTACCTAAAGGAAAGACTACCTCAAGGCATTTATTAATCAAACTCCCAGAGGTCAAGGATAAAGAAAGGATCCTAAAAGCAGTAAGAGGAAAGAAACAAATAACATACAATGGAGCTCCAATACCTCTGGCATGGATTTGCCAGCAGAAGCCTTGCAGGCCAGGAGAGAGTGGCATGACATATTTGAAATGCTGAAGAAAAAAACACACACACACACACACACACTTTAGAATTGTATATCTGGAAAAAATTCCTTCAAACATGAAAGAGAAATAAAGACATTCCCTGAAAAAAAAAAAAAGCTGAGAAATTTCATCAAAACCAGACCTGTCTTACAAAAAATGCTAAATAGAGTACTTCAATGAGAAAGAAAAGGACACTAATGAACAATAATCACCTGAAGGTACAAAATTCACTGGTAATTTTAAGTACACAGGAAAAATCAGAATATTATAACACTAAACCTGTGGTGTTTAAGCTACTCTTATCCTAAGTACTAAGTTGTACCATCAGTACAACTACCTGATGAACCAAACAAACATAATAACTACAACTTTTCAAGACATAGTGAGTACAAAAAGATATCAATAGAGACAATAAAAAGTAGGGGGATGAAGTTAAGGTGTAGAGTTTTTATTAATTTTATTTTTGCTTATTCATGCAAATATTGTTAAGTTGTTATTAGGTTAAAATAATGAGTTATAATGCAGTATTTGCAAGCTTTATGTTAACCTAAAACCAAAAACATACAAGAAAAATACACACACACACCCCGCAAATTTTTTGCTTATTCATGCAAATATTGTTAAGTTGTTATTAGGTTAAAATAATGAGTTATAATGCAGTATTTGCAAGCCTTATGGTAACCTAAAACTGAAAACATACAAGAGAAATACACACACACACACACACACACACACACACACACACACACACGAATCTAAGTCATATCACCAGAGAAAATTACCCTCCCTAGAGAAAGACAGTAAGGAAAGAAAGAAGGAAGAGAAGACCACAAAACAATCAGAAAACAAATAATAAAATGGCAGGAGTATGTCTTTGCTTATGAATAAAAGCATTGAATATAAATGGACTAAACTTACAATCAAAAGGCAGACTAGCTGAATGAATGAAAAAAAAAGATCCGTTGATCTGTTTCCTACAAGAAACATACTTCACCTATAAAGACACACATAGACTGAAATTAAAGGGATGGAAAAAGATTATCCCATGCCAATGGAAACCACAAAAGAGCAGGAGTTGCTATACTTACATCAGACAAAATAGGTTTTAACACCAAAACTGTAAGAAGAGACACACGATGTCACTATATAATGATACAGTAGTCAAATCAGCAAGAGGATATGAGAATTTTAAATATATATGTACTCAACACTAGAGCACCAAGATATATAAAGGAAACATTGTTAGAGTTGAAGAGAGAGAGAGGTCCCAAATAATAATGGCTGGAGGCTTCAACACCCCACTTTCAGCATTGAACAGATCTTCCAGACAGAAAATAACAAAGAAACACTAGAATTAATCTGCACTATAGGCCAAGTGGATCTAATAGATATTTATAGAACATTTCATCCAAGAGCTACAGAACACACATTCTTCTTCTCATCCCATGGATCAGCACATGGATCATTCTCAAGGGTAGACCTTATGTTAGGTCACAAAACAAGTCTTAAAACATTCAAAAACTTGAAATGATATGAATCATCTTCTCTGATCACAATGAAATAAGACTATGAATAAATAACAATACAACATGTGGAAACTATTCAAACCTATGGAAATTAAGCAATATGTTATAAGTTATAATTTCTGTTCTTGTACATTTGCTGAGGAGTGCTTTACTTCCAATTATGTGGTCAATTTTGGAATAAGTGCGATGTGGTGCTGAGAAGAATGTATATT
>NW_012117755.1:9157-9468 GCF_000951035.1 Colobus angolensis palliatus | reverse complement strand
TAGCCAGGATGGTCTCGATCTCCTGACCATGTGATCCGCCCATCTCGGCCTCCCAAAGTGCTGGGATTACAGGCTTGAGCCACCGCGCCCGGCCCGAGAAGAATGTATATTCTGTTTATTTGGGGTGGAGAGTTCTGTAGATGTCTATTAGGTCTGCTTGGTGCAGAGTTGAGTTCAATTCCTGGATATCCTTTTTAACTTTCTATCTCGTTGATCTGTCTAATGTTGACAGTGGGGTGTTGAAGTCTCCCA
This sequence comes from Colobus angolensis palliatus, assembly GCF_000951035.1. Taxonomy (NCBI): domain Eukaryota; kingdom Metazoa; phylum Chordata; class Mammalia; order Primates; family Cercopithecidae; genus Colobus; species Colobus angolensis. The sequence goes on along the minus strand of NW_012117755.1, from coordinate 9,216 downwards.
TTGTCATTGTATGGGAGTCTAAGTCTCTTTGTAAGTCTCTAAGGACTTGCTTTATGAAT
>NW_012117755.1:8111-8495 GCF_000951035.1 Colobus angolensis palliatus | reverse complement strand
TATGAAATTCTGGGTTGAAAATTCTTTTCTTTAAGAATGTTGAATATTGGCCCCCACTCTCTTCTGGCTTGTAGAGTTTCTGCTGAGAGATCTGCAGTTAGTCTGGGCTTCTCTTTGTGGGTAACCCGACCTTTCTCTCTGGCTGCCCTTAAGATTTTTTTCCTTCATTTCTACTTTGGTGAATCTGACAATTATGTGTCTTGGAGTTGCTCTTCTCAAGGATTATCTTTGTGGCATTCTCTGTATTTCCTGAATTTGAATGTTGGCCTGCCTTACTAGGTTGGGGAAGTTCTCCTGGAGGATATACTGAAGAGTGTTTTCCAACTTGGTTCCATTTTCCCCCTCACTTTCAGGCACCCCAATCAGGCGTAGATTTGGTCTTTT
>NW_012117755.1:2377-3109 GCF_000951035.1 Colobus angolensis palliatus | reverse complement strand
GTTTTATTGTCACTTAAGCTTTTTCTAAATATTTCCTTTCCATAGTTATTTGGGTTGGTGGATGGGTGTATATTTGGGTAGACAGATAAATCTATTGATAAATTGATAGGCAGATAAATGGGTAGAAAGAGATACCACATATGGCCTGGGTCTGTATCCTCACCCAGATCTTATCTTAAATGGTAATTTGAATTGTAATCCCCACGTCTTCGGGGAGGGACCTCGTGGAAGGTGATTATGATCATGGGGGCAGTTCCCTCTTGCTGTTCTCGTGATAGTGAGTTTGTTCTCGCGAGATCTGATGGTTTTATAAGGGGCTTTTCCCTGTTCACTCTGCCCTTGTCTCGCTTGCTGCCTGGTGGAGAAGGACGCGTTTGCACCCCCTTCTGCCATGATTGCAAGTTTCCTGAGGCCTCCACAGCCATGCAGAACTGTGAGTCAATTAAACAGCTTTCCTTTATAAATTACCCGGTCTCGGGTATGTCTTTTTAGCAGCATGAAAGTGGACTAGTACAATGCCTTATGCACCAAGGTTTACTAATGATGAGAGGGGGATATTAGGGATATTACCAACCCAGGAGCTGGGAAGTCCCAAACCAGTAGATGAAGCTTTCTATGGTGCCTCTTCCTGCATTGAGACACAGTTTGTTTCAGTGACTGATGAGTAGTAACTCTGTGTGGTCTATACAGGCCCAGATTATCCATTTCCTTTCAGAATCTCTCTCTTTTAGA
>NW_012117755.1:2009-2327 GCF_000951035.1 Colobus angolensis palliatus | reverse complement strand
TCAGTGACTGATGAGTAGTAACTCTGTGTGGTCTATACAGGCCCAGATTATCCATTTCCTTTCAGAATCTCTCTCTTTTAGACCTTGCAAGAAAGATTACATGATTAACGTCCATTCTCTAACACAGCTGTGGCTCGTAAATCCGTAATTTGCAGTCTTAGGTATAATCAGACAGGCCAGGTGTCTTACACGTTTTTTTTTTTTTTTTTTTTTAATGAGAAGTGTCCTGTGGAAGACCCTTATATAATTTCTAGTAAATTCCATCAGCTGAGACACAGTTTGTTTCAGTGACTGATGAGTAGTAATTCTGTGTGGTCT
>NW_012117755.1:0-1959 GCF_000951035.1 Colobus angolensis palliatus | reverse complement strand
AAATATATAAAATATGTATAATTTATATGAATATATAAAACAATATATTTGCCTCTCAACCCACATTGTCTCTTCATAATTTTTGAAATAATTTGAGGCAACATATTAAATATGTAATTGGCACAAAGGGAAGGTTAAGGCAGCGGAATGGGTAAATCTGAAGGTAAGCAGCATAAGAATCAACACATTATCTAGATGTGAGCTACAAATTGGGCTTTGAGCTTCCTAGCAGCCAAAGAAAAGAAATAAATGTGTATACTCCAGAGATTTACAATATCCAAAAGATTAAAATGAATTTCTCATACAGGTCATAGTTTTTGTAGGTACTGCTACTAAGGTGTACTATGTGTTTGGTAATACCACTCAACAACAGCTCTGTAATAATTTCAGTAGTATATAGCATATGGCTGTTTCTGACTGCAAGTTCATTGAGAAATACAGTGACACCAAATCGGTAAGGAGCCCAAACAGAGTGTTTTATGTGTGCAACACCACTAATGTTATTCTCCAAGGCTAAAGTTCAAAATATTTAGAGTGGCAGACCTTGAAGCATATTCGGTGCAGTATTTATTATGAGGGCTATTTCTTGAGAAAATAGTCTTTGTGCAGAGAGAGAGAGCTATTTATTGAGGCTACCTCAGTACTGGTTCAGTTTTCTCTCAATGATGTGGCTTTTTTGAGTTGATTTTAAACACTAATAGGAACAGATATTAGTAAATATACCCTGACATTTCAGAACGTGCACTGTTGGTATAAACTTTAGAATTATGATATAAGCCCTGAGTCTAAAAAGGAAGCAATGAGTGTGACTTCTCAGATGGAATGCTGGCCCTCCCATAGGTAGTGTTCCTTCACAAGAAACATTGAATGCAAGGAAGCCAGTCCTAGCTCAACTACTAACCTGCCCTGCATAGCTACCCACCTTCTGCTGATGTTCATTATCTAAGGACAAATAAATTGGAAACTTAGTCTAATCATGTGTATGCACGGGAATGGTTTTGTCCCACTACTCTGAAATGCTCCCTACATGCTGCATTTATTGAACTTGTGAGTTATTGAAAAATAGTTTACAGATCAATAATTTTAAGAAATAGTATGCTTATGAAAATTGTGCTCTCAATAGTTGCATTTGGGGTTTTGCTCTTTGCTTCATTAATATAGTACTTTGCTAAGAAGTTCTTGTTAGCATTGTTTTGTTGTTATTGTTCACAAATGTGTATTCCTGAAACTTTAATCAGGGATCTTTACTCAGATGTGGCTTCAATTATATAAGATGGAAATATATTTTTAAAATTTGCACGTTCATATTTATATATATTTCAGAAAAATAACAATCTGAATTTGCTGAAATTGCTTTCCTTCTGTTTAAATCTATTAGATTACTTTTAAAATAATATTACATTTGTATTTCATATTCCATTGTGATATATTTTCAAATAATTTAGTAGTATGTCATAGTAACGTATTTTCTCAAATGTTATTGTAGCATTGTGATTCTTAGTTCAGATTATTTCTGGTGGTTACCATTTTAATGAAATTTATGTTGTCTTCCTTAAGTATTAAAATTTAAAACCTGGTTTGTATTGTTAAATTTGATTTGGTCAACATCACAATTCTTTGATGTTTATCTGAGCACCCATAGGTTTGTGTGGCCCTAATCTCTCATGTAGTATAGAATTATGCTCATCTATCTTTAAAACTCCTCTAACAGTTGGGCAGTAAGTACTGAGACTTGAATTGATTTTCTCAAGTTTGGGCAACCCATTGTGGAACGAGGTCCCCCACTCCAGGTCTCTTGGTGTCTGCTCTAGTTGACCTACAGTTACACTATGTAATCTTGCTAAGATTAAAGACTTAGTATTTGCTAGGTTAAAATTTATGAAATAAAACCTGAATTTGAGTAACTCAGATGATGTAGCAACTTTATTGGCATCTTATATAAAATGTTTAGTTTTCAGT
>NW_012117754.1:0-1367 GCF_000951035.1 Colobus angolensis palliatus | reverse complement strand
CCCACTTCAGGCCACACGACCGAAGTCACGGGGCCTGCTGAGGAGCACCCAAGCATCCCCCACCGGCAAAGGGGTGAGGGGCATGCAGAGATGTGTGGGGCACGCAGAGGCATGGGGGGCACGCAGAGGCGTGGGGGGCATGCAGAGACGTGGGGCATGCAGAGACGTGGGGCACGCAGAGGCACACCAGAGCACCAGAAGAGGCGCAGCCCCAGAGGAGCGTCACGGCAACAGCAAGAGGACAGGGGCACCGGGTGGGCCCTCGCTGCCCCTGGGGTTCTGTCTAGGAAGACTCTGCACAGGGAGCTGCTGCTCCGGGGGGCAGCCCAGGGGAGGCTCCTGCCGCCTCTGGTCACAACAGCTCCATCCACCAATCAATACCCGGCCCTGCTTTATGAGTGGCCCTATTCAGAGACACCTTACTGAGCATGTATATTGATCCCTTAACATCGAGCTCACAGCCAGCAGCACCACAGCTCCCACCCGGAGGCAGATCGCCCCACGCGCATTTCCCCACGGGTGCCCCACGGCCGTCCTGTGCTGACGGACACCAGATGGCGTTTAACAGCCAAATCACCAAAGGGACAAGAGCAAAAATGCGGCACACGCAGACCACAAAAAACGACATTTACAGATGAGCAGAGACAGAAGGCAGGATGCGGCCACGCCCACCCCACCTGGACACACACAGGAAGAAAGGATGCAGCCACGCCCACCCTACCTGGGCACACATGAAGAGAGGATGCGGCCACACCTACCCCACCTGGGCACACACGAAGACAGGATGCAGCCACGCCCACCTCACCTGGGCACACACACAAAGACAGGGTGCGGCCACGCCTACCCCACCTGGGCACACACACGAAGACAGGATGCGGCCACGCCCATCTCACCTGGGGACACAAGGGAGGCAGGATGCAGCCATGCCCACCTCTGCTGGGCACACACAGGGGATGGCTCAAATTGTTTGCTGCTCTTCACATGTCCAAGAATGACCACAAAAGCACCACAAGTATTGATTTGGGGGTTGCCACTTTATCAAAGAGGCAAATGTGCAAATGCAGAATCCGAACGAGGGATTGGCTTCACCCACAAATGCAGGGCCATGCACTTTTCTCCAAAGCCGTGATGCAGCAAAGACTTAGAGCAGCAATGTTAGGGCAGGGGCTGGGCAGGGCTGGGTAGGGCTGTAGGTGGCAATGCTTCAGAGACATCAGTTTGGCTGTTTCAACAGAGACCAACCTGCCACAGCTCGAGGGGCAGCTGCTGGGGACCCCCTACCTGTCATCACTGCTGGGGTGCTGGGCCCGAGGCTGACCAGCCCACTGCACAGGCCCAGCCCCTGGCCAGCCTCCCATCCCCACCCC
>NW_012117753.1:5509-6273 GCF_000951035.1 Colobus angolensis palliatus | reverse complement strand
TGGCCTGTGTCTGGGCTCTTTAACTGGGTTGGAGAGCAGGTGGTGACGGGTACTTCGTGTTACCTGGGTGTCTGAGGCACCTGGAGCACCAGATGGACCTGGCAATCCCAGGGGCACCCTGGGCCCCCGGTTCTGGAGGCCTGGCTCTGAGAGGAAGTCTGATCCTAAGAAGTAGGAAGATGGCTGGGACCCTCTTGTAGAGGCCCTGGTAGTTCAGGTATTGCTCCTTCATTCCACACCTGAGGCCCCAGCCAGATCCAGGCTCCAGGGTGGCCCCAGCCCCAGGGATAATGGGGCATGAGTGACCCTAGAGGCCAGTCCTTGAGGCTCAGTGGAACCCGAGCCTGTGCTTGCAAGGCTGATGGGGCAGACTCACAGCTCAGCCTCCTCATTCAACTCAGGAAGGCTTCAGGGCCGAGGTGACATTTCAGAAATTGCTGGTAGCAATTCCCTTGGTGGAGAGGAGTTTCAGGAATTTGGCCTGGCATGGGTGAGGGTGGGAAGAAGGCTGCTGAATATGGGCGGGGGCTGGGCAGACTCCCTTCACTCCCCAGGGCAGCAGCTAAACTAGGTTGGATTTTTTTCTTTCTTTTTTTTGAGACGGAGTCTCGCTCTGTTGCCCGGGCTGGAGTGCAGTGGCGCCATCTCAGCTCACTGCAAGCTCCACCTCCTGGGTTCACGCCATTCTCCTGCCTCAGCCTCCCGAGTAGCTGGGACTATAGGCACCCACCACCACGTCCGGCTAATTTTTTTGTAGTTTTAGT
>NW_012117753.1:0-419 GCF_000951035.1 Colobus angolensis palliatus | reverse complement strand
TTTTCAGGAAGGAGAATTAGGCACCTGCGGGCTGGGAGTAGGTCAGGAGGAGCAAACTGACCCCAAGTCACTGTGCAGGTGGTGGTGGTGACAGCTTGGCCAGGGGATGAGAGGCCAGAGGGGGTTGAGGCACCTGGAGATGCATTTGGAGGAGTTCTGCTAAGACCGGGGCAGAGTCCTGCAGTGGGAACTCAGCCTGGCGTGCAGGAGAAGGCCTTGGAAGTGACAGTTTTCCTCATAGAAGCAGGGGGCCAGGCCGGGCCCGGTGGCTCACGCCTGTAATCCCAGCACTTTGGGAGGCCGAGGCGGGCGGATCACGAGGTCAGGCTGAGGCAGGAGAATGGCGTGAACCTGGGAGGTGGAGCTTGCAGTGAGCCGAGATAGCGCCACTGCACTCCAGCCTGGGCGACAGAGTGAGA
>NW_012117752.1:4890-6005 GCF_000951035.1 Colobus angolensis palliatus | reverse complement strand
TTTTTTTTTTTGGAAACATAAAATTGTAAAAACCATTAGCCCAACTAAGAAAAACAGGGATAAGACCAAAGTAAGTAAAGTCAGAAATGACAAAGGAAACATTGCAAACAATACTGCAGAAATCCAAACGATCATTAGAGGTTAGTATGAGCAACTAACTATATGACAATAAATTGGAAAACCTAGAAGAAATGAATAAATTCCTAGACACATACAGCCTACCAAGATTGAACCATGAAGAAAACTAAAGCATAACCATACCAATAACAAGTAATGAAACTGAAGCTATAACAAGAACTCCCTCAGCAGAGAAATGCTCAGGACCCAATGGATTCACTGCCATATATTACCAAACATTTAAAGAACTAATACCAATCCTACTTAAACTATTTCAAAAAATAGAGTAATAAAGAATACTTCCAAACTGATTCTACAAGGCCAGTATTACTCTAATACCAAAACCAGATAGAGACATATGAAAAATACAAAACTGCAGGCCAATATTCCTGATGAACATTGATGCTGAAATCCTCAACAAAATACCAGCAACCCGAATTCAATAACACGTAAAAGATCATTCACCATGACTAAGTTGGATTTGTCCCAGGGGTGCAAAGATGGTTCAACATATACAATTCAATCAATGCGATACATCCTATCAAGAGAATGAAGGACAAAAATGACATAACCATTTCAATTGATGCTGACAAAGCATTTGATACAATTCAACATCCCTTCATGAAAAAAAAAAAAAAAACCTCAAAAAACCGGGTTTAGATGCAACATACCTCAGCACAATAAAAGCAATGTATAGCAGACCCAGAGCTAGTGTCATATAGAATGGAGAAAACCTGAAAGTCTTCCCACTAAAATCTGGAACATGACAAAGATGCCCACTTTCAACACTTTTATTCAACATACCAGAAGTCTTGGCTGGAGCAATCAGATGAGAGAAAGAAATAAAAGACATCCAAATTGGAAAGGAAGAAGTCAAATTGTGCTTGTTGGCAGACAATATGATCTTATATTTGGAAAAACCTAAAGACTTCACCAAAAAACTATTGGAACCGAAAAACAAATTCAGTAAAATTGCAGGATATGGTATCGACATACAG
>NW_012117752.1:0-374 GCF_000951035.1 Colobus angolensis palliatus | reverse complement strand
AGTTTTGGGCTTGTTCTAATTACTATTGCAATATAAGAAAAATTTAGATTTTATAGTTTAAGAAAACATCAGAATTGCTCATTTTATCTCTCCCACATTCTTACTCAATCTGCTAACTCTGTGTTAGCATTCTATTCACTTTCAAACAAAGTATATCAATGGGTATCAACAAGAGTCCACATTTATCCATGAATTTTAAAAAATGTTTTCTGTTTTGTAAGTTCTGGGTCGCTGGTGGATTTTTCTCATATGATAGGCCCATATGTATATATATGCACATATGTGTACATAATACATATGATGGTCATATCAGGAGTAAATATTTCTCTTTCCCTTACACAATTTGCTGCCCTACATATGTGGATGTTCTTTCT
>NW_012117751.1:0-3042 GCF_000951035.1 Colobus angolensis palliatus | reverse complement strand
TTTTTGTATTTTTAGTAGAGATGGGGTTTCATCATGTTGGCCAGGCTGGTCTTAAACCCCTGACCTCAAGTGATCCGCCCACCTTGGCCTCCAAAAGTGTTGTGATTACAGGCGTGAACCACTGCACTTGGCAGAAACAGTCTGTTAAAATGGGAGTTTGCAAAAAAAATTTTTTTGAGACAGGGTCTTGCTGTGTCACCCAGGCTGGAGTGCGTTGATACCACCACAGCTCACTGCAGCTTCAACCTCCCAGGCTCAAGTGATCCTCCCGCCTCAGCCTTCCGAGTAGCTGGGACCACAGGTGGTGCCACCACACCTCGCTAATGTTTTAATTTTTTGTAGAGATGGGCTCTCACTATGTTGCCCAGGCCAGTCTCAAACTTCTGGGTTCAATCCATCCTTCCACCTCGGCTTCCCAAAGTGCTGGGATTAGAAAGCGTGAGCCACCTCACTTGGCCTTGAAAATCCTTTTTTTTTTTTTTTTTTGAGACAGAGTCTCACTCTGTCACCCAGGCTGGAGTGCAGTAGTGCAATCTCGGTTCATCACTGCGACCTCCGCCTCCTGGGTTCATGCCATTCTCCTGCCTCCGCCTCTCAAGCAGCTGGGACTACAGGCGCCCGCCACCACGCCCGGCTAATTTTTTGTATTTTTAGTAGACACAGGGTTTCACCGTGTTAGCCAGGCTGGTTTCGATCTCCTGACCTCATGATCCGCCCACCTCAGCCTCCCAAAGTGCCGGGATTACAGGCGTGAGCCACCATGCCTAGCCGAAAACCTTTTTAACTAATGAATTTACTACTGGCTACTGTATTCATTTGATATAAACATAATGACCATTCACAGGCCAGGCCCAGTGGCTCACGCCTCAGGCGGGTGGATCATGCCAAAGCTTGGTCCTGGGGTATCCCCTGGAACCACCTAGACCAGCTGGTTTCTTCCACACAGGAGACCTCCAGGTGGGACAGGGAAGAGACACTCCACATTCAAGTAGGAGTAAAACATGGAAAAGACACAGAGGCAACATTATATTTCTTTCCACTTGTGTAATTTAAGCTAAAGCCAAACAGCTAGAAAATAGAATACTTTTTTTTTTTTTTTTTTTTGAGACAGAGTCTTGCTTTGTTGCTCAGGCTGGAGTGCAGTGGTGTGATCATAACTCACTGCAGCCTCCGCCTCTGAGGTTGATCTTGATCTTGAGCCAAGATCAAGCCATTGCACTCCAGCCTGGGCAACAAGAGCGAAACTCCGGCTCAAAAATAAATAAATAAATAAAATAAAATAATGACCATTCACATCTTTCTCTTTATGGCACTTGATTTTTATCTAGGTGGATTTCTGTGAAAGGGACAATCAGATAAGGCAATTTTGACTTTTACTAAAATAAAGGTTTTTGTTTTTTTTTTTTTTTTAACAGAGTCTCACTCTGTCACTCAGGCTGGAGTGCAGTGGCGCAGTCTTGGCTCACTGCAGCCTCCACCTCACCGGACCGGTTCAAGGGATTCTCCTGCCTCAGCCTCCTGAGTAGCTGGGATTACAGGCATGCGCCACCACACCTGGCTAATTGTTGTATTTTTAGTAGAGAGGGGGTTTCACCATGTTGGCCAGGCTGGTCTCAAACTCCTCAACTTAGGTGATCTGCCCACCTCGGCCTCCCAAAGTGCTGGGATTACAGGCATGAGCCACCAAACTGGCTTTGGTGTCTTCTTAATAATGACAGTTAACGCATCAGCTTCTGGGAGTTTGTCTACTCCACGGCAGGGATTTGACCGAGAACAGCAGTACTCAAGCTTTACACATTGGAATTGCCTCAGAGCTTTAAAACATACTGGTGCCCCATCCCAACAACCTCACTATTTTTTTTTTTTTTTTTAAGAGATGGGGCAAGCCAGATGCCGTGGCTCAAACCTATAATCCCAGTGCTTTAAGAAGCTAGATGGGAGGATTGCTTGAGCCCAGGAGGTCGAGACCAGCCCAGACAACATAGCAAGACCCTATCTCTGCAGGAAAAAAAATTAAAAATTAGCCTGGCTTGGTGGCACATGGCTGTAGGCACAAGCCACTAGGGAGGCTGGAGTGGGAAGACCGCTTGAGCGCAAGAGTTCAGGGTTACAGTGAGCTGTAATCACACCACTGCACGCCACCCCGGGTGACAGAGTGAGACCCTGTCTGAAAGAAAGAAAGAAAGAAAGAAAGAGAGAGAAAGAGAGAAAAGAAAGAAAGAAAGAAAGAGAGAGAGAGAGAGAAAGAGAGAAAGAGAGAGAGAGAGGGAGAGAGGGAGAGAGAGGGAGAAAGGGGGAGAGAAAGAAAGAAAGAAAGAAAGAAAGAAAGAAAGAAAGAAGGTCACCACTGCACGCCAACCTGGGTGACAGGGTGAGATCCTGTCTCAAAAAATAAAAAAAGGAAAGAAAGAAAGAAAATCAGACCGAGTGCGGTGGCTCACGACTGTAATCCCAGTGCTTTGGGAGGCTGAGGTGGGCAATCACCTGAGGTCAGGAGTTTGAGACCAGTCTGGCCAACATGGTAAAACTCTGTCTCTACTAAAATTACAAAAAAAAATTAGCCAGGCGTGGTGGTGTGCACCTGTAATCCAAGCTACTCGGGAGGCTGAGGCAGGAGAATCATTTGAACCTGGGAGGTGGAGGTTGCACTGAGCCTAGACTGTGCCATTGCACTCCTGCCTGGGCAAAAAGAGCAAAACTCCATCTCAAAAAAAAAAGAAAAACAAAATCAGAAACTAGATACAGGAACCTAGGATGAAGCTGAGTGTTAAAGCAAGAGGTTTTGGCCAGGCACGGTGGCTCATGCACTTTGTAATCCTAGCACTTTCGGAGGCTGAGGCAGGAGGATCACATGAGATCAGTTCAAAACCAGCCTGGAAAACAGTGAAACCTCATCTCTACAAAATATATAAAAATGCCAGGCGCGGTGGCTCACGCCTGTAATCCCAGCACTTTGGGAAACCAAGGCAGGCAGACCATGAGGTCAAGAGATCAAGACCATCCTGGCTAACACGGTGAAATCCCGTCTCTACTAAAAATACA
>NW_012117750.1:6784-8104 GCF_000951035.1 Colobus angolensis palliatus | reverse complement strand
GCCTGCAGCCTGGGCGACAGCAAGACTCCATCTCAAAAAACAAAAACAAAAAACCCACGAAGAATGTAGTATCAGGTGCAAAGTAATAAGACAGGGATCCTTAAAGTTTTGACATGTGGTTCCCAGACCAGCAACCTGGGCATCCTTGGGCCTTGTTTCCAATGTGGAATCTCCTTAGGCAGAAGGATCACTTGAGGTCCCAAGTTCAAGACCAGCCTGGGCAATGCAGCAAGACCCCTGTCTCTAAAAAAAAAAAAAATCGTTTTTTTACTTGTGTACTCTGCCAGTAAAAATAATAATAATAATAAATTAATTAGCTGGGAGTAGTAGCACATGCCTATAGTCCCAGCCACTCAGGAGGCTGAGATGGAAGGATCACTTGAGCCTAGGAGGTGGAGGCTGCAGTGAGCCATGACTGCGCCACTGCATTCCAGCCTTGGCAACAGACCTTATCTCTGAGGGGGAAAAAAGGCAGAATCTCAAACTCCACCCCAGACCTGGAGAATCAGCATCTGCATCTGATTCTGAACTATCAGAGTCTGAACAAACAGATTTAGAACTATTTGAATCTAACCTGACCTTTAAACCAGAATGCACCCACATCTCCCAGGGATCCACGTGCACATTAGGGTTTCAGCAGACTTACCATTAAATCCATCCACATTGAGTAGTGTCTAAATCAATGACGTTTAGCAAATTCCCAGAATTATGCAACCATCACCACACTCCTTTTTGTTTTGTTTTGTTTTGTTTTTGAGACAGTGTCTCTTGCCCTGTCTCCCAGGTTGGAGTACAGTAGCACTATCTCAGCTCACTGCAACCTCCGCCTCCTGGGTTCAAGCGATTCTCCTGCCTCAGCCTCCCAAGTAGCTGGGATTATAGGCGTCCCACCATCATGCCCGGCTAATTTTTGTATTTTCAGTAGAGATGGGGTTTCACCATGTTGGTCAGGCTTGTCTTGAACTCCTGACTTCAGGTGATCCACCTGCCTCAGCCTCCCAAAATGCTGGGCTTACAGGCGTGAGCCACTGCGCCCAGACTTATTGACCATTTTAAAATGTACAATTTATCCATGTTGTTCCCTTTTTGTGGCAAAGAAAAATAAAGGAAATAAATAAAATATAATATAATATAAAATAAAATGTACAATTCAGTGGCGTTCAATACATTCACACATTGGCTTGAGCCCAGGAGTTCCAGGCTGCAGTGACTACGATGACACCAATGCCCCCCAATCTGGAAGACAAAGCAAAGCCCTGTCTCAAAAAACAAATTAAAAAAACAACTGCCAGGCGCAGTGGCTCACACTTATAATCCCAG
>NW_012117750.1:0-458 GCF_000951035.1 Colobus angolensis palliatus | reverse complement strand
AAAAAAAAAAAAAAAAATCAGACCGTGAGCGGTGGCTCACGCCTGTAATCCCAGCACTTTCAGAGGCTGAGTGAGACAGATCACTTGAAGTCAGGAGTTCAAGACCAGCCTAGGCAACATGGTGAAACCCCATCTCTACTAAAAATACAAAAATTAGCCGGCATGTGCCTGTAATCCCAGCTACTCAGGAGGCTGAAGTAGGAGAATTGCTTGAACCTAGGAGGTTGCAGTGAGCGAGATCATGCCACTGCACTCCAGCCTGGGTGACAGAGCGAGACTCTATCTCAAAAAAATAAAATAAATAAATAAAATAAAATAAAATAAAGGCCAGGCACAGTGGCCAAGCCTGTAATCCCAGGACTTTGGGAGGCTGAGGCAGGTGGATCATCTGATGTCAGGAGTTGAAGACCTGCCTGGCCAACATGGTGAAACCCTATCTCTACTAAAAATAAAAAAAT
>NW_012117749.1:5373-6227 GCF_000951035.1 Colobus angolensis palliatus | reverse complement strand
TTTTTTGAGATGGAGTCTTGCTCTGTTGCCCAGGCTGGTGTGCAGTGGCACGATCTCCACTCACTACAACCTTCACCTCCTGGGTTCAAGCAGTTCTCCTGCTTCAGCCTCTCTAGTAGCTGGGATTACAGTCACGTGACAACACACCTGGCTAATTTTTTATGTTTTTAGTAGGGACGGGGTTTTGCCATGTTGGCCAGGCTGGTCTCAAACTCAAGACCTCAGGGTATCTGCCTGCCTCGGCCTCCCAAAGTGTTGGGATTACAGGTGTGAGCCAACACGCTTGGCCCAATTTACTCTTAATCTATATATGTTTTTATATAAAAAGTGGGTTTCTTGTAGACAGACTACTGGTTGGGTTCTGTTTTTTGATTCCCTCAGACAAACTCTGTTATTTAATTTGTCTATTTAGACTACTGACATTCAAAGTGATTATTGTTGTAATTGAATTAGTGTGTATCATGTTTTTTGCTGTTTTCTATTTGTTGCTGTTGTTCTTTGTTCCTATTTTTCTCTTCTACTTTTTTTCTGTCTTTTGTGGTTTTAATTGAGCATTTTATATGACTCTATTTTTTCCTCCTTTTTAAGCATATCAGCTGTACTTCTTTTTAAACTTTTTTTTTTCTTGAGATGGAGTCTTGCTCTGTTGCCCAGGCTGGAGTGCAGTGGCGTGATCTCAGCTCATTGCAAGCTCTGCCTCCTGGGTTCATGCCATTCTCCTGCCTCAACCTCCCTAGTAGCTGGGACTACAGGTGCCTGCACCATGCCCAGCTAATTTTTTGTATTTTTAGTAGAGATGGGGTTTCACCGTGTTAGCCAGGATAGTCTTGATCTCCTGACCTCATGATCCACCT
>NW_012117749.1:0-718 GCF_000951035.1 Colobus angolensis palliatus | reverse complement strand
ACAGGCAACCTACAGAATGGGAGAAAATTTTTACAATCTATCCATCTGACAAAGGGATAATATCCAGAATCTACAAAGAACTTAAACAGATTTTCAAGAAAAAAACAACCCCACCAAAAAGTGAGCAAAGGATATGAACAGACACTTCTCAAAAGAAGACATTTATGCAGCCAACAGACATATGAACAAAAGCTCCTTATCACTGGTCATTAGAGAAATGAAAATCAAAACCGCAATGAGATACCATCTCATGCCAGTTAGAATGGTGATCATTAAAAAGTAGGGAAACAACAGATGCTGAAGAGGATGTGGAGAAATAGGAACGCTTTCACACTGTTGGTGGGAGTGTAAATTAGTTTAACCATTGTGGAAGACAGTGTGGCACTTCCTCAAGGATCTAGAACTAGAAATACCATTTGACCCAGCAATCCTATTCCTGGGTATATACCCAAAGAATTATAAATCATGCTGCTATAAAGACACATGCACACGTATGTTTATTGTGGCACTATTCACAATACCAAAGACTTGGAACCAACCTGAATGTCCATCAATGATAGACTGGATAAAGAAAATGTGGCACATATACACCATGGAATACTATGCAGCCATAAAAAATGATGAGTTCATGTGCTTTGCAGGGACATGGATGAAGCTGGAAACCATCATTCTCAGCAAACTAACACAGGAACAGAAAACCAAACACCACATGTTCTCA
>NW_012117748.1:5779-6109 GCF_000951035.1 Colobus angolensis palliatus | reverse complement strand
TTTTTTGTGTCTCTATCTCCTTCAGTTCTGCTCTGATCTTAGTTATTTCTTGCATTCTGCTAGCTTTTGAATGTGTTTCCTCTTGCTTCTCTAGTCATTTTAATTGCAATGTTAGGGTGTCGATTTTAGATCTTTCCTGCTTTCTCTTGTGGGCATTTAGTGCTATAAATTTCCCTCTACACACCACTTTAAATGTGTCCCAGAGTTTCTGGTATGTTGTACTTTGTTCTCATTGGTTTCAAAAAACATCTTTATTTCTTCCTTCATTTCATTATTTACCCAGTAGTCATTCAGGAGCAGGTTGTTCAGTTTCCATGTAGTTGTGCAGTT
>NW_012117748.1:0-962 GCF_000951035.1 Colobus angolensis palliatus | reverse complement strand
GTTCTCTGTCAGATGTGCGATTTGCAAATACTTTGTCATGATACTTTTTCATGCTCTTAAACTGTCTTTGGAAGAACAGAAATGGATAGTTTTGAAGAGTTCCAACTTACAATTTTTTAAATTTTATGTATTGTGCTTTAGGTATATTATCTGCGAAGTCTTTACCTAAAATTTTATTTTACCTGTATTTTCTTCTTGAAGCTTTAGAGTTTGAGTTTTACATTCATGTCTGTGGAACACCTGAGTTAAATTTTTGCATGACGTGAGGCAGCTTTCAAAGCTTATTTTTTGCATTTAGAAGATTAATGATTTTCAGCACCATTTATTGAAAGCTATCCTTTACCCACTGAATGATTTTGTACCTTTGTCAGAATCAGTGTCTGTACTAATGTATCTGTTGCTGGAATCTGTACAGAGTTTTATTCACTCTGTACAAATACCTTTGACTTGTCCATTTTGAGTTACAATACACATTTTGATTTCTGTAACTTTATAATAAGACTTCAAGTAGAGTGATTTCCCCAATATTCTTCTTCTTTTTCAACATTCTTTTTCATTATTCTAGGTCCTTGCAATTTCATATGAATTTTCAAATCAATTTGTCAGTTTCAACAGAAAGCCTTATGAGATTTTGTTTGGGATAGCATTGGATCTCTAAATCAATTTGGAGAAAATTGACATCTTAACAATACTGAGTCTTCTGACCTATAAATAATATGGGTATTTTCATTTATTTAAGTCTTTAATTTCCCTTAGCAGTATTTTAGAGTTTTCACTATGTACATTTTTTTTGTTGGATTTATCTTTTTCATATTTTAATACTATTATAAATTGTATTTTTAAATTTAAATTTCTGAATATTTTTGCTAGGATATAGTAATAAAATTGATTTTTAAATATTGGTGTATTATCCTGCAACTTTGCTAAACTATTTTATTTGCCCTAGTAGCTTTTGTAGATTT
>NW_012117747.1:2719-3453 GCF_000951035.1 Colobus angolensis palliatus | reverse complement strand
CCTGACCTCATGATCCGCCCATCTCGGCCTCCCAAAGTGCTGGGACCACCGGCCTGAGCCACCGCGCCCGGCTGAAAAGTTACTTTTAAAATACATTTATAGGGGCTGGGTGCAGTGGCTCATAGCTGCAATCCCAGCACATTAGGAGGCTGAGGTGGGAGGAGCACTTGAGGCCAGGAGTTCCAGACCAACTCTGTCTCCACAAAAAATAAGTAACAGAAAAATTAGGCGGATGTGGTGGTGCATGCCTGTGAGTCCCAGCTATTTCGGAGGCTGAGGCGGAAGGATTGCTTGACTCTGAGAGTTTGAGGCTGCATTGAACTATCCTCCTGCCACTGCACTCCAGCCTGGGAGATGGAGCAAGGCCTAGTTTCTTAAAAAAAGCCAAAAAAAAAAAAAAAAACCCTAAAAAATTTATATAAGATTTTTGGCTTTTGTTGCTAGAATTGCTTAAAATCTTACTTACTATTGTTTAAAGTCGTTTAAATTCTGTGATCATATGGCTGTGATTTGGCTGTGACATGGCATCTCTTACTGCCTCCCTGATTTGGTCGGTGTGGTGGGTATCCTTTCTTTTTACCTTCCTCTCTGTCCTCCAGTCCCCCAGGACTGAATGATGATGAGCCTCCTGTGTAGAGAATTATTCTTTTTTTTTTTTTTTTTTCGAGGCGGAGTCTGGCTCTGTCGCCCGGACTGGAGTGCAGTGGCCAGATCTCAGCTCACTGCAAGCTCCG
>NW_012117747.1:0-637 GCF_000951035.1 Colobus angolensis palliatus | reverse complement strand
TGTCGCCCGGGCTGGAGTGCAGTGGCCGGATCTCAGCTCACTGCAAGCTCCGTCTCCCGGGTTTACACCATTCTCCTGCCTCAGCCTCCCGAGTAGGTGGGACTACAGGCCCTCGCCCGGCTAATTTTTTGTATTTTTTAGTAGAGACGGGGTTTCACTGTGTTAGTCAGGATGGTCTCGATCTCCTGACCTCGTGATCCGCCCGTCTCAGCCTCCAAAGTGCTGGGATTACAGGCTTGAGCCACCGCACCCGGCCATCTTGAATAGTCTTGTTTCTGTGTCATTGATTTACTGGAGACCGAATCGTTTATCCTGTAGAATGTTTTACATTCTGTATTTTCTGTATTTGTCTCATTGTTCCTCATGATGTTAACTTGTTCCTTTTTCTCAGTGGTTTTCATCTTAGGATTGGAATCATCTGGGGAGCTTTATAAACTCTGGTTGCCCAGAGTATGCCCCAAACCAGTTAAATAAGAATTTTTGTGGTGGGACTGGACATCAGTATTTTTAAAAGCTTTTTAGATGATTCTAGTACTAGTGTTTATAAAGCCACAATTTATCTTAAACTTGTGACCATGCTGTTATTCCAACCTGTATTTGGGGGCAAGAGTATTTTTGGTACTTTCGCTTCTTTTTT
>NW_012117746.1:6352-6830 GCF_000951035.1 Colobus angolensis palliatus | reverse complement strand
GACCTCTTTCACCCCACACCCCAAGTGTGGCTGGACTCAGATTTCCTCAGGGGACAGTGCTTGATGTCTATGACATTCTCCTCTTCCAGAGGTTTCCTAAGAGCTCAGGGCCCCTGTTTTGAAGTCATTATGAATGTGAAAGCAAGGCCTTTCTGTGTCCCCAGTGTTCATCAGGACCTTCACATCCATGGTGAGGAATGAATGAATGAGCTGATGCCAGTTGGGAATTGTATTTTCTTGTGCTTTGGTTAATGGAGTATCTTGGGGTTCTAGAAGAGTTGGAATTCTTTGGAATAATTTCTAGAAGGCGAGTGTTATAGATTGAGTTGTGTCCCCTGCCCAAGTTCATCTGCTGAAGCCCTAACTCCCCATGGGACGACATTTGGAGACAGCAGCTTTTAAGAGGTAATAAAGGTTAAATAAATTCATATGGCTGGGGCCCTAGTCCCATAGGACTGCTGTCCTTCTAAGAAGAGGA
>NW_012117746.1:0-622 GCF_000951035.1 Colobus angolensis palliatus | reverse complement strand
TTGAACTCCTAACCTCAAGTGATCCGCCTGCCTTGGCCTCCCAAAGTGCTGGGATTACAGGCATGGGCCACCACTCCTGGCCTCTGTGTTTTCTTTGTGTATTTCTGCCCATCCTCCATTTTTTTTGGTTACAAACAGTGGTGCGGTGAGGGTTCCCCCTATGCACATACGAGAGAAACAAATGTGCCCCAGCTAAAGACACACTTGCCAGGAATGGCTGGATCACAAGAGAGGGACCTCTTCACTTTTCCTAGGCGCTGCCTGTCCACGTTCCCACAAGCAGAGTACGCTATTTGAATTCCAGTTGCTCCACAGTCTCACCAGTGTTTAGTATCCTTAGATTTCAACAACTTGGTGAATCCAATGGGTATGAAGTGCTATTGTGTTATTTTCCTGATTAGTAGTGAGGTTGAGCATCTTTCCAAATGTTTTCTCTTCTGTAAATTGCCTGTTTGTATTCTTCTGACTATTCTATTTGGTACTTTTTTCTAGGAATTGATTTGTGGCAGTTCTTTATGGATTTTGCACATGAATCTCTTATCAGGCAAATGCCTTTTCCCAGGCTATAGTTTTTCTTTTTGCGGTGGGTTGGGGGAGTGGATTTGAGACTTTTTTTTTTTTT
>NW_012117745.1:2798-3610 GCF_000951035.1 Colobus angolensis palliatus | reverse complement strand
AAGCACAGGAAAAGATGGATGTTCCAACTCAAGGAGACAGAGAGAGAGAATTCATTTTTCCTCTGTCATTTTGTTCTGTTTAGGCTCCCAAGGGATTGGATGATGCCTGCCCACATTGGTGGTGGTAGATCTTCTTTACTCAGTCCACTGATATAAATTCCAGTTTCGTTCAGAAACGCCCTCACAGACACACCCAGAAATAATATTTTACCAGCTATTTTGGCAATCCTGAACCCAGTCAAGCTGACATTTAAAATTAACTATTACAATTTATTTCACAGATTTGTATCAATTATCTGTTGTTTGGTTAGTTTTACACTGCTAGACTTTGAGGGAATATGTGGAGAAATTCTTTAAAAATTATCTGCTTTCACAAGGTTTTCAATATTCTTTATAACTATATATAATTAAATAATCATTAAGATTTATTATAATAATTGTATGAATAACATGCCAGTATTTATGAGAAGACTTAGAAAAGACATCTACTATTTTTAGTACATTATAAATCACTTCCCTAAAAAAGCATATTAGTAGTAGTTAGTAATATGCTAAGCCTCTAAGTATAAGAGAAGTAGGGTGCTTTACAGAAATTTATCAATCTCCTCCTGCTTACATCTTAGCATGCAAGAGAGCTTTAGGGGACTATGTGCCTAGAGAGGTTGTCTGGGATCGGATAGGCCATGAAAAAAGAAGATTAGATATTATCCAAACTAGAATCTTTAGAAAGAACTCATATTGGGCAAGATATTGATGCTTTAGGCTTATTTTTATGGCTGCACTATAGAGAATAGATGGGAAAGTATAAGAGA
>NW_012117745.1:0-697 GCF_000951035.1 Colobus angolensis palliatus | reverse complement strand
GTTACAGCATTTAAAGAAAAATATATCACAATCTGTTCTCAAACTCCTGGGCTCAAGTGATCCACCTGCCTCAGCCTCCCAATGTACTGGGATTACAGGAGTGAGCCACGATGCACAGTCAACAAAGTGATTTTTATCTCAAAGTAGGTAAGTACACACAGAAACATACTTAGAAAAAATAATGAGATGCTAATAAAACCTATTTTCCCTACTTGTATGTATTTTCGTTACAGCATTTAAAGAAAAATATATCACAATCTGTTGTACACAGGTTTCACTCCAATTTGGACTCTGAATGCTTTGATTATGCCTGTCTTTATGTTTGTGTTTTCTACTACCTAGTAATGTATCTCATATTTAGTGGGGGTTTCACAAATGTTAAAAGAAGCGAGTCATGGAATAAAATGGAATGGAGGAGGAGTGTAAAGGAGAAATGCAAGGAAGCAACCTAGGAACAAATACATGTTTTAATATTTTCTCCCATTTACCATATAGAGAGTTAAGTATGCTAATTGTGTCATGGCAAACACTAATACCACTATGTTATTATGGTATTGTAAATTAACAACTTTTTTTTTTATAAGGTAAAAACCTGTGACAATTATTTCCATATTTATACATTCAAAGTGAACCTAAGACTTGATATACAAGTTCACTTTGATTGGGGTCAGGGGTGGGCAGCCTGTAATCACTGGCT
>NW_012117744.1:1036074-1036352 GCF_000951035.1 Colobus angolensis palliatus | reverse complement strand
TGATGATATTTCCTTTATCAGCGCAGGCCTCAACGGTATCCAAAGCAGCCCTTCCCAGGTTCCTCAAAGAGAGTGTTAGTGGTCTGCTCCATGAATCATAAGTGTAACTCTTTGAGTTGCATTCACACATCACAATGAAGTTTCTCAGAAAGCTTCTCGCCAGTTTTTAACGGATGAAATTTGCTTTGTCTGCGCAGACCTCAAAGCTATTCTTACCAGCCCTTCCCAGGTTCCTCAAAGAGAGTGTCAGTGGTCTGCTCCATGAAACGTAAACGTAA
>NW_012117744.1:1035182-1035899 GCF_000951035.1 Colobus angolensis palliatus | reverse complement strand
TCAGAAAGCAATCTCTCAAAATCCTTCTCTCTACTTATTATTGGAAGATATTTCCTTTTTCACCTTGGAACCCAAAGGGCTCCCAAATATCACTTTGCAGATTCCACCGAAAGAGTGTTAGCTAACTGCCTCCTGAGGACTAAGTTGTAACTCTGGCATACAAGTTCACAGATCACAAAAACGTTTCTGAGAAAGCTTCTTTCTCATTTGGATCGGCGGAGATTTCCCTTGGCCCTATAGTCTTCAAAGGGATCCGAAATATCAGTTCTGACATTCCACCACACTGGGGCTAGCCATCGGCTCCACGAAATACAACTGGAACTCAAAGAGTTGAATTCACACAGCACAAAGCCGCTTCTCAGAAAGCCCGTTTCTTTGGGAGCTGAGTTTATTTCTGGACTCCGATCGCCACCGTGTGTTCTCTTGCAGATTCTGCGAAAACGCTCTTAGCAAGCTTCTCAATGAAAATCATCAGGAAACACTGTGAGCTGAACTCACCCACAACCAAGAAGTTTCTGAGAAGGCTTCTCTGCCGATTTGTCTGAAGATATGTCATTTTTCAGCGTGGAATTCCATGATATCCAGGAGGTCACCTCTGAGATTTCAGGAAATCAGTGCTAGCAAACTCCTCCATGAAACATAAGTGTAACACTGTGAGTTGAATTCACACATCACAATGAAGTTTCTCAGAAAGCTTCTCTCCAGTTTTTAACGGAT
>NW_012117744.1:1027512-1029351 GCF_000951035.1 Colobus angolensis palliatus | reverse complement strand
TTCTAGTTTTCATCTAAGGTTATTTCCTTTGTCACCGTAAGCTTCCTTGTGCTAAGAAGTATCCCATTGCAGATTTCAAGAAAACTGTGTTAGCAAACTGAGCACTGAAGAGAAACGTGTAACTCTTTGAGTTGCATTCACACATCGCAATGCAGATTTTCAGAAGGCTTCTTTCCAGTTCCTCTCTGAGGAAACTTCCTTTTTCACCATAGCCCTCAATGAGCTCCCGAATATCACTTTGCAGAATCCACGACAACAGTGGTAGCCAGCTGTTCCAAGAAGGGTAGGGTGGAAATCTGCATGATGAAGTCACACACCAGAAAGCAATCTCTCAAAATCCTTCTCTCTACTTATTATTGGAATATATTTCCTTTTTCACCATGGACATCAATGGGCTCCCATACATGACTTTGCAGATTCCGCCGAAAGAGGGTTAGGTAACTTCTTCCTGAGGACTAAGCTGTACCTCTGTGAGACAAATTCACAGATCACAAAGCAGTTTCTCAGAAAGCTTCTTTCCAGTTTTACACTGATGACATTTCCTTTATCAGCGCAGGCCTCAATGTTATCCAAAGCAGCCCTTCTCAGATTCCTCAACGAGAGTGTTAGTGGCTTGCTCCATGAAACCTAAGTGTAAATCTGTGTGTTGAATTCAGACATCACAATGAAGTTTCTCAGAAAGCTTCTCTCCAGTTTTTAACCCATGATATTTCCTTTATCAGCGCAGGCCTCTCTGCTATCCATAGCAGCCCTTCCCAGGTTCCTCAAAGAGAGTGTTAGTGGCCTGCTCCGTGAAATATAAACGTAACTCTCTGAGCTGAATTCACACATCACTGGGAAGTATCTGGGAAAGGTTCTTTCTAGTTTTCATGTAAGGTTATTTCTCTTGTCACCGTAAGCTTCTTTGTGTGAAGAATTATCCCATTGCAGATTTCAAGAAAACTCTGTTAGCAAACTGACCACTGAAGAGAACCGTGTAACTCTGTGAGTTGCATCACGCATCGCAATGCAGGTTCTCAGAAGGCTTCTTTCCAGTTTCTCTCTGAGGAAACTTCCTTTTTCACCATAGCCCTGAATGAGCTACCAAATATCACTTCGCAGGATCCACGAAAACAGTGTTAGCAAACTGTTGCCAGAAGGGAAGGGTGGAACTCTGCGTGATGAAGTCACACATCAGAAAGCAATCTCTCAAAATCCTTCTCTCTACTTACTCATGGAAGATATTTCCTTTTTCACCATGGACCACAAAGGGCTCCCAAATATCATTTTGCAGATTCCACCAAAAGAGTGTTAGCTAACTGCTTCCTGAGGACTAAGCTGTAACTGTGTGAGACAAATTCACAGATCACAAAGCAGTTTCTCAGTAAGCTTGTTTCCAGTTTTACACGGATGATATTTCCTTTATCAGTGCAGGCCTCAACGCTATCCAAAGCAGCCCTTCCCAGATTCCTCAAAGAGAGTGTTAGTGGCCTGCTCCATGAAACATAAATGTAAATCTCTTTGTTGAAATCACACATCACAATGAAGTTTCTCAGAAAACTTCTCTCCAGTTTTTAACGGATGAAATTTCCTTTATCATCGCAGGCCTCAATGCTATCCATAGCAGCCCTTCCCAGGTTACTCAAAGAGAGTGTTAGCGGCCTGCTCCATGAAACATAAATGTAATTCTGTGAGGTGAATTCACACATCACCGGGAAGTTTCTAAGAAAGCTTCTCTCTAGTTTTGATCTAAGGATATTTCCTTTGTCACCGTAAGCTTCTTTGTGCTAAGAAGTATCCCATTGCAGATTACAAGAAAACTCTGTTAGCAAACTGACCACTGAAGACAAACGTGTAACT
>NW_012117744.1:1022859-1023285 GCF_000951035.1 Colobus angolensis palliatus | reverse complement strand
ATTCCACGAAACCGGGGCTAGCCATCGGCTCCACGAAATACAACTGGAACTCAAGGAGTTGAATTCACACAGCACAAAGCCGCTTCTCAGAAAGCCCCTTTCTTTGAGAGCTGAGTTTATTTGTGGTCTCGGAGCGCCACCGTGTGTCCTTTTGCAGATTCTGCGAAAATGCTCTTAGCAATCTTCTCAATGAAAACCATGAGGAAACACTGTGAGATGAATTCACCCACAACCAAGAAGTTTCTGAGAAAGCTTCTCTGCAGATTTGTCTGAAGATATGTCATTTTTCAGCGAAGAATTCCACGACATCCAGGATGTCTCTTCAGAGAATCCAGAAAATCAGTGCTAGCAAACTCCTCCAAGAAAGAGTGGTGTAACACTGGGAAATGAATTCACGCATCAGAAAGCAGTTTCTCAGAAAGCTTC
>NW_012117744.1:1000737-1022198 GCF_000951035.1 Colobus angolensis palliatus | reverse complement strand
CTAAGCTGTAACACTGTGAGACAAATTCACAGATCACAAAGCAGTTTCTCAGAAAGCCTCTTTGCAGTTTGTCACTGATGATATTTCCTTTATCAGCGCAGGCCTCAAAGCTATCCAAAACAGCCCTTCTCAGATTCCTCAAAGAGAGTCTTTGTGGCCTGCTCCATGAAGCATAAGTGGAACTCTGTGAGTTGAATTCAGGCATCACAATGATGTTTCTCAGAAAGCTTTTCTCCAGTTTTTAACTGATGAAATTTCCTTTATCATCGCAGGCCACAATGCTATCCATACCAGCCCTTCCCAGATTCCTCAAAGAGAGTCTTAGTGGCCTGCTCCATGAAGCATAAGTGTAACTCTTTGAGTTGAATTCATTCATCACAAAGAAGTTTCTCAGAAAGCTTTTCTCCAGTTTTTAACTGATGAAATTTCCTTTATCATCGCAGGCCACAATGCTATCCATAGCAGCCCCTCCCAGATTCCTCAAAGAGAGTGTTAGTGGCCTGCTCCATGAAACATAAGCGTAACTCCTTGAGGTGAATTCACACATCACCGGGAAGTTTCTAAGAAAGCTTCTTTCTAGTTTTCATCTAAGGATATTGCCTTTGTCACCATAAGCTTCTTTGTGCTAAGAAGTATCCCGTTGCAGATTTCAAGAAAACTGTGTTAGCAAACTGACCACTGAAGAGAAACGTGTAGCTCTGCGAGTTGCATTCAGGCATCGCAATGCAGGTTCTCAGAAGGCTTCTTTCCAGTTTCTCTCTGAGGAGAATTCCTTTTTCACCATAGCCCTCAATGAGCTCCCAAATATCACTTTGCAGAATCCACGAAAACAGTGTTAGCCAACTGTTGCAAGAAGAGAAGGGTGGAACTCTGCGTGTTGAAGTCACACATCAGAAAGCAATCTCTCAAAATCCTTCCCTCTACTTATATTTGGAAGATATTTCCTTTGTCACCATGGACCCCAAAGGGCTCCCAAATATCACTTTGCAGATTCCACCAAAAGAGTGTTAGCTAACTGCTTCCTGAGGACTGAGTTGTACCTCTGTCAGACGAATTCACAGATCACAAAGAAGTTTCTCAGAATGCTTCTTTCCAGTTTTTAACTGATGAAATTTCCTTTATTAGCATAGGCCTCAATGAGTTCCAAATTACCATTTTCAGTTTCCTCAAAGAGAGTGTTAATGGCCTGCTGCCTGAAACATAACTGTAGCTCCGTGAGATGAATTCACACTTCACAAAGAAGTTTCTAAAAAGCCTCTTTCCAGTTTTTAACTGATGATATTTCCTTTATTAAGGTAGGCCTCAATGAGATCCAAAAGAGCCTTTCTCAGTTTCCACAAAGAGCGTGTTAATGGCTTGCTCCATGAAATATAATTGTAACTCCATGAGGTGAATCCACACATCACCCAGAATTTTCTTATAAAGCTTCTTTCAGGTTTTCATCTGAGTATATTTCCTTTGTCACCATAAGCTTCATTGCACTAAGAAGTATCCCATTGCAGATTTCAAGAAAACTGTGTTAGCAAACTGATCACGGAAGAGAAACCTGTAACTCTGTGAGTTGCATTTACACATCGCAATGCAGTTTCTCAGAAGGCTTCTCTCCAGTTTCTGTATGAAGATATTTCCTTTTTCACTATAACCCTTAATGAACTCCCAAATATCACTTTGCAGAATCCACGACGACAGTGTTAGCAAACTGATCCAAGACGAGAAGCGTGGAATTCTGTGTGATGAAGTCACACATCAGAAAGCAATCTCTCAGAAAGCTTCTCTCTAGTTGTTATATGAAGATATTTCCTTTTTAACCATGGGCCCCAATTGGCTCCCAAATATCACTTTGCAGAATCCACGAAAAGAGTGTTAGCACACCGCTTCCTGAGGACTAAGTTGTAACTCTGTGAGACTAATTCACAGATCACAAAGAAGTTTCTCAGAAAGCTTCTTTCCAGTTTTTAACTGATGAAGTTTCCTTTATTAGCATAGGCCTCAATGAGTTCCAAAATAGCATTTTCAGTTTCCTCTAAGAGAGTGTTAATGGTCTGCTCCCTGAAACATAACCCTAACTCCATGAGATGAATTCACACATCACCAGGAAGTTTCTAAGAAAGCTTCTTTCCAGTTTTTAACTGATGATATTTCCTTTATTAGGGTAGGCCTCAATGAGATCCAAAAGAGCCTTTCTCAGTTTCCTCAAATAGAGTGTTAATGGCCTGCTCCATGAAACATAAGTGTAACTCCGTGAGATGAGTTCACACGTCACCCAGAAGTTTCTAAGAAAGCTTCTTTCCAGTTTTCATCTGAGTATATTTCCTTTCTCACCATAAGCTTCATTGCGCTAAGAAGTATCCCATTGTAGAGTTCAAGAAAACTGTGTTAGGAAACTGATCATTGAAGAGAAACGTGTAACTCTGTGAGTTGCATTCACACATCGCAATGCAGGTTCTCAGAAGGCTTCTTTCCAGTTTCTGTATGAGGAAACTTCCTTTTTCACCATAACTCTCAATGAGCTCCCAAATATCACTTTGCAGAAACCACTACAACAGTGTTAGCAAACTGTTCCAAGAAGGGAAGCGTGGAACTCTGTGTGATGAAGACACACATCAGAAAACAAAATCTCAGAAAGCTTCTCTCCAGTTTTTATAGGAAGATATTTCCTTTTCCACCATGGGCCCCAGTTTGCTCCCAAATATCACTTTGCAGAATCCACGAAAAGAGTGTTAGCACACTGCTTCCTGAGGACTAAGTTGTAACTCTGTGAGACAAATTCACAGATCACAAAGAAGTTTCTCAGAAAGCTTCTTTCCAGTTTCAACTGATGAAATTTCCTTTATTAACGTAGGCCTCAATGAGTTACAAAATAACATTTTCAGTTTCCTCAAAGAGAGTGTTAATTGTCTGCTCCCTGAAACATAACTTAGCACCGTGAGATGAATTCACACATCACCAAGAAATTTCTAAGAATGCTTCTTTCCAGTTTTTAACTGATGATATTTCCTTTATTAGGGTAGGCCTCAATGAGATCCAAAAGAGCCTTTTTCAGTTTCCACAAAGAGAGTGTTAATGGCCTGCTCCATGAAATATAATTGTAACTCCGTGAGGTGAATCCACACATCACTCAGAAGTTTCTAAGAAAGCTTCTTTCAGGTTTTCATCTGAGTATATTTCCTTTGTGACCGTAAGCTTCATTGCTCTAAGTAGTATCCCATCATCACAGAGAAGTCTCTAAGGAAGCTTCTTTCTAGATTTTATAGGAGGATATTTCTTTTGACACCATAAGCTTCATTGTGCTAAGATGTATCCCGTTTCAGATTACAAGAAAACTGTATTGGCAAACTGATGACTGAAGAGTTTAGTGTACCTCTGTGAGTTGCATTCACACATGGCAATGCAGTTTCTCAGAAGGCTTCCTTCCAATTTTTATTTGAGGATATTTCCCTTTTAACCATAGGCCACTATGAGCTCCCAAATTTCACTTTTCAGAATCCACGAAAAGAGTGTTAGCAAACTGCTACCAGAAGGGAAAAGTGAAATTGTATGATGAATTCCTATATCAGAAAGCAATCTCTCAGAAAGCTTCTTTATACCTATTATCTGAGGTTATTTTCTTTTTCACCATAGGCCTCAATGTGCTCCAAAATATCACTTTCCAAAATCCACGAAAAGAGTGTTAGCAATCTGCTACCACAAGGGAAAGGTGAAACTCTGTATGATGAATTCACACATTAGAAAGCAATCTCTCAGAAAGCCTCTTTCTAACTATTATCTGAGGCTATTTCCTTTTTCACCATAGGCCTCTATGCGCTCCCAAATATCACTTTCCAGATTCCACGAAAACACTGTCAGCAAACTGCTTCATGAAGACTAAGTTGTAAATCTGTGAGATGAATTCACATATCACAAAGAAGTTTCTCACAAAGCTTCTTTTACGTTTTTAATGGAGGATATTTCCTTTATCAGTGTAGGCCTCAATGCAACCCAAAGTAGCCCTTCTCAGTTTCCTCAAAGACAGTGTTAACCGACTGCTCCTTGAAATGTAACTGTAACTCTGTGTGATGAATTCACACATCACAGAGAAGTCTCTAAGAAAGCTTCTTTCTAGATTTTATATGAGGATAATTATTTTGACACCGCAAGCTTCACTGCGCTAAGATGTATCCCGTTTCAGATTACAAGAAAACTATGTTGGCAAACAGATGACTGAAGAGATAAGTGTAACTCTGTGAGATGCATTCACACATGGCAATGCAGTTTCTCAGAACGCTTCCTTCCAGTTTTTGGTTCAAGATATTTCCCTTTTCACCATAGGCCACAATGAGCTCCCAAATCTCACTTTCCAGAATCCACGAAAAGAGTGTTAGCAAACTGCTACCAGAAGGGAAAGGTGCATCTCTGTATGATAAATTCACACATCAGAAAGCAATCTCTCAGAAAGTTTCTTTCTAGCTATTATCTGAGGATATTTCCTTTTTCACCATAGGCCTCAATGCGCTCCCAAATATCACTTTACAGATTCCACGAAAACACTCTCAGCAAACTGCTTCATGAAGACAAAGTTGTAACTCTGTGAGATGAATTCACTTATCATAGTGAAGTTTCTCAGAAACCTACTTTCTAGTTTTTATCTGAGGATACCTCCTTTGTCACCGTAAGCTTCATTATGCTACGAAATATCCCAAAGCAGATTTCACGAAAACAGAGTTAGCCAACGGATCCATGAAAAGGATATTGTAACTCTTTGAGTTGCATTCACGTGTCACAATTCAGTTTCTCAGAATGCTTCTTTCCAGTGCTTCTCTGAGGATATTTCCTTTTTCACCATAGCCCTCACTGGGCTCCCAAATATCACTTTGCAAACTCCACGAGAACTGTCTTAGCGAGCGGCTTCATGAGGAGAAAGGTGTAACTCTGTGAGTTGAAATCACAGGTCACAAAGAAGTTTCTCATAAAGCTTCTTTCTCATTTGTATTGGCGGAGATTTCCTTTGGCCCTATAGTTTGCAAAGGGATCAGAATTATCAGTTCTCAGATTCCACCAAAGCGGGGCTAGCCAAAGGCTCCAGGAAATAAAACTGGAATTCAGTGAGTTGAATTCACACTGCACAGAGCCGTTTCTCAGAAAGCGTCTTTCTTCGGGAGCTGAGTTTATTTGTGGTCTCGGAGCGCCACCGTGTGTCCTTTTGCAGATTCTGCGAAGACGCTCTTAGCAAGCTTCTCAAGGAAAACAATGAGGAAACTCTGGGAGCAGAATTCACCCACAACCAAGAAATTTCTGAGAAAGCTTCTCTGCAGATTTGTCTGAAGATATGTCATTTTTCTGCATGGGATTCCACGATATCCAGGAGGTCACTTCTGAGATTCCAGAAAATCAGTGCTACCAAACTCCTCCATGAAAGGGCGGTGGAACACTGTGAGAAGTACTCACGCATCACAAAGCAGTTTCTCAGAAAGATTCACTCCAATTTTTCTCGGAAGATATTTCCTGTGTCCTTAGACTCTTCAAACGTATTGAAAATATCAGTTTTGAGAATTCACAAAGACAGTCATAGCAAACGGTTGCAGGAAATAATAGTATAACTCTGCGAGATGAAGTTACAGATCAGAAAGCAATCTCTCAGAAAGCTTCTTTCTAGCTATTATCTGAGGCTATTTCCTTTTTCACCATAGGCCTCAATGCGTTCCCAAACATCACTTTCCAGATTGCGTGAAAACACTGTCAGCAAACTGCTTCATGAAGAGTAAGTGATAACTCTGTGAGATGAATTCAAATATCACAAAGAAGTTTCTCACAAAGCTTCTTTCACGTTTTTAATGGAGGATATTTCCTTTATCTGCGTAGGCCTCAATGCGATCCAAACTGGCCCTTCTCAGTTTCCTCAACGACAGTGTTAACCGACTGCCCCTTGAAATGTAACTGTAACTCTGTGTGATGCATTCACACATCATAGAGAAGTCTCTAAGAATGCTTCTTTCTAGATTTTATATGAGGATATTTCTTTTGACACCGCAAGCCTCATTGCGCTAAGATGTATCCTGTTTCAGATTACAAGAAAACTGTTTTGGCCAACAGATGACTGAAGAGATAAGTGTAACTCTGTGAGATGCATTCACACATGGCAATGCAGTTTCTCAGAATGCTTCCTTCCAGTTTTTGTTTCAGGATAATTCCCTTTTCACCATAGGCCACAATGAGATCCCAAATCTCACTTTCCAGAATCCACGAAAAGAGTGCTAGCAAACTGCTACCACAAGGGAAAGGTGAAACTCTGTATGATGAATTCACACATCAGAAAGCAATCTCTCAGAAAGTTTTTTTCTATCTATTATCTGAGGATATTTCCTTTTTCACCATAGGCCTCAATGCACTCCCAAATATCACTTTACAGATTCCACGAAAACACTGTCCGCAAACTGCTTCATGAAGACTAAGTTGTAACTCTGTGAGATGAATTCACTTATCACAGAGAAGTTTCTCGGAAACCTACTTTCTAGTTTTCCTCTGAGGATATCTCCTTTGTCACCGTAAGCTTCATTGCTCTACGAAAAATCCCAATGCAGATTTCCAGAAAACAGGGTTAGCCAACGAATCCATGAGAAGGATAGGGTAACTCTGTGAGTTGCATTCACGGATCACAATGCAGTTTGTCCGAACGCTTCTTTCCAGTGTGTCTCTGAGGATATTTCCTTTTTCAACATAGACCTCACTGGGCTCGCAAATGTCACTTAGCAAACTCCATGAGAATTGTCTTAGCGAACGGCTTCATGAGGAGAAAGGTGTAACTCTGTGAGATGAACTCACAGGTCACAAAGAAGTTTCTCATAAAGCTTCTTTCTCATTTGTATCGGCGGAGATTTCCTTTGGCCCTATAGTCTCCAAAGGGGTCCAAAATATCAGTTCTCAGATTCCACCAAAACGGGGCTGGCCAACGGCTCCACTAAATGCAACTGGAACTCAATGAGTTGAATTCACACAGCACAAAGCCGTTTCTCAGAAAGCCTCTTTCGTTGGGAGCTGAGATTATTTGTGGTTTCGGAGCGCCACCATGTGTCCTTTTGCAGATTCTGCGAAAACGCTCTTAGCAAGCTTCTCAATGAAAACCATGAGGAAACTCTGTGAGCTGAACTCACCCACAACCAAGAAGTTTCTGAGAAGGCTTCTCTGCAGATTTGTCTGAGGATATCTCATTATTCAGCATGGGATTCCATGATATCCAGGATGTCACTTCTGAGATTCCAGAAAATCAGTGCTAGCAAACTCCTCCATGAAAGAGTGGTGGAACACTGTAAAATGAATTCACGTATCACAAAGTAGTTTCTCAGAGAGCTTCATTCCAGTTTTTCTCGGAAGATATTTCCTGTGTCCTTAGACTCTTCAATCCTATCGGAAATATCAGTGCTGAGAATCCACAAAGATAGTGTTAGAAAATGGGAGCAGGAAATAGTAGTGTAACTCTGTGAGATGAAGTTACAGATCAGAAAGCAATCTCTCAGAAAGCTTCTTTCTAGCTATGATCTGAGGCTATGTCCTTTTTCACCATAGGCCTCAATGCGCTCCCAAATATCACTTTCCAGGTTACTCGAAAACACTGTCAGCAAACTGCTTCATAAAGATTAAGTTGTATCTCTGAGAGATGAGTTCACGTATCACAAAGAAGTTCTCACAAGTTGTCTTTCACGTTTTTAGTGGAGAATACTTCCTTTATCAGCGTAGGCCTCAATGCGACCCAAACTAGCCCTTATCAGTTTCCTCAAAGACAGTGTTAACCGACTGCTCATTAAAATGTAACTGTAACTCTGTGAAATGAATTCACACATCACAGAGAAGTTTCTCAGAAAGCTTCTTTCTAGATTTTATATAAGGATATTTCTTTTGAGACCGCAAGCTTCATTGGGCTATGACGTATCCCGTTTCAGATTACAAGAAAACTGTGTTGGCAAACTGATGACTGAAGAGTTAAGTGTAACTCTGTGAGATGCATTCACACATGGCAATGCAGTTTCTCAGAAGGCTTTCTTCCAGTTTTTGTTTGAGAATATTTCCCTTTTCACCATAGGGCACAATGAGCTTCCAAATCTCACTTTCCAGAATCCACGAAAAAAGTGTTAGCAATCTGCTAACAGAAGGGAAAGGTGAATGTCTGTATGATGAATTCACACATCAGAAAGCAATCTCTCAGAAAGCTTCTTTCTAGCTCTTATCTGAGGTTATTTCCTTTTTCACCATTAATCTCAATGCACTCCCAAATATCACTTGACAGATTCCATGAAAACACTGTCAGCAAACTGCTTCATGAAGACTAAGTTGTAACTCTCTGAGATGAATTCACGTATCCCAAAGAAGTTTCTCACGAAGCTTCTTTCACGTTTTTAATGGAGGATATTTCCTTTGTCACCGTAAGCTTCATTGCTCTACGAAATATCTCAATGCAGATTTCAAGAAAACAGGGTTAGCCAACGGATCCATGAAAAGGATAAGGTTACTCTGTGAGTTGCATTCACGTGTCACAATGCAGTTTCTCAGAACGCTTCTTTCCACTCTTTCTCTGAGGATATTTCCTTTTTCACCATAGCCCTCACTGGGCTCCCATATATCACTTTGCAAACTCCATGAGAACTGTCTTAGCGAACGGCTTCATGAGGAGAAAGGTGTAATTCTGTGAGATGAATTGGCAGGTCACAAAGAAGTTTCTCAGAGGGCTTCTTTCTCATTTGTATTGGCGGAGATTTCCCTTGGCCCTCCAGTCTCCAAAGGGATCTGAAATATCATTTCTCAGATTCGAAATAAACGGGGCTAGCCCACGGCTCCACGAAATAAAACTGAAACTCAGTGAGTTGAATTCACACAGCACAAAGCCGTTTCTCAGAAAGCGTCTTTCTTTGGAAGCTGAGTTTATTTGTGGTCTCGGAGAGCCACCATGTGTCCTTTTGCAGATTCTGCGAAAACCGTCTTAGCAAGCTTCCAATGAAAACCATGAGGAAACTCTGTGAGCAGAATTCACCCACAACCAACAAGTTTCTGAGAAGGCTTCTCTGCAGATTTGTCTGAGGTTATCTCATTATTCAGCATGGGATTCCACGATATCCAGGATGTCATTTCTGAGGTTCCAGAAAATTAGTGCTAGCAAACTCCTCCATGAAAGAGTGGTGGAACACTGTGTAATGAATTCAGGCATCACAAAGCAGTTTCTCAGAAAGCTTCATTCCAGTATTTCTCGGAAGATATTTCCTGTGTCGTTAGACTCTTCAAACCTATTGGAAATAGCAGTGCTCAGAATCCACAAAGACAGTGCTAGCAAACGTATGCAGGAAATAGTAGTGTAACTCTGTGAGATGAAGTTGCAGATCAGAAAGCAATCTCTCAGAAAGCTTCTTTCTAGCTATTATCTGAGGCTATTTCCTTTTTCACCATAGGCCTCAATGCGCTCCCAAATATCACTTTCCGGACTCCACGAAAACACTGTCAGCAAACTGCTGCATGAAGACAAAGTTGTAACTCTGTGAGATGAATTCACACATCACAAAGAAATTTCTCCCAAAGCTTCTTTCATGTTTTTAATGGATGATATTTCCTTTATTAGCGTAGGCCTCAATGCGACCCATATTAGGCCTTCTCAGTTTCCTCAAAGACAGTATTAACCGACTGCTCCTTGAAATGTAACTGTAACTCTATGAGATGAGTTCACACATCACAGAGAAGTTTCTAAGAAAGCTTCTTTCTAGATTGTATATGATGATTTTTTTTTGACTCTGCAAGCTTCATTGCGCTAAGATGTATCCCGTTTCACATTACAAGGAAACTTTGTTGGCAAACTGATGATTGAAGAGTTAAGGGTAAATCTGTGAGTTGCATTCACACATAGCAATGCAGTTTCTCAGAAGGCTTCTTTCCAGTTTTTGTTTGAGGATATTTCCCTTTTCACTATAGGCCACAATGAGCTCTCACATCTCACTTTCCAGAATCCACGAAAAGAGTGTTAGCAAACTGCTGCCACAAGGGAAAAGTGAAACTGTATGATGAATTCACACATCAGAAAGCAATCTCTCAGAAAGCTTCTTTCTAGCTATTATCTGAGGTTATTTCCTTTTTAACCTTAGGCCTCAATGCGCTCCCAAGTATCACTTTACAGATTCCACGAAAACACTGTCAGCAAACTGCTGCATGAAGACTAAATTGTAACTCTGTGAGATGAATTCACTTATCACAGAAAAGTTTCTCAGAAACCTACTGTCTAGTTTTTCTCTGAGGATAACTCCTTTGTCACCGTAAGCTTCATTGCCCTACAAAATATCCCAATGCAGATTTCAAGAAAACAGGGTTAGCCACCGGATCCAAGAAAAGGATAGGGTAACTCTGTGAGTTGCATTCAGGTGTCACAATGCAGTTTCTCAGAACGCTTCTTTCCAGTGTTTCTTCGAGGATATTTCCTTTTTCAACGTAGCCCTCACTGGGCTCCCAAATATCACTTTGCAAACTCCATGAGAACTGTCTTATTGAACAGCTTCATGAGGAGAAAGGTGTAACTCTGTGAGATGAATTCACAGATCACAAAGAAGTTTCTCAGAAAGCTTCTTTCTCATTTGTATCGGCCGAGATTTCCTTTGGCCCTCTAGTCTCCTAAGGGATCCGAAATATCAGTTCTCAGATTCCACCAAAACGGGGCTAGCCAACGGCTCCATGAAATACAAGTGGAACTCAGTGAATTGAATTCACACAGCACAAAGCCGTTTCTCAGAAAGCCTCTTTCTTTGGGAGCTGAGTTTATTTGTGATCTCGGACTGCTACCGTGTGTCCTTTTGCAGATTCTGCGAAAACGCCCTTAGGAAGCTTCTCAAGGAAAACCATGAGGAAACTCTGTGAGCAGAATTCACCCATAAGAAAGAAGTTTCTGAGAAGGCTTCTCTGAGATTTGTCTGAGGATATCTCATTATTCAGCATGGGATTCCATGATATCCAGGATGTCACTTCTGAGATTCCAGAAAATCAGTGCTAGCAAACTCCTCCATGAGAGAGTGGTGTAACACTGTGAAGTGAATTCACGCATCGCAAAGCAGTTTTTCAGAAAGCTTCATTCCAGTTTTTCTCGGAAGATATTTCCTGTGTCCTTAGATGCTTCAAACCTATCGGAAATATCAGTGCTCAGAATCCACAAAGACAGTGCTAGCAAACGGTTGCAGGAAATAGTAGTGTAACTCTGTGAGATGAAGTTACAGATCAGAAAGCAATCTCAGAAAGCTTCAATCTTCCTTTTTCACCGTAGACCTCAATGTGTTCCCAAATATCACTTTCCAGATTCCACGAAAACACTGTCAGCAAACTGCTGCATGAAGACTAAGTTGTAAGTCTGTGAGATGAATTCACATATCACAAAGAAGTTTCTCACAAGGCTTCTTTCACGTTTTTAATGGAGGATATTTCCTTTATCAGCATAGGCCTCGATGCGACCCAAACTAGCCCTTCTCATTTTCCTCAAAGACAGTGTTAACCGACTGTCCCTTGAAATGTAACTGTAACTCTGTGTGATGAATCCACACATCACAGTGAAGTCTCTAAGAAAGCTTCTTTCTAGATTTTATATGATGATATTTCTTTTGACACCGCAAACTTCATTGCACTAAGATGTATCCCGGTTCAGATTACAAGAAAACTGTGTTGGCAAAGAGATGACTGAAGAGACAAGTGTAACTCTGTGAGATGCATTCACACATGGCAATGCAGTTTCTCAGAACGCTTCCTTCCAGTTTTTGTCTGAGGATATTTCCCTTTTCACCATAGGCCACAATGAGCTCCCAAATATCACTTTGCAGAATCCATGAAAAGAGTGTTAGCAAACTGCTACCAGAAGTGAAAGGTGAAACTCTGTATGATGAATTCACACATCAGAAAGCAATCTCTCAGAAAGCTTCTTTCTAGCTATTATCTGAGGATATTTCCTTTTTCACCACAGGCCTCAATTCTCTCCCAAATATCACATTACAGATTCCACGAAAACACTCTCAGCAAACTGCTTCATGAAGACTAAGTTTTAGTTTTGTGAGTGAATTCACTTATCACGGAGAAGTTTCTCAGAAAGCTACTTTCTAGTTTGTCTCTGAGGATATCTCCTTTGTCACCGTAAGCTTCATTGCACTATGAAATATCCTAATGTCGATTTCAAGAAAACAGGGTAAGCTAACGGATCCATGAAAAGGATAGGGAAACCCTGTGAGTTGCATTCACGTGTCACAGTGCAGTTTCTCAGAACGCTTCTTTCCAGTGTTTCTCTGAGGATATTTCCTTTTTCACCATAGCCCTCACTGGGCTCCCAAATATCTCTTTGCAAACTCCACGAGAACTGTCTTAGCGAATGGCTTCATGAGGAGAAAGGTGTAACTCTGTGAGATGAATTCACAGGTCCCAAAGAAGTTTCTCAGAAAGCTTCTTTCTGATTTGTATCGGCGGAGATTTACTTTGGCCCTATAGTCTCCAAAGGGAACTGAAATATCAGTTCTCAGTTTCCTCCAAAACGTGGCTAGCCCATGGCTCCATGAAATAAAACTGGAACTCAGTGTGTTGAATTCACACTGCACAAAGCCACTTTTCAGAAAGCGTCTTTCTTTGCGAGCTGAGTTTATTTGTGGTCTCGACGCTCCACCATGTGTCCTTTTGCAGATTCTGCGAAAACGCTCTTAGTAAGCTTCTCAATGAAAACCATGAGGAAACTCTGTGAGCAGAATTCACCCACAGCCAAGAAGTTTCTGAGAAGGCTTCTCTGCAGATTTGTCTGAGGATATCTCATTATTCAGCATGGGATTCCACGATATCCAGGATGTCACTTCTGAGATTCCAGAAAATCAGTGCTAGCAAACTCCTCCATGAAAGAGTGGTGGAACACTGTGAAATGAATTCAGGCATCACAAAGCAGTTTCTCAGAGAGCTTCATTCTAGTTTTTCTCGGAAGATATTTCCTGGGTCCTTAGACTCTTCAATCCTTTTGCAAATATCAGTGCTCAAAATCCACAAAGACAGTGCTAGCAAACAGTTGCAAGAAATAGTAGTTTAATTCTGTGAGATGAAGTTACAGATCAGAAAGCAATCTCTCAGAAAGCTTCTTTCTAGCTATTATCTGAGGCTATTTCCTTTTTCTCCATAGGCCTCAATGAGCTCCCAAATATCACTTTCCAGATTCCATGAAAACACTCTCAGCAAACTGCTGCATGACGAATAAGTTGTAACTCTGTGAGATGAATTCACATATCACAAACAAGTTTCTCACAAAGCTTCTTTCACGTTTTTAGTGGAGGATATGTTATTTATCATCGTAGGCCTCAATGCGACCCAAACTAGCCCTTCTCAGTTTCCTCAAAGACAGTGTTAACTGACTGCTTCTTGAAATGTAACTGTAACTCTGTGAGATGAATTCACACATCACAGAGATGTTTCTAGGAAAGCTTCTTTCTAGATTTTATATTAGAATATTTCTTTTGACACCATAAGCTTCATTGCACTAGGATGTATCCCGTTTCAGATTACAAGAAAACTGTTTTGGCAAACTGATGACTGAAGAGATAAGTGTATCTCTGTGAGTTGCATTCCACATGGCAATGCAGTTTCTCAGAAGGCTTCCTTTCAATTTTTGTCTGAGGATATTTCCCTTTTCACCATATGCCACAATGAGCTCCCAAATATCACTTTCCAGAATCCACGAAAACAGTGTTAACAAACTGCTAAGAGAAGGGAAAGGTGAAACTCTGCATGATGAATTCACACAAAAGAAAGCAATCTCTTAGAAAGCTTCATTCTAGCTATTATCTGAATATATTCCTTTTTCACCATACGCCTCAAGGCGCTCTCTAATATCACTTTACAGATTCCACAAAAACACTGCCAGCAAACTGCTTCATGAAGACTAAGTTGTAGCTCTGTGAGATGAATTCAAGTATCACAAACAAGTTTCTCACAAAGCTTCTTTCACGTTTTTAATGGAGGATATTTCCTTTATCAGCGTAGATCTCAATGTGACGCAAACTAGCCCTTCGCAGTTTCCTCAAAGACAGTGTTAACCGACTGCCCCTTGAAATGTAACTGTAACTCTGTGTGGTGAATTCACGCATCATAAAGAAGTCTCTAAGAAAGCTTCCTTGTAGATTTTATATGACGATATTTCTTTTGACACCGCAAGCTTCATTGCGCTAAGATATATCCCGTTTCAGATTACAAGAAAACCGTGTTGGCAAACTGATGATGGAAGAGAAAACTGTAACTCTGTGAGTTGCATTCACACATGGCAATGCAGTTTCTCAGAAGGCTTCCTTCCAGGTTTTGTCTGAGGATATTTCCCTTTTCACCATATGCCACAATGAGCCCCCAAATCTCACTGTCCAGAATCCACGAAAAGAGTGTTAGCAAACTGCTACCAGAAGGGAAAGGTGAATCTCTGTATGATGAATTCACACATCAGAAAGCAATCTCTCAGAAATCTTCTTTCTAGCTATTATCTGAGGATATTTCCTTTTTCACCATAGGCCTCAATGTGCTCCCAAATAGTACTTTAGAGATTCCACGAAAACACTCTCAGCAAACTGCTTCATGAAGACTAAGTTTTAACTCTGTGAGATGAATTCACTTATCACAGAGAAGTTTCTCAGAAACCTACTTTCTATATTTTATCTGAGGATAACTCCTTTGTCACCGTAAGCTTCATTATGCTACGAAATATCCCAAAGCAGATTTCAAGAAAACAGGGTTAGCCAATGGATCCAACAAAAGGATATTGTAACTCTGTGAGTTGCATTCACGTGTCACAATTCAGTTTCTCAGAACGCTTCTTTCCAGTGTTTCTCTGAGGATATTTCCTTTTTCACCATAGCCCTCACTGGGCTCCCAAATATCACTTTGCAAACTCCACGAGAACTGTCTTAGGGAGCGGCTTCATGAGGATAAAGGTGTAACTCTGTGAGATGAATTCACATGTCACAAAGAAGTTTCTCATAAAGCTTCTTTCTCATTTGTATCGGCGGAGATTTCCTTTGGCCCTATAGTTTGCAAAGGGATCCGAATTATCAGTTCTCAGATTCCACCAAAGTGGGGCTAGCCAACGGCTCCACGAAATAAAACTGAAACTCAGTGAGTTGAATTCACACTGCACAAAGCCGTTTCCCAGAAAGCGTCTTTCTTCGGGAGCTGAGTTTATTTGTGGTCTCGGAGCGCCACCGTGTGTCCTTTTGCAGATTCTGCGAAAGCGCTCTTAGTAAGCTTCTCAATGAAAACCATGAGGAAACTCTGGGAGCAGAATTCACCCACAACCAAGAAGTTTCTGAGAAAGCTTCTCTGCAGATTTGTCTGAGGATATCTCATTATTCTGCATGGGATTCCACGATATCCAGGATGTCACTTCTGAGGTTCCAGAAAATCAGTGCTAGCGAACTCCTCCATGAAAGTGTGGTGTAACACTGTGAAATGAATTCACACATCACAAAGCTGTTTCTCAGAAAGTTTCATACCGGTTTCTCTCGGAAGGTATTTCCTTTGTCCTTAGACTCTTCAAACCTAGGGGAAATATCAGTTCTCAAAATCCACAAAGACAGGGCTAGCAAACGGTAGCAGGAAATAATAGTGTAACTCTGTGAGATGAAGTTACAGATCAGAAAGCAATCTCTCAGAAAGCTTCTTTCACGTTTTCATCTGAGGATATTTCCTTTCTCACCACAAGCTGCATAGCCCTGAGAAGTATCCCAATGTAGATTTCACAAAAACTGTGTTAGGAAACTGATGACTGAAGAGAAAAGTGTAACTCTGTGAGTTGCATTCACACATGGCAATGCAGTTTCTCAAAACGCTTCCTTCCAGTTTCTGTCTGAGGATATTTCCCTTTTCACCATAGGCCACAATGAGCTCCCAAATATCACTTTCCAGAGTCCACAAAGAGAGTGTTAGCAAACTGCTACCAGAAGGAAAATGTGAAGTTCTGCTTGAAGAAGTCACTCATCAGAAAGTAATTTCTGAGAAAACTTCTTTCTAGCTATTATCTGGGGATGTTTGCTTTTTCCCCATAGGCCTCAGTGCGTTCCCAAATATCACTTTGCAGATTCCACGAAAACACTCTAAGCAAACTGCTTCATGAAGACTAAGTTGTAACTCTGTGAGATGAATTCACGTATCACAAAGAAGTTTCTCACAAAGCTTCCTTCACGTTTTTAATGGAGAATATTTCCTTTATCAGCGTAGGCCTCAATGCGACCCAATCTAATCCTTCTCAGTTTCACACATCAGAAAGCAATCTCCCAGAAAGCTTCTTTCTAGCTATTATCTGAGGATATTTCCTTTTTCACCATAGGCCTCAATGCGCTCCCAAATATCACTTTACAGATTCCACGAAAACAGTGTCAGCAAACAGCTTCATGAAGACCAGGTTGTAACTCTGTGAGATGAATTCACGTGTCACAAAGAAGTTTCTCACAAAGCTTCTTTCACGTTTTTAATTGAGTATATTTCCTTTATCAGCGTAGGCCTCACTGCGACCCAATGTAGCCCTTCTCAGTTTCCTCAAGGACTGTGTTAATCGACTGCTCCTTGAAATGTTACTGTAACTCTGTGAAATGAATTCACACATCACAGAGAAGTTTCTAGGAAAGCTTCTTTCTAGATTTTATCTGAGGATATTTCTTTTGACATCATAAGCTTCATTGCGCTAAGATGTATCCCGTTTCAGATTTCAAGAAAACTGTGTTGGCAAACTGATGACTGAAATGAAAGGTTTACCTCTGTGAGTTGCACTCACACATGGCAATGCAGTTTCTCAGAACGCTTCCTTCCAGTTTTTGTCTGAGGAAATTTCCCTTTTCACCATTGGCCACAAGGAGCTCCCAAATATCACTTTCCAGAATCCATGAAAAGAGTGTTGGCAAACTGCTACCAGAAGGGAAAGGTGAAACTCTCTATGGTGAATTCACACATCAGAAAGCAATCTCCCAGAAAGCTTCCTTCTAGCTATTATCTGAAGATATTTCCTTTTTCACCATAGGCCTCAATGCGATCCCAAATATCACTTTACAGATTCCATGAAAACAATATGAGCAAACTGCTTCATGAAGACTATGTTGTAACTCTGTGAGATGAATTCACATGTCACAAAGAAGTTTCTCACAAAACTTCTTTCACGTTTTTAATTGAGTATATTTCCTTTATCAGCCTAGGCCTCAATGCGACCCAAACAAGCCCTTCTCAGGTTCCTTAAAAACAGTGTTAATCAACTGCTCCTTGAAATGTAACTGTAACTTTGTGAGATGAATTCACACACGACAAAGAAGTTTCTAAGAAAGCTTCTCCCTCGTTTTTATATGAGGATATTTCCTTTGTCACTGAAAGCTTCATTGTGCTAACATGTATGCCGTTGCAGATTACATGAAAACTGTGTTGACACACTGATGATGGAAAAGAAAAGTGTAACTCTGTGAGTTGCTTCACACATGGCAATGCAGTTTCTCATAACGCTTCCTTCCACTTTTTGTCTGAGTATATTTCCCTTTTCCCCATAGGACATAATGAGCTCTCAAATATCACTTTCCAGAATCCACGAAAAGTGTGTTAGAAAACTGCTACCAGAAGGGAAAGGTGCAACTCCGTATGATGAATTCACACATCAGAAAGCAATGTCACAGAAATCTTCTTTCTAGCTATTATCTGAGGATATTTCCTTTTCACCATAGGCCCCAATGTGCTCCGAAATATCACTTTACAGATTCCACGAAAACACTCGCAGCAAACTGCTTCAGGGACACTAAGTTGTAACTCTTTGAGATGAATTCACTTATCACAGAGAAGTTTCTCAGAAAGCTACTTTCTAGTTTTTTCTGAGGATATCTTCTTTGTCACCGTAAGCTTCAATGCACTATGAAATATCCCAATGAAGATTTCAAGAAAACAGGGTTAGCCAAATTATCCATGAAAAGGAAAGGGTAACTCTGTGAGTGGCATTCATATGTCACAGTGCAGTTTCTCAGAACGCTTCTTTCTAGTTTTTCTCTGAGGATATTTCCTTTTTCACCATAGCCCTCACTCGGCTCCCAAATATCACTTTGCAAACTCCACGAGAACTGTCTTAGCAAAGGGCTTCATGTCTACTAAGGTGTAACTCTGTGAGATGAAGTCACAGGTCTCAAAGAAGTTTCTCAGAAAGCTTCCTTCTCATTTTTATCAGCGGAGATTTCCTTTGGCTCTATGGTCTTGGGATCTGAAATATCGGTTCTCAGATTCCACTAAAACGGGGCTAGCCAACGGCTCCACGAAATACAGCTGGAACTCAGGGAGTTCAATTCACACAGCACAAAGCAGTTTCTCAGAAAGCGTCTTTCTTTTGGACCTGAGGTTATTTGTGGTCTCGGAGCGGCACCGTGTGTCTTTTTGCAGATTCTGCGAAAACACTCTTAGCAAGCTTCTCAATGAAAACAATGAGGCAAATCTGTGAGCTGAATTCACCCACAACCAAGGAGTTTCTGAGAAGGCTTCTCTGCAGATTTGTCTGAGGATATTTCATTATTCAGCATGGGATTCCATGATATCCAGGTTGTCACTTCT
The DNA here is from genome assembly GCF_000951035.1 of Colobus angolensis palliatus. Lineage (NCBI taxonomy): Eukaryota > Metazoa > Chordata > Mammalia > Primates > Cercopithecidae > Colobus > Colobus angolensis. Next base: position 1,003,646 of record NW_012117744.1, on the reverse strand, counting down.
GAGATTCCAGAAAATCAGTGCTAGCAAACTCCTCCATGAAAGAGTGGTGTAAAATTGTGAAATGAATTCATGCATCACAGAGCATTTTCTCAGAAAGCTTCATTCCGGTTTTTCTCAGAGGATATTTCCTTTGTCCTTAGACTCCTCAAACCAATGGGAAATATCAGTTCTCAAAATCCACAAAGACAGGGCTAGCAAACGGTTGCAGGAAATATTAGTGTAACTCTATGAGATGAAGTTACAGATCAGAAAACAATTTCTCAGAAAGCTTCTTTCATGTTTTCATCTGAGGATATTTCCTTTCTCACCACAAGCTGCATAGCCCTAGGACCTATCCCATCGTACATTTCAAGAAAACTGTGTTAGCAAACTGCTGACTGAAGAGAAAAGTGTAACTCTGTGAGTTGCGCTCACACATGGCAATGCAGTTTCTCAGAACGTTTCCTTCCAGTTTCTCTCTGAGGATATTTCGTTTTTCACCATAGGCCACAATGAGCTCCCAAATATCACTTTCCAGAATCCATGAAAAGAGTGTTAGAAAACTGCTACCAGAAGGGAAACGTGAAGATTGGTATGATGAAGTCTCACATCAGAACGTAACTTCTGAGAAAGCTTCTTTCTTGCTATTATCTGGGGATATTTCTTTTTTCACTATAGGACGCAATGCGCTCGCAAATATCACTTTACAGATTCCACGAAAACACTCGCAGCAAACTGCTTCATGAAGACTAAGTTGTAACTGTGTGAGATGAATTCACGTATCACAAGGAAGTATCTCTCAAAGATTCTTTCACGTTTTCAATGGAGGATATTTCCTTTATCAGCGTAAGCCTCAATGCGACCCAAACTATCCCTTCTCAGTTTCCTCAAAGACAGTGTTAATCGACTGCTCCTTGAAATGTAACTGTGACTCTGTGAGATGAATTCAGACATCACAGAGAAGTTTCTAAGATAGCTTCTTTCTAGATTTCATATAAGGATGTTTCTTTTGGCACCGTAAGTGTCACTGCGCTAAGATATATTCCGTTTTAGGTTACAAGAAAACTGTGTTGGCAAACTGATGACTGAAGAGAAAAGTGCAACTCTGTGAGTTGCATTCACACGTGGCAATGCAGTTTCTCAGAAGGCTTCCTTAAAGTTATTATCTGAGGATATTTCCTTTTTAACCATGGGATCCCATCGGGTTCCAATTATCACTTTGAAGATTCCAGGAAATAAGTGTTAGCAAACTGCTTCCTGAGGACTATGATGTAACTCTGTGAGATGAATTCACAGATCAGAAAGAAGTTTCTGAGAAATCTTCTCTCACGTTTTTAACTGATGATATTTTCTTTGTCATTGTAGGCCTCAATGTGATCCAAAGTAGCCCTTCTCAGGATCCTCAAAGACAGTGTTAATGGACTGCTCCACGAAACAGAAGTGTAACTCTGTGAGATGAATTCACTCATCACCAAGAAGTTTCTCAGAAAGATTCTTTCTAGTTTTCATCTGAGAATATTTCCTTTGTCACCGTAGCCTTCATTGCACTAAGAAGTATCCCGTTGCAGATTTCATGAAAATTGTGTTAGCAAACTGATCACTGATGAGAAATGTGAAACTCTGTGTGTTGCATTCACACATCACAATGCAGTTTCTCAGAAGGCTTCTTTCCAATTTCCACAGAGGAAACTTGATTTTTCACCATAGCCCTCAATGAGCTCCCAAATATCACCTTGCAAAATCCACGACAACAGTGTTAGCAAACTGTTCCAAGAAGGGAAGGGTGGAACTCTGTGTGATGAATTCACACATCAGAAAGCAATCTTTCAGAAAGCTTCTCTCTAGTTGTTATATGAGGATATTTCCTTTTTCACCATGGGCCCCAATGGGCTCCCAAATATAACTGCAGATTTCACGAAAAGAGTGTTAGCAAACTGCTTCCAGAGGACCATGTTTAAATCTGTGAGATGAATTCGCAGATCACAAAGAAGTTTCTCAAAAAGCTTCCTTCACTTTTTTAACTGATGATATTTCCTTTATCAGCATAGGCCTCCATGTGATCGAAAGTAGCTGTTGTCAGGTTTCTAAAAGACAGTGTTAATGGACTGCTCCATGAAATATAAGTGTAATTCCACGAGATGAATTCACACACCAGCAAGAAGTTTCTAATAAAGATTTTTTCTAGTTTTCATCTGAGGATATTTCCTTTGTCACCGTAGCTTCATTGCGCTAAGAAGTATCACATTGCAGTTTTCAAGAAAACTGTGTTAGCAAACTGATCACTGCAGAGAAACATGAAACTCTGTGAGTTGCATTCACACATCACAGTGCAGTTTCTCAGAAGGCTTCTTTCCAGTTTTTCTCTGGGGACATTTCCATTTTCACCATAGCTGTCAATGAAATCACAAATATCACTTTGCAGAATGCATGACAACAGTGTCTGCAAAGTGTTCCAAAAAGGGAAGGGTGGAACTCTGTGTGATGAAGTCACACATCAGAAAGCAATCTCTCAGAAATCTTCTGTCTAGTGGTAATCTGAGGATATATCCTTTTTCACCATGGGCCCCAATGGGCTCCAAAATATCACTTTGTAGATTCAACGAAAAGAGTGTTAGCAAACTGCTTCCCCAGGACTAATCTGTAACTCTGTGAGATGAATTCACAGATCACAAAAAATTATCTCAGAAAGTTTCTTTCACATTTTCAACTGCTGATATTTCCTTTATCAGCGTAGACCTCAATGCGATCCAAGGTAGCACTTGTCAGATTCCTCAAAGACATTGTTAATGGACTGCTCCATGAAACATAAGTGTAACTGTGTGAGATGTATTCACACATCACCATGAAATTTCTCAGAAAGCTTCTTTGTAGTTTTCATCTGAGGAGATTTCCTTTGTCACCGTAAGCTTCATTGCGCTAAGAAGTATCCC
>NW_012117744.1:997503-1000687 GCF_000951035.1 Colobus angolensis palliatus | reverse complement strand
AAGTATCCCTTTGCAGATTTCAAGAAAACTGTGTTAGCAAACTGACCACTGAAGTGAAACGTGTAACTCTGTGAGTTGCATTCCTACATCGCAATGCAGTTTCTCAGAAGGCTTCTTTCCAGCTTTTCTCTGAGGATATACCCTTTCTCACGATAGCCCTCCATGAGCTCCCAAATATCACTTTGCGGAATCCACGACAACAGTGTTAGCTAACAGTTCCACGAAGGGTAGGGTGGAACTCTGTGTGATGAAGTCACACATCAGAAACCAATCTCTCAGAAAGCTTCTCTCCAGTGGTTATCTGAGGATTTTACCTTTTTCACCATGGGTACCAATCGGCTCCCAAATATCACGTTGCAGATACCACGAAAAGAGTGTTAGCAAATTGCTTCCTGCGGACTACGGTGTAAATCTGTGACATGAATTCACAGATCACAGAGAAGTTTCTCAGAAAGCTTCTTTCACGTTTTTAACTGATGATATTTCTTTATCAGCATAGGCCTCAAAGCGATCTAAAGTAGCCCGTCTCTGGTTCCTCAAAGACAGTGTTAATGGACTGCTCCATGAAACATAAGTGTAACTCTGTAAAATGAATTCACACATGACCAAGAAGTTTCTCAGAAAGCTTCTTTCTATTTTTAGTCTGAGGATAGTTCCTTTGTCACCATAAGCTTCATTGTGCTAAGAAGTATCCCATTGCAGATTTCAAGAAAACTGTGTTAGCAAACTGATTACTGCACAGAAACATGAAACTCTGTGTGTTGCATTCACACATCACAATGCAGTTTCTCAGGAAGCTTCTTTCCAGCTTTTCTCTGAGTATATTTCCTTTTTCACCATAGTCCTCAATGATCTGAAATATCACTTTGCAGAATCCACGACAACAGTGTTAGCAATCTGTTTCAAGAAGGGAAGGGTGGAACTCTGTGTGATGAAGTCACACATCAGAAAGCAATCTCTCAGAAAGCTTCTCTCTAGTTATTTTTATCTTTTTTATATTTTGAGACAGAGTCTCGCCCTATTGCCCATTCTGGAGTTCAGTGGCCGAGTCTCAGCTCACTGCAAGCTCTGCCTCCCAGGTTTTTGCCATTCTCCTGCTCAGCCTCCCAAGTAGCTGGGACTACAGGCATCCACCACCTCGACAGGAATTTTTTTTTTGTATTTTTTCAGTAGAGACAGGGTTTCACCGTGTTAGCCAGAATGGTCTCAATCTTCTGACCTCTTGATCCTCCTATCTCGGCATCCCAAAGTGCTGCGATTACGGGCTTGCAGCACCGCGCCTGTTTGCTTCTCTCTAGTTATTATCTTAGGATATTTCCTTTTTCACCTTGGGTCCCAATGGGCTCTCAAATATCACTTTGGAGATTATACGAAAAGAGTGTTAGCAAACTGCTTCCTGAGGACTAAGATGTACCTCTGTGAGGTGAATTCACACGTAACTAAGAAGGTTCTCAGGAAGCTTCTTTCTAGTTTTCATCTGAGGATATTTCCTTTGTCACCGTAAGCTTCATTGTGCTAAGAATTATCCCATTGCAGATTTCAAGAAATCTTTGTTAGCAAACTGATCACTGAAGACAAACTTGAAACTCAGTGTGTTGCATTCACGCTTAGCAGAATCCACGACAACAGTGTTAGCAAACCGTTCCAAGAAGGGAAGGTTGGAACTCCGTGTGATGAAGTCACACATCAGAAAGCAATCTCTAAGAAAGCTTCTCTCTAGTTATTGTCTGAGGATATTTCCTTTTTCACCATGCCCCCCAATGGGCTCCCAAATGTCACTTTGCCGATTCCACGAAGAGTGTTAGCAAACAGCTTCCTGAGGTCTAAGATATAAATCTGTGAGATGAATTCACAGATCACAAAGGAGTTTCTCATAAAGCTTCTTTTGCGTTTCTAACTGATGATATTTCTTTTATCAGCATAGGCCTCAATGCCATCCAAAGTAGCCCTTCTCAGGTTCCTCAAACACAGTGGTAATGGACTGCTCCATGAAACATAAGTATAACTCTGTGAGATGAATTCACACATCACCAAGAAGTTTCTCAGAAAGCTTCTTTCTGATTTTCATCTGAGGATATTTCCTTTGTCATTGTAGGCTTCATTGCACTAAGAAGTATCCAATAGCAGATTTCAGGAAAACTGTGTTAGCTAACTGACCACTGAAGAGAAACGTGTAACTCTGTGAGTTGCCTTCCACTTCACAATGCAGTTTCACAGACGGCTTCTTTTCAGGGTTTTTTGAGGATATTTCCTTTTTTTCACCATAGCCCTGAATGAGCTCCCAAATATCACTTTGCAGAATCCACGACAACAGTGTTAGCAAACTGTTCCATGAAGTGAAGTGTGGAAATCTGTGTGATGAAGTCACACATCAGAAAGCAATCTCTCAGGAAGCTTCTCTTTAGTTATTGTCTGAGGATATTTCCTTCTTCACCATGGGCACCAATTGGCTCCCAAATATCACTTTGAATATTCCATGAAAAGACTTTTAGCAAACTAGTTCCTGAGGACTAAGCTGGAACATTTGAGATGAATTCACAGATCAAAAAGAAGTTTCTCAGAAAGATTCTTTCACGTTTTTAACTGATGATATTTCCATTTTCAGCATAGGCTTCAAAGTGATCCAAAGTAACCCTTCTCAGGTTCCTCAAAGACAGTGTTAATGGACTACTCCATGAAACAAAAGTGTAACTCTGTGAGATGCATTCACACATCACCAATAGGTTTCTCAGAAAGCTTCCTTCTAGTTTTCATCTGAGGATATTTCCTTTGTCACCGTAAGCTTCATAGCGCTAAGAACTATCCCATTGCAGATTTCAAGAAAACTCTGTTAGCAATCTGATCACTGAAAAGAAACGTGAAACTCTGTGTGTTTTATTCACACATCACAATGCAGATTCTCAGAAGACTTCTTTCCAGTGTTTCTCTGAGGATATTTCCTTTTTCACCATAGCCCTCAATAAGCTCGCAAATATGAGTTTGCAGGATCCACGACAACAGTGTTAGCAAACTGGTAAAATTAGGGAAGGTTGGAACTCTGTGTGATGAAGTCACACATCAGAAAGTAATCTCTCAGAAAGCTTCTTTCTAGTTATTATCTGAGAATATTTCCTTTTTCACCATGGGCCCCAATGGGCTCCCAAATATCACTTTTCAGATTCCACGAAAAGAGTGTTAGCAAACT
>NW_012117744.1:978575-997453 GCF_000951035.1 Colobus angolensis palliatus | reverse complement strand
AAAACACAAAAAACGAAAGCTTCATTCCAGTTTCTCTCGGAAGATATTTCCTGTGTCCTTAGACTCTTCCAACCTATCGGAAATATCAGCTCTCAGAATCCACAAAGACAGTGCTAGCAAACGGTTGCAGGAAATAAGAGTGTAACTCAGTGAGATGAAGTTACAGATCAGAAAGCAATCTCTCAGAAAGCTTCTTTCTAGCTATTATCTGAGGCTTTTTCCTTTTTCACCATAGGCCTCAATCCGCTCCCAAATATCACTTTCCAGATTCCACGAAAACATTGTCAGCAAACTGCTGCATGAATACTAAGTTGTAACTCTGTGAGTTGAATTCACATATCACAAAGAAGTTTCTCACAAAGCTTGTTTCACGTTTTTTAATGGAGGATATTTCCTTTATCAGCGTAGGCCTCAATGCGACCCAAACTAGCCCTTCTCACTTTCCTCAAAGACAGTGTTAACGGACTGCTCCCTGATACATAACTGTAACTCTGTGAGATGAATTCACACATCTCAGAGAAGTCTCTAAGAAAGCTTCTTTCTAGATTTTCTATGAGGATATTTCTTTTGACACCAGAAGCTTAATTGCACTAAGATGTATCCCATTTCGATTACAAGAAAACTGTGTTGGCAAACTGTTGACTGAAGAGAAAAGTGTAACTCTGTGAGTTGCATTCACACATGGCAATGCAGTTTCTCAGAAGGTTTCCTTCCAGTTTTTGTGTGAGGATATTTCCCTTTTCACCATAGGCCACAATGAGCTCCCAAATCTCACTTTCCAGAGTCCACCAATAGAGTGTCAGCAAACTGCCACAAGGAGGGAAAGGTGAAACTCTGTGTCATGAATTCACACATCAGAAAGCAATCTCTCAGAAAGCTTATTTCTAGCTATTATCTGAGGATATATCCTTTTTCACCATAGGCCTCAATGCACTCCCAAATATCACTTTACAGATTCCACGGAAACACTGTCAGCAAACTGCTGCATGAAGACTAAGTTGTAACTCTGAGAGATGAATTCACGTATCACAAAGTAGTTTCTGAAAAAGCTCCTTTCACGTTTTTAATGGAGGATGTTTCCTTCATCAGTGTATGCCTCTAAGCGACCCTAACTAGCCCTTCTCAGTTTCCTCAAATACACTGTTAACCGACTGCCAATTGAAATGTCAATGTAACTCTGTGTGATGAATTCACACATCACAGAGACACCATGGTGAAAAATGAAATATCCTGAGATAATAACTAGAGGGAAGCTTTCTGAAAGATTGCTTTCTGATGTGTGACCTCATCACACAGAGTTCCACTCTTCCCTTCTTGGAACAGTTTGCTAACACTGTTGTCCTGGATTCTGCAACGTGATATTTGGGAGCTCATTGAGGGCTACGGTGAAAAAGGAAATATCCTCCTACAGACACTGGAAAGAAGCCTTCTGAGAAACTGCATTACGATGTGTGAATGCAACTCACAGAGTTACACGTTTCTCTTCAGTGATCAGTTTGCTAACACAGTTTTCTTGAAATCTGCAATGGGATACTTCTTAGTGCAACGAAGCTAACGGTGACAAAGGAAATATCCCCAGATGAAAACTAGAAAGAAGCTTTGTTAGAAACTTCTTGGTGATGTATCAATTCATCTCACAGAGTTACAGTTATATTTCATGGAGCAGGCCATTAACCGTCTCTTTGAGGAAATTGAGAAAGGCTGCTTTGGATCGCACTGAGGCCTACTCTGATAAAGGAAATATCCTCCGTTAAAACCTTGAAAGTAGCTTTGTGAGAAACTTCTTTGTGATATGTGAATTCACTTCACAGAGTTACAACTTAGTCTTCATGCAGCAGTTTGCTGACAGTTTTTTTGTGGAATCTGGAAAGTGATATTTGGGAGCACATTGAGGCCTGTGATGAAATAGGAAATATCCACAGATAATAGCTAGAAAGAAGTTTTCTGAGAGACTGCTTTCTGATCTGCAACTTTCTCTCACAGAGTTACACTACTATTTCCTGCAGCCGTTTGCTAGCACTGTCTTTGTGGATTCTGAGAACTGATGTTTCCGATAGGTTTGAAGAGACTAAGGACAAAGGAAATATCTTCCAAGAAAACTGGAATGAAGCTTTCTGAGAAACTGCTTTGTGATGCGTAAATTCATATCCCAGTGTTACAGCACCCTTTCATGGAGGAGTTTGCTAGCACTGATTTTCTGGAATCTCAGAAGTGACATCCTGAATATCGTGGAATTCCCCGCTGGATAATGACATATCCTCAGGACAATCTGCAGAGAAGTCTTCTCAGAAACTTCTTGGTTGTGGGTGAATTCATCTCACAGTGTTTCCTCATGGTTTTCATTGAGAAGCTTGCTAAGAGCGTTTTCACAGAATCTGCAAAAGGACAAACGGTGGCGCTCCGAGACCACAAATAAACTCAGCTCCCAAAGAAAGAGGCTTTCTGAGAAATGGCTTTGTGCTGTGTGAATTCAACTCATTGAATTTCAGTTGTATTTCGTGGAGCCGATGGCTAGCCCTGGTTTGCTGGAATCTGAGAACTGATATTTCGGATCCCTTTGAAAAGTATAGGGCCAAAGGAAATCTCTGCCGATACAAATGAGAAAGAACCTTTCTGAGAAACTTCTTTGTGATCTGTGAATTTGTCACATGGAGGTACAACTTAGTACTCAGGAAGCAGTTTGCTAACAATCTTTTGGTGGAATTTGCAAAGTGATATTTGGGAGCCCATTGGAGCCCATGTTGAAAAAGGAAATATCCTCAAATAATAGCTAGAGAGAAGCTTTCAGAAAGATTGCTTTCTGATGTGTGACTTCGTCACACAGAGTTCCACGTTTCTCTTCTTGGAACAGTTTGCTAACACTGTTGTCCTGGATTCTGCAAAGTGATACGTGGGAGCTCATTCAGAGCTGTGGTGAAAAAGGAAATATCCTCCTACAGACAGTGGAAAAAAGCCTTCTGAGAAACTGCATTGAGATGTGTGAATGCAACTCACAGAGTTACACGTTTCTCTTCAGTGATCAGTTTGCTAACACAGTTTTCTTGAAATCTGCAATGGGATACTTCTTAGCGCAATGAAGCTAACGGTGAGAAAGGAAATATCCCCAGATGAAAACTAGAAGGAAGCTTTGTTAGAAGTTTCTTGGTGATGTATCAGTTCATCTCACAGAGTTACAGTTATGTTTCATTGAGCAGGCCATTTACACTCTCTTTGAGGAAATTGAGAAAGGCTGCTTTGGATCGCACTGAGGCCTACACTGATAAAGGAAATGTCCTCCATTTAAAACGTTAAAGTAGCTTTGTGAGAAACTTCTTTGTGATATATGAATTCATTTAACAGAGTTGCAAATTAGTCTACATGCAGCAGTTTGCTGACAGTGTTTCTGTGGAATCTGGAAAGTGATATTTGGGAGCGCATTGAGGCCTGTGTTGAAAAAGGAAATATCCACAGATAATAGCTAGAAAGAAGCTTTCTGAGAGATTTCTTTCTGTTCTGTAGCTTTCTCTCACAGAGTTACACTACTCTTTCCTGCAGCCATTTGCTAGCACTGTCTTTGTGGATTCTGAGAACTGATGTTTCCGATAGGTTTGAAGAGTCTAAGGACACAGGAATTATCTTCTGAGAAAAACCGGAATGAAGCTCTCTGAGAAACTGCTTTGTGATGTGTGAATTCATTTCCCAGTGTACACAACTCTTTCATGGAGGAGTTTACTAGCACTGATTTTCTGGAATCTCAGAAGTGACATCCTGGATATTGTGGAATCCCACGCTGAAGAATGACATATGTTCAGATAAATCTGCAGAGAAGCCTTTTGAGAAACTTCTTGGTTGTGGGTGAATTCAGCTCACAGTTATTCCTCATGGTTTTCATTGAGAAGCTTACTAAGAGCGTTTTCGCAGAATCTGCAGAAGGACACATGGTGGCGCTCGGAGACCACAAATATACTCAGCTCCCAAAAAAGAGGCTTTCTGAGAAATGGCTTTGTGATCTGTGAATTTGTCTCATAGAGTTGCAGCTTAGTCCTCAGGAAGCAGTTTGCTACCCCTCTTTTCGTGGAATCTGCAAATTGATATTTGGTAGCCAATTGGGATCCATGGTGAAAAAGAAAATATCCTCACAGAGAAGCAAGAGAGAAGCTTTCTGAAAGATTGCTTTCTGATCTGTGAATTCATCACACAGAGTTCCACCCTTCCCTTCTTGGAACAGTTTGCTAACACTGTTGTCGTGGATTCTGCAAAGTGATATTTGGGAGCTCACTGAGGGCTATGGTGAAAAAGGATATATCCTCATACAGAAACTGGAAGGAAGACTTCTGACAAACTGCACTGCGATGTGTGAATGCAACTCACAGAGTTACACGTTTCTCTTCAGTGTTCAGTTTGCTAACAGTTTTCTTGAAATCTGCAATGGGATACTTCTTAGCACAATGAAGTTTTCGGTGACAAAGGAAATAACCTTAGATGTAAACTAGAAAGAAACTTTCTTAGAAATTTCTTGGTGATGTGTGAATTCATCTCATGGAGTTACACTTAGGTTTCATGGAGCAGACCACTAACTCTCTCAATGAGGAATCTGAGAAGGACTACTTTGGGTAGCATTGAGGCCTGCGCTGATAAAGGAAATTTCATCAGTTAAAAATTTGAAGGAAGCTATCTGAGAAACTTCTCTGTGATCTGTGGATTTGTATAACAGAGGTGAACCTTAGTACTCAGGAAGCAGTTTGCTAACACGCTTTTCATGTAATCTGCCAAGTGATATTTTGGAGCCAGTTGGGGTACATGGTGAAAAAGGAAATATCCTCACAGAATAGCTAGAGAGAAGCTTTCTGAGAGATTGCTTTCTGATGTGTGACTTCATCACACAGAGTTCCACCCTTCCCTTCTTGGAACAGTTTGCTAACACTGTTGTCGTGGATTCTGCAAAGTGATATTTGGGAGCTCATTGAGGGCTATGGAGCAAAAGGGAGTATCCTCATAGAGAATCTGGAAAGAAGCCTTCTCACAAACTGCACTGTGATGTGGGAATGCAGCTCACAGAGTTACAAGTTTCTCTTCAGTGGTCAGTTTGCTCACACAGTTTTCTTGAAATCTCAATGTTATACTTCTCAGTGCAATGAAGCTTATGGTGACAAAGGAAATATCCTTAGATGAAAGCTAGAAAGAAGCTTTCTTAGAAACTTCTTGGTGATGTGTGAATTCATCTCACTGAGTTACACTGTGTTTCATGGAGCAGTGCGCTAACACTCTCTTTGAGGAATCTGAGAAGGGCTGCTTAGGCTAGCATTGAGGTCTGCGCTGATAAAGTAAATTTCATCCATTAAAAACTGCAAAGAAGCTATCTGAGGAAATTCCCTGTGATCTGTGAATTTGTCTCACAGAGGTACAGCTTAGTCCTCAGGAAGAAGTTTGCTAACACTCTTTTCGTGGAATCTGCCATGTGATAATTGGGAGCCAATTTAGTTCCATGGTGAGAAAGGACATATCCTCCATTAATAACTAGAGAGAAGCGTTCTGAGAAATTGCTTTCTGATGAGTGACATCATCACACAGAGTTCCACCCTTCCCTTCTTGGAACAGTTTGCTAACACTGTTGTCATGGATTGTGCAAAGTGATATTTGGGAGCTCATTGAGGGCTATGGTGAAAAAGGAAATATCCCGATACAGAAACTGGAAAGAAGCCTTCTGCGAAACTCCATTGCCGTGCGTGAATGCAACTCACAGAGTTACACGTTTCTCTTCAGCGGTCAGTTTGCTAACACAGTTTCCTTGAAATCTGCTGTGGGATTCTTCTTAGCACAGCGAAGGATACGGTGACAAAGGAAATATCCCTAGATGATAACTAGCAAGAAGCTCTCTTAGAAACTTCTGGGTGATGTGTGAATTCATCTCACGGAGTTAGACTTACGTTTCATGGTGCAGGCCAGTAACACTTTCTTTGAAGAATCTGAGAAGGGCTGCATTGGATAGCATTGAGGCCTGCACTGATAAAGGAAATTTCATCAGTTAAAAACTGGAAAGAAGCTTTCTGAGAAACTTCTCTGTGATCTGTGAATTTGTCTCACAGAGTTACAGCTTAGCCCTCGGGAAGCAGTTTGCTAACAGACTTTTCGTGGTATCTGCAAAGTTCTATTTGGGAGCCAATTGGGATCCATGGTGAGAAAGGACATATTCTCACATCCTAAATAGAGAGAAGAGTACTTAGAGATTGCTTTCTGATGTGTGACTTCATCACTCAGATTTCCACCCTTCCCTTCTTGGAACAGTTTGCTAACACTGTTGTCGTGGATTCTGCAAAGGGATATGTGGAAGCTCATTGAGGGCTCTGGTGAAAAAGGAAATATCCCGATACAGAAACTGGAAAGAAGCCTTCTGAGAAACTGCATTGCCGTGTGTGAATGCAACTCACAGAGTTACACGTTTCTCTTCAGCGGTCAGTTTGCTAACACAGTTTCCTTGAAATCTGCATTGGGATGCTTCATAGCACAACAAAGCTTACAGTGACAAAGGAAATATCCTTAGATGACAACTAGTAAGAAGCTTTCTTAGAAACTTCTGGGTGATGTGTGAATTCATCTCATGGAGTTAGACATATCTCATGGAGCAGGCCACTAACACTCTCTTTGAGGAATCTGAGAAGGGCTACTTTGGATAGCATTGAGACCTGCACTGATAAAGGAAATTTCATCAGTTAAACGCTGGAAAGAAGCTTTCTGAGAAACTTCTCTGTGATCTGTGAATTTGTCTCACAGAGTTGCAGCTTGTCCCTCAGGAAGCAGTTTGCTAACACTCTTTTCGTGGAATCTGCCAGGTGATATTTGGGAACCAATTGGTGTCCATGGTGAAAAAGGAAATATCCTCACATAATAACTAGAGAGAAGCTTTCTGAGAGATTGCTTTCTGATTTGTGTCTCATCACACAGAATTCCACCCTTCCATTCTTGGAACAGTTTGCTAACACTGTTGTCGTGGATACTGCAAAGTGATATTTGGGAGCTCATTGAGGGCTATGGTGAAAAAGGAAATATCCTCATAGAGAAACCGGAAAGAAGCCTTCTGACAAACTGCACTGTGATGTGTGAATGCAACTCACAGAGTTACACGTTTCTCTTCAGTGGTCAGTTTGCCAGCACAGTTTTCTTGAAATCTGCAATAGGATACTTCTTAGCACAATGAAGCTTATGGTGACAAAGTAAATATCCTTAGATGAAAACTAGCAAGAAGCTTTCTTTGAAACTTCTTGGTGCTGTGTGAATTCATCTCACAGAGCTACATTTATGTTTCATGGAGCAGGCCACTAACTCTCTCTTTGAGGAATCTGAGAAGGGCTGCTTTGGCTACCATTGAAGCCTGTGCTGAAAGAGGAAATTTCATCAGTTAAAAACTGGAAAGAAGCTTTCTGAGAAACTTCCCTGTGATCTGTGAATTTTTCTCACAGAGGTACAGCTTAGTCCTCAGGAAGCTCGTTGCTATCACTCTTTTCATGGAATCTGCCAAGTGATATTTGGGAGCCAATAGGGGTCCATGGTGAAAAAGGAATTATCCTCACAGAAAAACTAGAGAGAAGCTTACTGAGAGATTGCTTTCTGATGTGTGACTTCATCACACAGGGTTCCACCCTTCCCTTCTTGGAACAGTTTGCTAACACTGTTGTCGTGGATTCTGCAAAGTGATATTTGGTAGCTAACTGAGGGCTATTGTGGAAAAGGAAATATCCTCATACAGAAACTTGAAAGAAGCCTCTGAGAAACTGCACTGCAATGTGTGCATGCAGCTCACAGAGTTACACATTTCTCTTCAGTGGTCAGTTTGCTAACACAGTTTTCTTGAAATCTGCAATGGGATACTTCTTAGCGCAATGAAACTTATGATGACAAAGGAAATATCCTCAGATGAAAACTAGAAAGAAGCTTTCTTAGAAACTTCTTGGTGATGTGTGAATTCATCTCATGGAGTTACACTTGTGTTTCATGGAGCAGGCCACTAACACTCTCTTTTAGGAATCTGAGAAGGGCTGCTTTGGCTAGCATTGAGGCCTGTGGTGATAAAGGAAATTTCATCAGTTAAAAACTAGAAAGAAGCTTTCTGAGAAACTTCCCTGTGATCTGTGAATTTGTCTCACAGAGGTACAGCTTAGTCCTCAGGAAGCAGTTTGCTAATACTCTTTTCGTGAAATCTGCATAGTGATATTTGGGAGCCAATTGGGGTCCATGGTGAAAAAGGAGATATCCTCACAGAATAACTAGAGAGAAGCTTTCTGAGAGATTGGTTCCTGATGTGTGACTTCATCCCACAGAGTCCCACCCTTCCATTCTTGGAACAGTTTGCTAACAATGTTGTCATGGATTCTGCAAAGTGATGTTGAGAGCTCATTGAGGGCTATGGTGAAGAAGGAAATATCCTCATACACAAACTGAAAGGAAGCCTTCTGACAAACTGCACTGCGATGTGTATATGCAACTCACAGAGTTACAAGTTTCTCTTCAGTGGTCAGTTTGCTCACACAGTTTTTTTGAAATCTGCAATGGTATACTTCTTAGTGCAATGAAGCTTACGATGACAAAGGAAATATCCTTAGATGAAAACTAGAAAGAAGCTTTCTTAGAAATTTCTTGGTGACGTGTAAATTAATCTCACGGATTTACACTTATGTTTCATGGGGCAGGCCACTAAAACTCTCTTTGAGGAATCTGAAAAGGGCTGCTTTGTCTAGAATTGAGGCCTGTGCTGATAAAGAAAACTTCATCAGTTAAAAACTGGAAAGATGTTTTCTGAGAAACTTCCCTGTGATCTGTGAATTTGACTCACAGAGGTACAGCTTAGTCCTCAGGAAGCAGTTTCCTAACACTCTTTTCGTGGAATCTGCCTAATGATATTTGCGAGCCAATTGGTGTCCATGGTGAAAAAGGAAATATCCTCACAGAATAACTAGGGAGAAGCTTTCTGAGAGATTGCTTTCTGATGTGTGACTTCATCACACAGAGTTCCACCCTTCCCTTCTTGGAACAGTTTGCTAACACTGTTGTCGTGGATTGTGCAAAGTGATATTTGGGAGCTCATTGAGGGCTATGGTGAAAAATCAAGTTTCCTCAGAGAGAAAGTGGAAAGAAGCCTCTTGAGTAACTGCACTGCCGTGTGTGAATGCAACTCAGAGAGTTACACGTTTCTCTTCAGCGGTCAGTTTGCTAACACAGTTTCCTTGAAATCTGCAGTGCGATGCTTCTTAGCGCAACGAAGCTTATGGTGACAAAGGAAATATCCTTTGATGAAAACTACAAAGAAGCTTTCTTAGAAACTTCTGGGTGATGTGTGAATTCATCTCACAGAGTTAGACTTATATTTCATGGAGCAGGCCACTAACACTCTCTTTGAGTTATCTGAGAAGGGCTTATTTGGATAGCATTGAGGGCTGCGGTGATAAAGGAGTTTTCATCCGTTAAAAACTGGAAAGAAGCTTTCTGAGAAACTTCTCTGTGATCTGTGAATTTGTCTCACACAGTTACAGCTTAGCACTCGGGAAGCAATTTGCTAACACTCTTTTCGTGGAATCTGCAAAGTGATATTTGGGAGCTAATTGGGGTCCATGGTGAGAAAGGACATATCCTCACATCATAACTAGAGAGAAGCGTTCTGAGAGATTTCTTTCTGGTGTGTGACTTCATCATACAGAGTTCCACCCTTCCGTTCGTGGAACAGTTTGGTAACACTGTTGTCGTGGATTCTTCAAAGTGATATTTGGGAGCTCATTGAGGGCTATGGTGAAAAAGGAAGTTTCCTCCAAGAGAAACTGGAAAGAAGCCTTCTGAGAAACTGAATTGTGGTGTGTGAATGCAACTCACCGAGTTACACGTTTCTCTTCAGTGTTCAGTTTGCTAACACAGTTTTCCTGAAATCTGCAATGGGATACTTCTTAGTTCAATGAAGCTCACAGTGACGAAGGAAATATCCTTAGATTAAAACTAGAAAGAAGCTTTCTTAGCAAGTTGTTGGTGATGTGTGAGTTTATCTCACGGAGTTACACTCATGTTTCCTGGAGCAGACCTCTAACTCTGTTCTTGAGATATCTGAGAAGGGCTGATTTGGTTAGCACTGCGGCTTGCGCTGATAAAGGAAATTTCATCTGTTAAACACTGGAAAGAAGCTTTCTAAGAAACTCCTTTGTGCTCTGTGGATTTGTCTCACCGAGTTACAGCTTAGTCGTCAGGAAGCACTTTGCTAACACTCTTTTCCTGGAATCTGCAAAATGATATTTGGGATCCGATTGGAATCAGTTTCTGAGAAAGCTTCTTTCTAGCTATTATATGAGGATATTTCCTTTTTCACCATGGGCCTCAATGCACTCCCAAATATCACTTGGCAGATTCCCGGAAAACACTGTCAGCAAACTGTTTCATGAAGATGGAGTTGTAACTCGGTGAGATGAATTCACTTCTCACAAGGATGTTTCTCCCAAAGCTTCTTTCAGGTTTTTGAGGATATGTCCTTCATCAGCGTAGGCCTCAATGTGACCCAAAGTCTCCCTTGACAGGATGCTCAAACACAGTGTTAATCGAATGCTCCAGGAAATATAAGTGAAACTCTGTAAGATGAACTCACACATCACAAAGAAGTTTCTCAGAAAGCTTCTTTCTACTTTTTATGTGAGGATATTTCCTTTGACACGGTAATCTTCATGTCACTAAGAAGTATCCCATTGCGGACTTCAATAAAACTGTGTTAGCAAACTGATGACTGAAGAGAGAAGTGTACCTCTGTGAGTTGCATTCACACATCACAATGCAGTTTCTCAGAAGGCTTCTTTCCAGTTTTTATCTGAAGAGATTTCCTTTTGCACCATAGCCCCCAATGAGCTCCTAAATATCACTTTCCAGAATCCACGAAATGAGTGTTAGCAAACTGCTGCAAGAAGGGAAAGGTGAAACTCTGTATGATGAATTCACCCATCGGGAAGCAGTTTCTGAGAAAGCTTCTTTCTATGTATTATCTGAGGATATTTCCTTTTTCTCCATGTGCCTCAATGCACTCCCAAATATCACTTGGCAGATTCCATGAAAACCCTGTCAGCAAACTGCTTCATGAAGACTGAGTTGTAACTCTGTGAGATGAATTCACATGTCACAAAGAAGTTTCTCCCAAAGCTTCTTTCAGGTTTTTAATTGTGGATATTTGCCTTATCAGCGTAGGCCTCAATGCGACCAAAACTAGCCCTTGTCAGGTTCCTCAACGACAGTGTTAATCAACTGCCCCATGAAAAGTAAGTGTAACTCTGTGAGAAGAATTCACACATCACAAAGAAGTTTCTAAGAAAACCCCTTTCTAGTTTTTATCTGAAGATATTTCCTTTGTCACCATAACCTTCATTAGGCTATGAAATATCCCAATGCAGATTTCAAGAAAACAGGGTTAGCGAAGAGATCCATAAAAAGCAAAAGGGAACTCTGTGAGTTGAATTCACGTGTCACAATGCAGTTTCTCATAACCCTTCTTTCAAGTGTTTATCTGAGGATACTTCCTTTTTCACCATAGCCCTCATTGGGCTCTCAAATATCACTTTGCCAATTCGACGACAACAGTCTTAGTGAACGGCTTCTTGAGGAGAAAGGTGTAACTCTGTGAGACGAATTCACAGATCACATAGAAGTTTCTCAGAAAGCTTCCTTCTCATTTTCCTCGGCGGATATTTCCTTTGGCCGTACAGTCTTCAAAGGGATCCGAAATATCAGCTCTCAGATTCCACAGAAACGGGGCTAGGCAATGGCTCCACGAAATACAGCTGCAACTCAGTGAGTTGAATTCACACATCACCAAGCAGTTTCTCAGAAAGCTGCTTTCTTTGGAGTGGAGGTTATATATTGTCTCGGAGCGCCACCGTGTGTCTTATTGCAGATTCTGCGAAAACACTCTTAGCAAGCTTCTCAATGAAAACAATGAGGAAACTCTGTGAGCTGAATTCACCCACAACCAAGAAGTTTCTGAGAAGATGTCTCTGCAGATTTGTGTGAGGATATTTCATTCTTCAGCATGGGATTCAATGATATCCACAACGTCACTTCTGAGAGTCCACAAAATCAGTGCTAGCAAACTCCTCCATGAAAGAGTGGTGTAACACTGTGAAATGAATTCACACATCACAAAGCAGTTTCTCAGAAAGCTTCATGCCGGTTTTTCTCGGAGGATAGTTCCTTTGTCCTTACACTCCTCAAAGCCAGCCCAAATATCAGTTCTCAGAATTCACAAAGACAGTGCTAGCAAATGGCTGCACGATAGAGTGGTGTAACTCTGTGAGATTAAGTCACATATCAGTAAGCAATCTCTCAGAAAACTTCTTTCAATTACTTATCTGAGGATATTTCCTTTCTCACCACAGGCTGCGTAGAGCCAAGAAGTATCCCATGGCAGATTTCAAGGAAACTGTGTTAGCAAACTGCTGACTGAAGAGAAAAGTGTAACCCTGTGAGTTGCATTCAGACATCACAATGCAGTTTCTCAGAACGCTTCTTTCCAGTTTTTATCTGAGGAGATTTCCTTTTTCACCATAGCCCACAATGAGCCCCTAAAGATCACTTTCCAGAATCCACAAAAAGAGTGCTAGCAGACTGCTGCAAGAAGGGAAAGGTGAAACTCTGTCTGACGAATTCACACATCAGAAAGCAGTTTCTGAGAAAGCTTCTTTCTAGCTATTATCTGAGGATATTTCCTTTTTCATCATGCTCAATGCACTCCCAAATATCACTTGGCAGATTCCATGAAAACACTGTCAGCAAACTGCTTCATGAAAACTGAGTTGTAACTCTGTGAGATGAATTCACATCTCACAAAGTAGTTTCTCCCAAAGATTCTTTCAGGTTTTTAATTGAGGATATGTCCTTTATCAGCGTAGGCCTCCATGCGACCAAAAGTAGCCACTCTCAGCTTCCTCAAATACAGTGTTAATCAACTGCTTCAGGAAACATAAGTGTAACTCTGTGAGATGAATTCACACATCACAAAGAAGTTTGTCAGAAAGCTTCTTTCTACTTTTTATGTGAGGATATTTCCTTTGACATGGTAATCTTCATGGCAATAAGAAGTATCCCATTGCGGACTTCAAAAAAACTGTGTTAGCAAACTGCTGACTGAAGAGAAAAGTGTAACTGTGTCAGTTGCATTCAGACATCGCAATGCAGTTTCTCAGAACGCTTCTTTCCAGTTTTCATCTGAGGAGATTTCCTTTTTCACCATAGCCCACAATGAGCTCCTAAATATCCCTTTCCAGAATCTATGAAAAGACTGTTAGCAAACTGCTGCAAGAAGGGAAAGGTAAAACTCTGTATGATGAATTCACACATCAGGAAGCAGTTTCTGAGAAAGTTTCTTTCTAGCTATTATCTGAGGATATTTCCTTTTCACCATGGGCCTCAATGCGCTACCAAATATCTCTTGGCAGACCCCATGAAAACACTGTCACCAAACTGCTTCTGGAAGACTGAGTTGCAACTCTGTGAGATGAATTCACATCTCACAGAGAAGTTTCTCACAAAGCTTCTATCAGGTTTTTGATTGAGGATATTTCCTTTATCAGCCTACAACTCAATGGGACCCAAAGTACCCTTGTCTGCTTCCTCAAACACAGTGTTACTCGACTTCTCCAGGAAACATAAGTGAAACTCTGAGGTGAATTCACACATCACAAAGAAGTTTCTCAGAAAGCTTCTTTCTACTTTTTATGGGAGGATATTTTCTTTGACACAGTAATCTTCATGGCGCTAAGAAGTATCCCGCTGCGGACTTCAAGAAAACTGTGTTAGCAAACTGATGACTGAAGAGAAAAGTGTAACTGTGTCAGTTGCATTCAGACATCGCAATGCAGTTTCTCAGAACGCTTCTTTCCAGTTTTCATCTGAGGAGATTTCGTTTGACCGTAGCCCACAATGGGCTCCTAAATATCACTTTTTAGAATCCACGAAAAGACTGTTAGCAAACTGATGCAAGAAGGGAAAGGTGAAACTCTCTATGATGAATTCACACATCAGAAAGCAGTTTCTGGGAAAGCTTCTTTCTAGCTATTATCTGAGGCTATTTCGTTCTTCACCATGGGCCTCAATGCGCTCCCAAATGACAGTTGGCAGATTCCATGAAAACACTGTGAGCAAACTGCTTCGTGAAGACTGAGTTGTAGCTTTGTGAGAGGAATTCAAATCTCACAAGGAAGTTTCTCCCAAAGCTTCTTTCAGGTTTTTAATTGAGGATATGTCCTTTATCAGCATAAGCCTCAGGGCGACCCAAAGTAGCCCTTTTCAGCTTCCTCAAACACAGTGTTAATCGACTGCTCCAGGAAACATAAGTGTAACTCTGTGAGATGAATTCACACATCACAAAGAAGTTTGTCAGAAAGCTTCTTTCTACCTTTTATGTGAGGATATTTCCTGTGACATGGTAATCTTTATGGCGCTAAGATGTATCCCATTGCGGACTTCCAGAAAACTGTGTTATCAAACTGATGACTGAAGAGAAAAGTGTAACTCTGTGAGTTGCATTCTCACATCAAAATGCATTTCCTCAGAACGCTTTCCTTTGGCCCTATCGTCTTCAAAGGGATCTGAAATATGCGTTCTCAGATTCCACAAAAACGGGGCTGGCTGATGGCTCCACGAAATCCCGGTGTATCTCAGTGAGTTGAATTCACACAGGACACAGCAGTTTCTCAGAAAGCATCTTTCTTTTTTGACCTGAGGTTACTTTTGGTCTCGGAGTGCCACCGTGTGTCTTATTGCAGATTCTGCGAAAACACTATTAGCAGGCTTCTCAATGAAAATGATGAAGTAACACTGTGAGCTCAACTCACGCACAGCCAAGAAGTTTCTGAGAGGGCTTCTCTGCAGATTTGTCTCAGGATATTTCATTACTCACCATGGGATTCAACGATATCCAAGATATCACTTCTGAGATTCCACAAAATCACTACTAGGAAACTCCTCCATGAAAGGGTGGTGTAACACTGGGAAATGAATTCACACATTGCAAAGCAGTTTCTCAGAAAGCTTCATTCCACTTTTTCTTGGAGGATATTTCCTTTGTCCTTCTACTCTTCAAACCCATCCGAAATATCATTTCAAAAAATCTACAAAAAAGCTACTAGCAAACGGCTGCATGAAAGAGTGTTGCAACTCTGTGAGAAGACGTTACATATGAGGAAGCAATGTCTCAGAAAGCTTCTCTCACGTCTTTATCGGAGGATAGTTCCTTTCTCCATGTAAGCTGCATAGCGCAAAGAAGTATCCCATTGCAGATTTCAAGAAGACTGTGTTAGCAAACTGATCCTTAAATAGAAAAGGATAACTGTGTGAGTTGCATTCATACATTGCAATGCAGTTTCTCTGAATGCTTCTTTCCAGTTTTTATCTGAGGATATTTTCTTTTTCACCATAGCCCTCAATGAGCTCCCAAATATCACTTTGCAGAATCCATGAAAACAGTGTTAGCAAACTGCTACTAGAAAGGAAAGGTGAAACTCTGCGTCATGAATTCACATATCATAAAGCAATTTCTCAGAAAGCTTCTTTCTAGTTCTTATCTGATGATATTTCCTTTTTCACCAAGAGCCTCAAGGCACTGCAACATATCACTTTGCAGATTCCACCAAACAGTGTTAGCAAACTGCCTCATGATCACTAGGTTGTAAATCTGTGAAGTGAATTCGCATATCACAAATAGGTTTCTCAGAAAGCTCCTTTTTAATTTTTATTTGAGAATATTTCCTTTGTCACAGTAAGCTTCATTGTGCCAAGAAATATCCCAATGTAGATGTCAAGAAAACACTGTTACCAAACGGATCCATGGAAAGGAAAGTGTAACTCTGTGAGTTGCATTCAAATGTCACAATGCAGTTTCTCAGAACGCTTCTTTCCAGTTTTTGTCTGAGAATATTTGCTTCGTCTACATTGCCCTCCATGGATTCCCAAATATCACTTTACAGAAGAGATGAAGACAGTGTTAGCAAAATGCTACTAGAAGGGAAAGGTGAAACTCTGCGTGATGAATTCACACATCAGAAAGCAATTTCTCAGAAAGATTCTTTCTAGTTATTATCCGAGGATATTACCTTTTTCACCAAGTGCCTCAATGCGCTCTCAAATATCACTTTGCAGATTTCATGACAACAGTGTTAGCAAACTGCCTCATGAAGACTAGGTTGTAATTCTGTGAGATGAATTCACACATCGGAAGTAGGTTTCTCAGAAAGCTCCTTTCTAGTTTTTATTTGAGGATATTTCCATTGTCACCATAACCTTCATTGCACTAAGAAATATCCCAATGTAGATCTCAAGAAAACACTGTTAGTAAACAGATTCATGGAAAGAAAAGTGTAACCCTGTGAGTTGCATTCACCTGTCACAGTGCAGTTTCTCAGAACACTTCTTTCCAATTTTCTATCTGAGCCTATTTCCTTTTTCACCATAGGCCTCAATGCGTTCCCAAATATCTTTTTGCAGATTCTACGACAACGGTGTTATCACACTGATTCATGAGGTATAGGTAGTAACTCTGTGAGATGAATTCACATACCACAAAGAAGTTTCTCACAAACCTTCTTTCAAGGTTTTAATTGAGACTATTTCCTCTATCAGCATAGGCCTCGATGCGATCCAATGTAGCCCTTCTCAGGTTCCTCAAAGGCAGTCTTATTCGACTGCTCCATGAAACGGAAGTGTAACTCTGTGAGGTGTATTCACACATCACAAAGAAGTTTCTGAGAAAGCTTCTTTCTAGTTTTTATCTGCGGATATTTCCTTTGTCACCATAAGCTTCATTGCACTAAGAACTGTGCCAATGCAGATTTCAAGAAAACTGTGTTAGCAAACTGATCCCTTAAGAGAAAAGTGTAACTGTTTGAGTTGCATTCACACATCACAATGCAGTTTCTCTGAACGCTTCTTTACAGTTTTTATCAGAGGGTATTTTCTTTTTCACCATAGCCATCAATGAGCTCCCAAATATCACTTTGCAGAATCCATGAAAACAGTGTTAGCAAACTGCTACTAAAAGCGAAAGGTGAAACTCTGCTTGAAGAATTCCTACTTCAGAAAGCAATTCCTTAGAAAGCTTCTTTCTAGTTATTATCTGAGGATATTTCCTTTTTCACCAAGGGCCTCAATGTGCTCTCAAATTTCAATTTGGAGATTCCACGACAACAGTGTTAGCAAACTGCCTCATGAAGACTAGGTTGTAACTCTGTGGGATGAATTCACATATCACAACTAGGTTTCTCAGAAAGCTCCTTTCTAGTTTTTAGTTGAGGTTATTTCCTTTGTCACCATAAGCTTCATTGTGCTAAGTAATATCCCAATGTAGATTTCAAGAAAACACTGTTAGCAAACGGATCCATGGATAGGAAATTGTTACCCTTTGAGTTGAATTCACCTTTCACAATGCAGTTTCTCAGAACACTTCTTTCCAGTTTTTATCTGAGGATATTTCCTTATTCATCATAGTCCTCATTGCACTCAAAAATATCACTTTGCAGTTCCACGACAACGGTGTTAGCAATCTGCTTCATGATCTCTAGGTTGTAACTATGTGAGATGAATTCACATAACACAAAGACGTTTCTCACAAACCTTCTATCAAGGATTTAATTGAGGATACTTCCTCCAGCAGCAGAGGCCTCAAAGTGGTACAATGTAACCCTTCTCAGATTCCTCAAAGGCAGTCTTATTCGACTGCTCCTTGAAATGTAAGTGTAATATTCTGAGATGTATTTGCACATAAAAAAGAAGTTTCTGAGAAAGGTTCTTTCTAGTTTTTATCTGGGGATACTTCCTATGTTGCCATAAGCTTCACTGCACTAAGTACTGTCCCAGTGCAGATTTTAGAAAACTGTGTTAGCAAACTGATAACTGAAGAGAGAAGTGTAACTGTGTGAGTTGCATTCACACATCACAATGCAGTTTCTCTGAATGCTTCTTTCCAGTTTTTATCAGAGAATATTTCCTTTTTCACCATAGCCCTCAATGAGATCCCAAATATCACTTTGCAAAATCCACGAAAACAGTGTTAGGAAACTGCTACCAGAAGAGAAAGTTGAAACTCTGTGTAATGAATTCACACACCAGAGTGTAATTTCTCAGAAAGCCTCTTTCTAGTTCTTATCTGAGGATATTTGTTTTTTGCCATAGGCTTCAATGCGCTCCCAAGTATCACTTTGCAGATTCCATGACAACAGTGTTAGCAAACTACCTCAGGAAGACTAGGTTGTAAATCTGTGAACTGAATTCACATATCACAAATAGGTTTCTCAGAAAGCTCCATTCTAGTTTTTGTTTGAGGATATTTTCTTTGTCATCATAAGCTTCATTGTGCTAAGAAATATCCCAATGTAGATTTCAAGAAAACACTGTTAGCAAACGGATTCATTGAAAGGAAAGTGTAACTCTGCGAGTTGCATTCAAATGTTACAATGCAGTTTCTCAGAACGCTTCTTTCCAGTTTTTATCTGAGAATATTTCCTTTTTCTACATTGCCCTCCATGGGCTCCCAAATATCACTTTGCAGAAGAGATGAAGACAGTGTTAGCAAACTTCTACTAGAAGGGAAAGGTGAAACTCTGCATGATGAATTCACACATGAGAAAGCAATTTCTCCGAAAGCTTCTGTCTAGTTATTATTTGAGGACATTTCCTTTTTCACCAAGGGCCTCAATGCACTCTCAAATATCACTTGGCAGATTTCACGACAATAGTGTTAGCGAACTGCCTCATGAAGAGTAGGTTGTAACTCTGTGAGATGAATTCACATATTTCACCTAGGTTTCTCAAAATGCTCCTTTCTAGTTTTTTTTTTTTTTTTTTTGAGACGGAGTCTCACTCTGTCACCCAGGCTGGAGTGCAGTGGCCGGATCTCA
>NW_012117744.1:973226-978525 GCF_000951035.1 Colobus angolensis palliatus | reverse complement strand
CCGGATCTCAGCTCACTGCAAGCTCTGCCTCCCGGGTTCACACCATTCTCCTGCCTCAGCCTCCCGAGTAGCTGGGACCACAGGCGCCGCCACCTCGCCCAGCTAGTTTTTTGTATTTTTAGTAGAGACGAGGTTTCACCGTGTTAGACAGGATGGTCTTGATCTCCTGACCTCATGATCCGCCCATCTCGGCCTCCCAAATGCTGGGATTACCGGCTTGAGCCACCGCACCCGGCCTCCTTTCTAGTTTTTATTTGAGGATATTTTCTTCATCACCGTAAGCTTCATTGCGCTAAGGAATATCCCAATGTAGATTTCAAGAAAACACTGTTAACAAACGGATCCATGGAAAGGAAAGTGTAAACCTATGAGTTGCATTCACCTGTCACAGTGCAGTTTCTCAGAACACTTCTTTCCAATTTTTTATCGGAGCATATTTCCTTTTTCACCATAGGCCTCAATGCATTCTCAAATATCACTTTGCAGATTCCATGCCAATGGTGTTAGCAAACTGCTTCATGAGGTCTAGGTTGTAACTCTTGAAATGAATTCACATATCACAAAGAAGTTTCTCACAAACCTTCTATCAATTTTTTAATTGAGGACATTTCCTCTATCAGCGTAGGCCTCAATGTGATTTAAATTACCCTTCTCAGTTTCCTCAAAGGTAGTCTTATTAGACTGCTCCATGAAACGGAAGTGTAAATCTGTGAGATATATTCACACATCGCAAAGAATTTTCTGAGAAAGTAACTTTTTAGTTTTTTTCTGAGGATATTTCCTTTGTCAACATAAGCTTCATTGCACTAAGAAATATCTTATTGCAGATTTGAAGAAAACTGTGTTAGCAAACTGATCCTGAAGAGAAAAGTGTAACTGTGTGAGTTGCATTCATACATCACAATGCAGTTTCTCTGAATGCTTCTTTCCAGCTTTTATCAGAGAATATTTCCTTTTTCACCATAGCCCTCAATGAGCTCCCAAATATCACTTTGCAGAATCCTCGAAAACAGTGTTAGCACACTGCTACCAGAAGAGAAAGGTGAAACTCTGCGTGATGAATTCACACATCAGAAAGTAATTTCTCAGCACGTTTCTTTCTAGTTATTATCTGAGGATATTTCCTTTTTCACCATAGGCCTTGATGCGCTCCCAAATATCACTTTGCAGATTCCACTACAACAGGGTTAGCAAACTGCCTAATGAAGAGGAAGTTGTAACTCTCTGAGATGAATTCACATATCAAAAATAGGTTTCTGAGAAAGCTCATGTCTAGTTTTTATTTGAGGATACTTCTTTTGTCACCGTAAGCTTCATTGTGCCAAGAAATATCTCTAAGTAGATTTCAAGAAAACACTGTTTGCAAGTGAATCCATGGAAAGGAAAGGGTAACCTTGTGAGTTGCATTCACCTGTCATGGTGCAGTTTCTCAGAACATTTCTTTCCTGTTTTTACCTGAGGATAATTCCGTTTTCAACATTGGCCTCAATGCGCCCCCAAATATCACATTGCAGATTCCACGACAATGGTGTTAGCAAACTGCTTCATGAGGTCTAGGTTGTAATGCTGTGAGATGAATTCACATATCCTAAAGAAGTTTCTCACAAACCTTCTATCAAGGTTTAAATTGAGGTTATTTCCTCTATCAGCGTAGGCCCTAATGCAATCCAATATAGTTCTTCTAAGGTTCCTAAAAGACAGTCTATTCGACTGCTCCATGAAACGTAAATGTAACTCTGTGAGATATATTCACACATCACAAAGAAGTTTCTGAGAAAGCTTCTTTCGTGTTTTTATCTGAGGATATTTCCTTTGTCACTTTAAGCTTCATTGCGCTAAGAACTGTCCCACTGCAGATTTCTAGAAAACTGTCTTAGCAAACTGATCTCTGAAGAGAAAAGAATAAGTATGTGAGTTGCATTCACACATCACAATGCAGTTTCTCTGAACGCTTCTTTCCAGTTTTTATCAGAGGATATTTCCTTTTTCACCATAGCCCTCAATGAGCTCTCAAATATCGCTTTGCAGAATCCACGAAAACAGTGTTAGCAAACTGCTACTAGAAGGGAAAGGTCAAACTCTGCGTGATGTATTCACACATGAGAAAGCAATTTCTCAGAAAACTTCTTTCCAGTTATTATCTGAGGATACTTCCTTTTTCACCATAGGCCTCAATGCACTCTCAAATATCACTTTGCAGATTCCACAATAACAGTGTTAGCAAACTGCTTCATGAAGACTAGGTTGTAACTCTGTGAGACGAATTCACATATCACAAAGAAGTTTCTCACAAAGCTCCTTTCTAGTTTTTATTTGAGGCTATTTCCTTTGTCACCGTAAGCTTCATTGTGCTAAGAAATATCCCAATGTAGATTTCGAGAAAAGACTGTTAGCAAACGGATCCATGGAACGGAAAGTGTAACTCTGTGAGTTGCATTCACATGTCACAATGCAGTTTCTCAGAACGCTTCTTTGCAGTTTTTATTGGTGGATATTTCCTGTTTCACCAGAGGCCTCAATGTGCTCCCAAATATCACTTTGCAGATTCCATGACAACAGTGTTAGCAAACTGCTTCATGAGTTCTAGGTTGTAACTGTGAGACGAATTCACATATCAGAAGGAAGTTTCTCACAAAGCTTCTATCAAGGTTTTAATTGAGGATATTTCCTCTATCAGCATAGGCCTCAATGCGATCCAATGTAGCCCTTCTCAGATTCCTCAAAGGCAGTCTTATTTGACTGCTCCATGAAACGTTAAGTGTAACTCTGTGAGCTGTATTCACACGTCACAAAGGAGTTTCTGAGAAAGTTTCTTTCTAGTTTTTATCTGAGGATATTTTCTTTTTCATCGTAAGCTTCATTGCGCTAAGAACTGTCCCAATGGAGATTTTAAGGAAACTGTGTTAGCAAAGTGACCACTGAAGAGAAACCTGTAACTCTGTGAGTTGCATTCACACATCGCAATGCAGTTTCTCTGAATGCTTCTTTCCAGCTTTTATCAGAAAACATTTCCTGTTTCAACATAGCCCTCAATGAGCTCACAAATGTCACTTTCCAGAATCCACAAAAACAGTGTTAGCAAACTGCTACTAGAAGGGAAAGGTGAAACTCTGCATGACGAAATCACACATCAGAAAGCAATTTCTCAGAAAGCTTCTTTCTAGTTCTTATCTGAGGATATTTCCTTTTTCACCATAGGCCTCGATGCGCTCCCAAATATCACTTTGCAGATTCCATGACAACGTTGTTGGCAAACTGTTTCATAAGGTCTATGTTGTATCCCTGTGATGAATTCATATATCACAATTAAGTTTCTCACAAAGCTTCCATCAAAGTTTTAATTGGAAACTGTAGGTTTCATTGGAAGACCTTTCCTTGCTCACCACAATCCTCCAGGCGTCATTGAACATCCCTTCACAGATTCTTCAAAGACATAGTTTCAAAACTGGTCAACATACAGTAAGCATGATCTCTCTGAAGTGAATGCACACACTGAGAGTGTATGTGAATATGCATTGAGTTATAACTTTCTTCTCATAAGACACAGTTTGAACACTCTTCCTGTAACTGAAAGAGTGATATTCGGAGCATATTGAAAATTATGGCAAGAAGTGAAATGTCATCCAATAAGAAACAGAAAGAAGTACTCAAAGAAACTACTTTCTGACACGTCCATTCTTTTAACAGGGTTAAAGCTTTCCCATTTTGAAAGTCGGTCTTTGAGGGTTCTCTGAAGGGATAGTAAGTGGCAACTGGAGGCCTGTGTCGAGCAAGGAAATGTCTTCCATCGAAAATTGGAGAGAACCTTTCTGCACAACTCTTTTGTGATGTTTGTATTCATCTCATAGAGTTAAATCATCCTTTGGATTGAGCAGTTTGAAATCACTGTTTCTGTGGAATCTGAGAAAGGACATTTGGAAATGCACTTTAGAATATGCTGAAAAAGTAATAACCTCAGAGAGAAAGCAGAAGGAAACTTTCTGTGGAACTGCCCTGTGTCACGTGAATTCCGCTCACACAGTTAATCTTCTCCTTTCATTGAGCAGTATCATAACACTGTTTTTGTTTAGCCTGCGAAGGGATATTCAGGAGCGCTTTGAGACTATCGGTGAGAAAGTAAATGTCTTCAGAAAGAAACTGGAGAGAATTTTTCTGAGAGGCTGCTTTCTGATATATGCATTCCACTCACAAATATACCTTTCTTCTCCTAGAGGATTCTGGAATCTCTTTTGGATAAAAAGCTACCAAGAGACATTTGGGAGTACAGGGACGGCTATGGTGAAAAAGGGAATATCCTCAGACAAAAACTGGAAAGAAGATTTCTGTGAAAATACTTTGTGTTAGATATATTTATTCATCTCGCATAGTTAAAACTTTTCTTATATAACGCAGTTAGGAAACTCCGCCATGCACATATCTGCAAAGGGACATTCGGGAGCACATTCAGGCCTACAGTGAAAGAGGAGATATCTTCAGATAAAACTGGATAGAAGCTTTCTGAGAAATTACTTTGTGATGTATGCATTCCACTCAGGGAGGTATACCTCTTTTCTCACAAGGCAGTGTTTGAACACTGTTCCTGTGAAACCGAATAAGTAATATTTCAGAGCGCATTATGGACTATGGCGAATAGTGAAATGTACTGAAATAAAATCGAGGAAGAAGCGTTCCAAGAATCTGCTATCTGATATATGCATTCACTTGACAGAGTTAATGCTTACTCTATGTTTCCCAGTTTCAAAACTGTCTTTGAAGAACCTGTGAAGGGATATTTACTGACGCCTGGAGGCTTGCGGTGAGCAAGGAAATGTCTTCCGATGAAACCTGGAGGAAAACTTTCTGAGCAAATGCTCTGCAATGTGTGTATTTGTCTCATAGAATTAAAGTATTCTTTGGATTGAACAGCTTGAAATCACTGTTTTTGTGGAATCTGAGGAAGGACATTTGGGAACAATTTTTAGAATATGGAGAAAGAAATATCCTCAGGTAAAATCCAGAAGGAATATTTCTGTGAAACTGCTGTGTGTCATCATAATTCCTCTCACTCAGTTAAGCCTCTCTTTTCATTGAGCAGTTTTGTGTATGTTTAGCATGTGATGGGATAGTCGGGGGCACTTCGACGCTTACGGTGCAAAAGGAAATATGTTCAGACCGAAACTGGAGAAAAGCTTTCTGAGGAACTGCTTTGTGACATGTGCACTCCACTCACTCAGTTAAGCCTCTCTTTTCATTGAGCAGTTTTGTGTATGTTTAGCATGTGATGGGATAGTCGGGGGCACTTCGACGCTTACGGTGCAAA
>NW_012117744.1:957487-973176 GCF_000951035.1 Colobus angolensis palliatus | reverse complement strand
TGGGATAGTCGGGGGCACTTCGACGCTTACGGTGCAAAAGGAAATATGTTCAGACCGAAACTGGAGAAAAGCTTTCTGAGGAACTGCTTTGTGACGTGTGCACTCCACTCACAGTGTTATACCTCTCTTCTCATACAGCATCGGGGAAACCCTTTTAGAGAAACAGGTACCAAGTGATATTCGGGAGCATGTTGATGCCGATGGCGAAAAGGGAAATAGCCTCAGACAAAAACTGGAAAGAAGCTTTCCAGGAAACTACTCTGTGATATGTGTAATCATCTCACATAGATAAATCTTTCTTTACATTACCCAGCTTGGGAACTGTCATGGACGGATCTATGAAGGGACCTTACAAACCACATTCAGGACTATGGTGAAAAAGGAAATATCTTTAGATAAAAACTGGATAGAAGCTTTCTGTGAATCTGCTTTTTGCTATGTTTATTCATCTCACATAGATGAAGCTTTCTTTATATAACTGTTTGGAGACTCCCTCGTGGATGGATCTGCGAAGGGATATTTGGGATCATATTCGGGCCTATGGTGAAATAGCAAATATAGTTCGATAAAAACAGGAGAGAAGCTTTCTGAGAAACTCCTTGGTGATGTGTGCATTCCACTCAGGGAGTTATAACTTTCTTCCCATAAGGCAGAATTTGAACAATGTTCCTGTAAAACCAAAAGAGTGATATTCGGAGCACAATAAAGACTATGGCAGAAAGTGAAATGTCGTCCAATAAAAAACAGAAAGAAGCACTCGAAGAAACTGCTCTCTGACATGTCATTTCTTTTCACAGCGTTAAAGCTTCCTCTACATTTCCCAGTTTGAAAGTCGGTCTTTGAGGGTTCTGCGAAGGGATAGTAAGTGGCAACCAGAGGTCTGTGTCAAGCAAGGAAATGTCTTTCATCGAATATTTGAGAGAAGCTTTCTGCACAACTCTTTTGTGAAATTTCTACTCATCTCATAGAGTTAAATCCTTCTTTGGATTGAGTAGTTTGAAATCACTGTTTCTGTGGAATCTGAGAAAGGACATTTGGAAACGCTCTTTAGAATATTTTGAAAAAGAAATAACCTCAGAGAGAAACCAGAAGGAATCTTTCTGTGAAACTGCTCTGAGTCATGTGAATTCCGCTCACACAGCTAAGCTTCTATTTTCACTGAGCAGCATCATAACACTCTTTTTGTTTAGTCTGCGAAGGGATATTCAGGAGTGCTTTCAGGCTTATGGTGACAGATGAAACGTCTTCAGAGTGCATTCCACTCACAGAATTCCACTCACAGAATGACGTGTGCATTCCACTCACAGAATGACGTGTGCATCCCTCTCTTCTTTCATCTCCCAGAGGATTCCGGAATCTTTTTTGGAGAAAAAGCTACCAAAAAACATTCGGTAGTATACGGATGGCTATGGTGAAAAAGAAAATATCCTCAGACAAAAACTGGAAAGAAGATTTCTGTGAAACTGCTTTCTCTTAGATGTATTTATTCATCTCACATAGATAAAACTTTTCTTCTATTACTCAGTTTGGAAACTCCGTCATGCATGTATCCGCGAAGGGATATTCAGAAGCACATTCAGGACTATGGTGAGAGGGGAGGTATCTTCAGCTTAAAAGTGGATAGAAGCTTTCTGAGAAACGACTTTGTGATGCATGTAGTCCAATCATGGAGTTATACCTCTTTGCTCAAAAGGCAGTGTTTGAAAACTGTTCCTGTGAAACCAAAAAAGTGATATTTCAGAGCGCATTGAGGACTATGGCGAATAGTGAAATATACTGAAATAAAATCGAGGAAGAAGCGTTCCGAGAATCTGCTCTCTGATATGTGCATTCACTTCACAGACTTAATGCTTATTCTATGTTGACCAGTTTCGAAACTCTGTCTTTGAAGGATCTGTGAAGGGATATTTAGTGACACCTGGAGGCTTTTGGTGAGCAAGGAAATGTCTTCAGGTGAAACCTGCAGAGAAACCTTCTGAGCAACAGCTTTGCAATGTGTGTATTCGTCTCTTAGAGTTAAACCATTCTTTGGATTGAACAGCTTGAAATCACTGTTTTTGTGGAATCTGAGGAAGGACATTTGGGAACGATCCTTAGAACATGGAGAAAGAAATATTCTCAGGTAAAATTCTGAAGGAAGATTTCTGTGTAACTCCTCTGTGTCGTCTTAAAGGCTCTTACTCAGTTAAGCCTCTCCTTTCATTGAGAAGTTTTCTAACTCTGTGTATGGTTAGCATGTGATGGGATATTTGGGAGCACTTTGAGGGTTAAGGTGAAAAAGGAAATATGTTCAGACCAAAATTGAAGAAAAGCTTTCCAAGGAAATTCTTTGCCTCATGTGCATTCCAGTCAGAATGTTATACCTCTCTTCTCAAACAGCATCGGGGAAACGCTTTTGGAGCAACAGGTACCAAGTGATATTCGGGAGCAAGTTGATGCCGATGGTAAAAAGAGAAATAGCCTCAGAGAAAAACTGGAAAGAAGCTTCCTAGGAGACTACTCTTTGATGTGTGTAATCATCTCGCATAGATAAAGAATAGAGAAACTTTCTGAGCAATGGCTTTGTGATGTGTGTTTTCGTCTCATAGAGTTAAAACATTCTTTGGATTGAAAAGCTTGGAATCACTGTTGTTGTGAAATCTGAGGAAGGACATTTGGGAACGATACTTAGAATATGGAGAAAGAAGTATCCTCAAGTAAAATCCAAAAGGTAGCTTTCTGTGACTCTGCTCTGTGTCGTCTTAATTCCTCTCACTCAGTTAAGCCTCTCTTTTCATTGAGTAGTCTTAAAACCCTGGTATGTTTTGCATGTGATGTGAAATTCGTGAGCAGTTTGAGGCTTACAAGGAAAATGGAAATATCTTCAGACTGAAACTGGTGAGAAGCTTTCCAAGGAACTGCTTTGTCTCATGTGCATTCCAGTCAGAGTGTTATACCTCTATTCTTATACAGCATTGGGGAAATCCTTTTGGAATAACAGGTACCAAGTGATATTCGGGACCATGTTGATGCCAATGGAGAAAAAGGAATTAGCCTCAGAGAAAAACTGGAAAGAAGCTTTCTGGGAAACTACTCTTTGATACGTGTAATCATCTCACATAGATAAAGTTTTCTTTACATTACGCAACTTGGCAACTGTCATGGACGGATCCAGGAAGGGAACATCGGAGGCACATTCAGGACTGTGGTGAAAAAGGAAATCTCTTCAGATAAAAACTGGAAAGAAGCTTTCTGTGAATCTGCTTTTGCTATGTTTATTCATCCCACATAGATGAAGCTTTCTTTGCAGTACACAGCTTGGAAACTCCCCCATGGACGCATCTGCAAAAGGATACTTGGGATCACATTCGGGCCTATAGTGAAATAGGAAATATAGTCAGATCAAAACGGGAGAGAAGCTTTCTGAGAAAATGCTTTGTGATGTGTGCATTCCACTCAGGGAGTTATAACTTTCTTCTCATAAGGCACAATTTGAACACAGTTCCTGTAAAACCACAAGAGAGATATTCGAAGCACATTGAAGACTATGGCAAAATTGAAATGTCCAATAAAAAACAGAAAGAAGCACTCGAAGAAACTGCTCTCTGATATGTCCATTTCTACACAGGGTTAAAGCTTCCTCTACATTTTCCAGTTTGAAAGTCTGTCTTTGAGGGTTCTGCAAAGGGATAGTAAGTGGCAACCGGATGGGAAGCTTTCTCTGAAACTGCTCTGTGTCTGGTGAATTCCGCTCACACAGTTAAGCTTCTCTTTTCATTGAGCAGTATGACAACACTGTTTTTTTTTAGTCTGCTAAGGGATATTCAGGAGCGCTTTGAGGTTTACACTGAGAAAGGAAACATCTTCAGATAGAAACTGAAGAGAAGCTTTCTGAGGAGCTGCTTTGTGATGTGTGCATTCCACTCACAAAATTCCACTTACAGAAAAACGTGTGCATTCCACTCAGAGAATGACGGGTGCATTCCACTCACCTTTCTTCTCCTAGAGGATTCCAGAATCCCTTTTGGAGAAGAAGCTACCAAGAGACATTCGGGAGTATAGGGATGGCTATGGTGAACAATGAAATATCCTCAGACAAAAACTGGAAAGAAGATTTCTGTGAAACTTCTTTGTGTTAGAAATACTCATTTATCTCGCATAGTTACAACTTTTCTCATATTACGCAGTTTGGAGACTCCGTCATGCACGGATCCATGTAGGCACATTCGGGAGCACATTCAGGCCTATGGTGAAAGAGGAGATATCTTCAGATAAAAGTGTATAGAAGCTTTCTGAGAAACGACTTTGTGATGTATGCATTCCACTCAGGGAGGTATACCTCTTTTCTCACAAGGCAGTGTTTGAACACTGTTCTTTTGAAATCAAGTGATACTTCAGAGCACATTTAGGACTATGATGAATAGTGAAATATACTGAAATAAAATCGAAGAAGAAGCATTCCAGGAATCTGCTCTCTGATATGAGCATTCACTTCACAGAGTTAATGCTTACTCTATGTTGACCAGTTTCGAAACTCTGTCTTCGAAGTATCTGTGAAGGGATATTTAGTGACACCCGGAGGCTTGTGGTGAGCAAGGAAACGTCTTCCAATGAATCCTGCGGAAATCTTTCTGAGCAACAGCTTTGTGATATGTGTATTCGTCTCATAGAGTTAAACTGTTCTTTGCATTGAACAGCTTGAAATCACTGTTCTTGTGAAATCTGAGAAAGGACCTTTCACAACGATACCTAGAATATGGATAAAAAAGTATCCTCAGATAAAATACAAAAGGTAGCTTTCTGTGAATCTGCTCTGTGTTGTCTTAATACCTCTCACTCAGTTAAGCCTCTCTTTTCATTGAGCAGTTTTATAACCTTTTGTATATTTAGCATGTGATGCGATATCCAGGAGCACTTTGAGGCTTACGGTGAAAAAGGAAATATGTTCAGAACGAAACTGGAGAGAAGCTTTCTGAGGAACTACTTTGACTTTTGTGCATTCCAGTGAGAGTGTTATACCTCCTTCTCATACAGCATCGGGGAAACCCTTTTGGGGGAACAGGTACCAATTGATATTCGGGAGCTTGTTGATGCCAATGATGAAAGGGGTAACAACCTCAGAGAAAAACTGGAAAGAAGCTTTCTAGGAAACTACTCCTTGTTGTGTGTAATCACCTGGCATAGATAAAGCTTTCTTTACATTACGCAACTTGGAAACTGTCATGAACGGATCCAGGAAGGGACCTTCGGAAGCACATTAAGGACTCTGGTGAAAAAGGAAATCTCTTCACATAAAAACTGGAAAGAAGGTTTCTGTGAATCTGTTTTTTGCTATATTTATTCATCTCACAGAGATGAAGCTTTCTTTACATTATGCAGCTTGGAAACACCCTCTTGGATGGATCCACGAAGGGATATTTGGGATCATATTCGGGCCTACGGTGAAATAGGAAATATAGTCAGATCAAAAGGGGAGAGAAGCTTTCTGAGAAACTGCTTGGTGACGTGTGCATTCCACTCAGGGAGTTATAAATTTCTTCTCATAAGGCACAATTTGAACACTGTTCCAGTAAAACCAAAAGAGTGATATTCGGAGCACACTGACTACTCTGGCAAAATTGAAATGTCCAATAAAAAACAGAAAGAAGCACTCAAAGAAACTGCTCTCTGACATGTCCATTTTTACACTGTATGAAAGCTTTCTCTACGTTTTCCAGTTTGAAAGTTGGTTTTTGAGGGTTCTGGGAAGTGATAGTAAGTGGCAACTGAACGCCTCTGTAGAGCAAAAAATGTCTTCCATCGAATATTTGAGAGAATCTGTCTGCGCAAATCTTTTGTGAAGTTTCTGCTCATCTCATAGAGTTAAATAATTCTTTGGATTGAGTAGTTTGAAATCAATGTTTCTGTGGAATCTGAGAAAGGACATTTGGAAACGCTCTTTACAATATCCTGAAAAAGAAATAACCTCAGAGAGAAACCAGAAGGAATGTTTCTGTGAAACTGCTCTGTGTCCCATGAATTCCGCTCACACAGATAAGCTTCACTTTTCAATGAGCAGTATCATAACAATGTTTTTGTTTAGTCTGCAAAGGGATAAACAAGAATGTTTTGAGGCTTACGGTGAGAAAGGCAACATCTTCAGATAAAAGCTGGAGAGAAGCTTTCTGAGGAGCTGCTTTGTGACGTGTGCAATCCACTCACAGAATTCCACTCACAGAATGACGTGTGCATTCCACTCACAGAATGACGTGTGCATTCCACTCACCTTTCTTCTGCTAGAGGATTCTGGATTCCCTTCTGGATAAAAAGCTACCAAGTGTCATTCAGGAGTATAGGGATGACTATGGTGAATAAGAAAATATCCTGAGACAAAAACTGGAAAGAAGATTTGTGTGAAACTACTTTGTGTTAGATGTATTTATTTATCTCGCATAGTTAAAAATTTTCTTATATTACGCAGTTTGGAAACTCTGTCATGCATGTATCTGCAAAGGGACATTTGGGAGCACATTCAGGCCTATGGTGAAAGATGAGATATCTTCAGATAAAAATTGGATAGAAGCTTTCTGAAAAACGACTTTGTGATATATGCATTCCACCCAGATAGTTATACCTCTTTCCTCACAAGGCAGTGTTTGAACACTGTTCCTGTGAAACTGAAAAAGTGATATTTCAGAGCACAATGAGGACTATGTAGAATAGTGAAATATACTGATAAAACATCGAGGAAGAAACTTTCCAAGAATATGCTCTCTGATATGTGCATTCACTTCACACAGTTAATGCTTACTCTATGTTGCCCAGTTTTGAAACTCTGTCTTTGAAGAATCTGTGAAGGGATATTTAGAGACCCCCAGAGGCTTGAGAGCAAGGAAACGTCTTCCGATGAAACCTGCAGAGAAACTTTCTGAGCAGCTGTTTTGCAATGTGTGTATTCTTCTCATAGAGTTAAACTTTTCTTTGGATTGATCAGCTTGAAATCACTGTTTTTGTAGAAGCTGAGGAGCGACACTTGGGAACGATCCTTAGAACATGGAGAAAGAAGTATCCTCGGGTAAAATCCAAAAGGAAGCTTTCTGTGAAACTGCTCAGTGTCGTCTTAATTCCTCTCACTCAGTTAAGCCTCTCTTTTCATTGAACAGTTTTACATCCCGATGTATGTTTAGGGTGTGATGTGATATTCGGGAGTACTTTGAGGCTTATGGTGAAAAAAGAAATATGTTCAGACCGAAATTGGAGAGAAGATTTCCGAGGAAATGCTTTGTTTCATGTGCATTCCAGTCAGAGTGTTATACCTCTCTTCTCATACAGTGTCGGGGAAACCCTTTTGGAGGAAGAGGTACCAAGTGATATTTGGGAGCATGTTGATGCCGATGGTGAAAAGGGAAATAGTCTCAGAGAAAAACTGGAAAAAACTTTTCTAGGAAACCACTCTTTGATATGTGTAATCATCTCGCATAGATAAAGCTTTCTTTACATTACACAACTTGGAACTGTCATGGACGGATCCAGGAAGGGACCTTCGGGAGCAAATTCAGGACTGTGGTGAAAAAGGAAATTTCTTCAGATAAAAACTGGAAAGAAGGTTTCTGTGAAACTACTTTTTGCTATGTATATTCATCTCACAGAGATGAAGCTTCCTTTACATTATGCCACTTGGAAAATCCCTATTGGATGGATCCACAAAGGGATATTTGGGATCATACTTGGGCCTATGGTGAAATAGGAAATATAGCCAGATAAAAACTGGAGAGAAGCTTTCTGAGAAACGGCTTGTTGATGTGTTCACTCCACTCAGGGAGTTGTAACTTCCTTCTCATAAGCCACAGATTGAACACTGCTCCTGGAAAAGCAAAAGAGTGATATTCAGAGCACATTGAAGACTATGGCAAAAAGTGAAAGGTCGTCCAATAAAAAATAAAAAGAAGCACTCGAAGAAATGTTCTCTGACATGTCCATTCTTTTCACAGGGTTAATACTTACTCTACATTTCCCAGTGTGAAAGTCGGTCTTTGGGGTTCTGCGAAGGGATAGTAAGTGTGAACCGGAGGCCTGTGTGGAGCCAGGAAATGTCTTCCATTGAAAATTGGAGAGAAGTTTTCTGCAGTACTCGTTTGTGATGTTCGTATTCATACAATAGAGTTAAATAATTCTTTGGCTTCAGCAGTTTGAAATCACTGTTTCTGTGGAATCTGATAAGGGACATTTGGAAACGATTTTTAGAATATCCTGAAAAAGAAATAACCTCAGAGAGAAACCAGAAGGAATATTTCTGTGAAACAGTTCTGTGTCATGAGAATTCTGCTCACACAGTTAAGCTTCTCTTTTCATTGAGCAGTATCATAACACTGTTTTTGTTTAGTCTGTGAAGGGATATTCAGGAGCGCTTTGAGGCTTACGGTGAGAAAGGAAATATCTTCAGATAGAAACTGGAGAGAAGCTTTCTGAGGCGCTGCTTTGTGATGTTTGCATTCCATTCACAGAATTCCACTCACAGAATGACGTGTGCATTCCACTCACCTTTCTTCTCCAAGAAGGGTCCGGAATCCCTTTCGGAGAAAAAGCTACCAAGAGACATTCGGGAGTATAGGGATGGCTATGGTGAAAAAGGAAATATCCTCAGACAAAAAGTGGAAAGAAGATTTCTGTGAAACTGCTTTGTGTTAGATCAATTTATTCATCTCGCATAGTTAAATCTTTTCTTATATTTCACAGGTTGCAAACTCCATCATGCACAGATACATGAGCGCATTCAGGCCTACGGTTAAAGAGGAGATATCTTCAGATAAAAACTGGATAGAAGCTGTCTGAGAAACGACTTTGTGATGCATGAATTCCACTCAGGGAGTTATACCTCTTTTCTCACAAGGCAGTGTTTGAACACTGTACCTGTGAAACCAAAAAAGTGACATTTTGGAGCACATTGAGGACAATGGGGAATAGTGAAATATACTGAAATAAAATCGAGGAAGAATCGTTCCAGGAATCTGCTCTCTGATGTGTGCATTCACTTCCTAGAGTTAATGCTTACTCTATGTTGCCGAGTTTCAAAACTCTGTCTTTGAAGGATCTGTGAAGGGATGTTTAGTGACGCCTATAGGTTTGTGGTGAGCAAGGAAACGTCTTCCGATGAAACCTGCAGAGAAACTTTCTGACCAACTGCTTTGCGATGTGTGTATTTGCCTCATAGAGTTAAACGTTTCTTTGGATTGAACAGCTTGAAGTCCCTGTTTTTGTGGAGTCTGAGGAAGGACATTTGGGAATGATCCTTAGAACATGGAGAAAGAGATATCCTTAGGTAAAATCCCGAAGGAAGCTTTGTGTGAAACTGCTCTGTTATCTTAGAGGCTCTCACTCAGTTAAGCCTCTGTTTTCATTGAGCAGTTTTCTAACCCTGTGTATGCTTAGCATGTGACAGGATATTCGGGAGCACTTTGAGGCTTAAGGTAAAAAAGGAAATATGTTCAGACGAAAACTGAAGAGAAGCTTTCCAAGGAACTGCTTTGTCTCATGTGCATTCCAGTCAGAGTGTTATACCTCTCTTCACATACAGTGTCGGGGAAACTCTTTTGGAGGAACAGGAACCAAGTCATATTTGGGAGCATGTTGATGCAGATGGTGAAAAGGAAATAGCCTCAGAGAAAAACTGGAAAGAAGCTTTCTAGGAAACTACTCTTTGATATGTGCATTCATCTCGCATAGATAAAGCGTTCTTTACATTTTGCAACTTGGAAACTGTCATGGACGGATCCAGGAAGGGACTTTTGGGAGCACATTCAGGACTGTGGTGAAAAAGGAAATCGATTCAGATAAAAACTGGGAAGAAGTTTTTGTTGAATCTGCTTTTTGCTATGTTTATTCATCTCAGATAGATGAAGCTTGCTTTACATTATGCAACTTGGAAACTCCCAATTTGATGGATCCGTGAAGGGATATTTGGGATCACATTTTGGCCTATAGTGAAATAGGAAATATAGTCAGATAAAAACTGGAGAGCATCTTTCTGAGAAACTGCTTGGTGAGGTGTGCATTCCACTCAGGGAGTTGTAACTTCCTTCTCATAAGGCACAATTTGAACACTGTTCCTGTAAAATCAAAAGAGTGATATTCGGAGCACATTGAAGGCTATGGCAAAATTGAAATATCCAATAAAAAATAGGAACCAGCACTCGAAGAAAATGCTCTCTGACATGTCCATTTTTACACAGGGTTAAGGCTTACTCTACATTTCCCAGTTAGAAAGTCGGTCTTTGAGGGTTCTGTGAAGGGAGAGTAAGTGGCAACCGGAGGCCTGTGTCAAGCAAGGAAATGCCTTCCATCGAATTTTTGACAGAAGCTTTCTGCACAACACTTTTGTGAAGTTGCGAAGTTTTTGTGAAGTTTGTTCATCTCACAGAATTAAATCATTCTTTGGATTGAGTAGTTTGAAATCACTGTTTCTGTGGAAACTGAGAAAGGACATCTGGAAATGCTTTTTAGAATATCCTGAAAAAGAAATAACCTCAGAGAGAAAGCAAAAGGAAGCTTTCTGTGAAACTACTCTGTGTCACGTGAATTCCCCTCAGACAGTTAAGCTTCTCTTTACATTGAGCAGTGTCATAACACTGTTTTTGTTTAGTCTGTGAAGGGATATGCAGGAACGTTTTGAGGCTTATGGCGAGAAAGGCACCGTCTTCAGATAAAAACTGGAGAGAAGCTTTCTGAGGAGATGCTTTGTGGCATGTGCATTCCACTCACAGAATTCCACTCACAGAATGACGTGTGCATTCCACTCACCTTTCAGAAAAAGCTACCAAGAGACATTCGGGAGTATAGGGATGGCTATGTTGAAAAAGGAAATATACTCAGACAAAAAATTGGAGAGAAGAATTCTGTGAAACTGTTTTGTGATAGATAGAGTTATTCATCTCGCACAGTTAAAACTTGTCTTATATTATGCTGTTTGGAAACTCCGTCATGCACAGATCCATGAAGGGACATTTGGGAGCACATTCAGGCCCACAGTGAAAGAAGAATATCTTCAGATAAAAAGTGGAGAGTAGCTTTCTGAGAAACGATACTGTGATGTATGCATTCCACTCAGGGAATTATACCTCTTTTCTAACAAGGTAGTGCTTGAACACTGTTCCTGTGAAACCGAAAAAGTGATATTTCGGAGCGCATTGAGGACTATGGCGAATAGTGAAATATACTGAAATAAAATCAATGAAGAAGCGTTCCAGGAATCTGCTGTCTTATATGTGCATTCACTTCACAGAGTTAATGCTTACTCTATGTTGCCCAATTTCGAAACTCTCTCCTTGAAGGATCTGTGAAGGCATACTTAGTGATGCCTGCAGGATTGTGGTGAGCAAGGAAATGTCTTCCGGTGAAACCTGCAGAGAAACTTTCTCAGCAACTGCTTTGCAATGTGCGTATTCGTCTCATAGAGTTAAACTGTTCTTTGGATTGAACAGGTTGAAATCACTCTTTTTGTGGAATCTGAGGAAGGACATTTGGGAACGATCATTAGAACATGGAGAAAGAAATATCCTTAGGTAAAACCCAGAAGGAAGATTTCTGTGAAACTGCTCTGTGTAGTCTTAATGGCTCTCACTCAGTTAAGACCCTCTTTTCATTGAGCAGTTTTCTAACTCTGTGTATGCTTAGCATGTGACGGGATATTCGGGAGCATTTGAGGATTATGGTGAAAAAAGAAATATGTTCAGACCAAAACTGGAGAGAAGCTTTCCAAGGAACTGCCTTGTAAAGTGTGCATTCCATTCACAGTGTTATACCTATCTTCTCATACAGCGTTGGGGAAACCATTTCGGAGAAACAGGTACCAAGTGATATTGGGTAGCATTTTGATGCTGATGGCGAAAAGGGAAGTAGCCTCAGAATAAAACTGGAAAAAGGTTTTTGGGAAACTACTCTGTGATATGTGTAATCATCCCACAGACATAATGCTTTCTTTACATTACGCAGCTTGGAAACTGTCATGGACGGATCCACGAAGGGACCCATGGGAGCCTATTCAGGACTATGGTGAAACACGAAATATCTTCAGATAAAAGCAGGAAAGAAGCTTTCTGTGAATCTGCTTTTTGCTGTTTATTCATCTCACATAGATGAAGCTTTCTTTACATTACTCAGGTTGGAAACCACCTCGTGGATGGATCCACGAAGGGATATTTGGGATTACATTCAGGCTACAGTGAAATAGGAAACATAGTCAGATCAAAACGGGAGACAAGCTTTCTGAGAAACTGCTTGGTGATGTGTGCATTCCACTCAGGGAGTTACAGCTTTCTTCTCATAAGGCTCAATTTGAACACTGTTCCTGTAAAACCAAAAGACTGATATTCGGAGCATATTGAAGACTATGGCAAAATTGAAATGTCCAATAAAGAACAGAAAGAAGCACTCAAAGAAATTGTTCTCGGACATGTCCATTTTGACAAAGGGTTAAAGTTACTCTACATTTCCCAGTTTGAATGTCGGCCTTTGAGGGTTCTTCGAAGTGATAGTAAGTGGCAACCAGAGGACTGTCTGGAGCAAGGAAATGTCTTCCATTGAATATTTGATAGAAGCATTCTGCGCAACTCTTTTGTGAAGTTTGTGCTCATCTCATAGAGTTATGTCATTCTTTGGATTGAGTAGCTTGAAATGACTGTTTCTGTGGAATCTGAGAAAGGACATTTGGAAACGCTCTTGAGAATATCCTGAAAAAGAAATAACCTCAGAGACAAACCAGAAGGAAGCTTTCTGTGAAACTCCTCTGTGTCACTTGAATCCTGATCACACAGTTAAGCTTCTCTTTTCATTGAGCAGTATCATAACACTGTTTTTGTTTCATCTGCAAAGGGATATTC
This sequence comes from Colobus angolensis palliatus, assembly GCF_000951035.1. NCBI lineage: Eukaryota > Metazoa > Chordata > Mammalia > Primates > Cercopithecidae > Colobus > Colobus angolensis. The sequence continues at coordinate 960,343 of NW_012117744.1, read as the reverse complement.
AGTAGTGCTTTAAAGCTTACAGTGAGAAAGGAAACGTCTTCAGACAGAAACTGGAGAGAAGCTTTCTGAGGAGCTGCTTTGTGGCATGTGCATTCCACTTACAGAATTCCACTCACAGAATGACCTGTGCATTCCACTCACAGAATGACGTGTGCATTCCAGTCACCTTTCTTCTAGAGGATTCCGGAATCCCTTTTCAAGAAAAAGCTACCAAGAGACATTCGGGAGTATAGAAATGGCTCTGGTGAAAAAGGAAATATCCCCAGGCAAAAACTGGAGAGAAGATTTCTGTGAATCTGCTTTGTGTTAGATGTATTTATTCATCTCCCATAGTTAAAACTTTTCTTATATTATGCAGTTTGGAAACTCCATCATGCATGGATACACGAAGGAACATTCAGGAGCACATTCAGGCCCATGGTGAAAGAGGAGATATCTTCAGATAAAAAGTGGAAAGAAGCTTTCTGCTTAACGACTTTGTGATGTATGCATTCCACTGAGGGAGTTATACCTCTTTTCTAACAAGGCAGTGTTTGAACACTGTTCCTGTGAAACCAAACACGTGATATTTTGGAGCACATTGAGGACTACGGTGAATAGTGAAATATACTGAAATAAAATCGATGAAGAAGCCTTCCAAGAATCTGCTCTCTGATATGTGCATTCACTTCACTGTGTTAATGCTTACCCTATGTTGCCCAGTTTCGAAACTCTCTCTTTGAAGAATCTGGGAAGGGATATTTAGTGACACCCGGAGGCTTGTGAGCAAGTAAACGTCCTCCGATGAAACCTGCAGAAAAACTTTCTGAGTAACTGCTTTGCAATGTGTGTATTCGTCTCATTGAGTTAAACAATTCTTTTGATAGAACAGCTCGAAATCACTGTTTTTGTGAAATCTGAGGAAGGAACTTTGGGAACAATACGTAGAATATGGAGAAAGAAGTATCCTCAGGTAAAATCCGAAAGGTAGCTTTCTGTGAAACTGCTCAGTGTCATCTTTATTCCTCTCACTCAGTTAAGCCTCTCTTTTCATTGAGCAGTTTTATAACCCTGTGTATGTTTAGCATGTGATGCGATATTCAGGAGCACTTTGAGGCTTACAGTGAAAAAAGAAATATGTTCAGACCAAAACTGGAGAGAAGCTTTCCGAGGAAGTGCTTTGTCTCACGTGCATTTCAGTCAGAGTGTTATACCTCTCTTCTCATACAGCATCGGGGAAACTCTTTTGGAGGAACAATTACAAGTGATATTCGGGAGCATGTTGATGCAGATGGTGGAAAGGGAAATAGCATCAGAGAAAAACTGGAAAGAAGTTTTCAAGGAATCTACTCTTTGACATGTGTAATCATCTTGCATATATAAAGCTTTCTTTACATTGCAAAACGTGGAAACTGTCATGCACAGATCCAGGAAGGGACCCTCGGGAGCACTTTCAGGACTGTGGTGAAAAAAGATAATCTCTTCAGATAAAAACTGGAAAGAAGGTTTCTGTGAATCTGCTTTTTCGTATGTTTATTCATCTCACAGAGGTGAAGCTTTCTTTCCATTATACAGCTTGGAAACTCTCTTGGATAGATCCGTGAATGGATATTTGGGAACATATTCGGCCCTATGATGAAATAGGAAACATAGCCAGATAAAAACTGGAGAGAAGCTTTCTGAGAAACTGCTTGGTGACGTGTGCATTCCACTCAGGGAGTTGTAACTTCCTTCTCATAAGCCACAGTTTGAACACTGTTCCTGGAAAACGAAAAGAGAGATATTCCGAGCACATTGAAGACTATGGCAAAAAGTGAAATGTCGTCAAATAAAAAAAAGAAAGAAGCACTCGAAGAAATGCTCTCTGACATATCCATTCTTTTCACAGGGTTAATGCTTACTCTATATTTTCCAGTTCAAAAGTCGGTCTTTGAGGGTTCTGCGAAGGGATAATAAGTATGAACTGGAGGCCTGTGTCGAGCAAGGAAATGTCTTCCTTGGAATATTTGAGAGAAGCTTTCTGCGTAACTCTTTTGTGAGGTTTGTGCTCATATCATAGAGTTAAATCATTCTTCGGATTGAGTAGCTTGAAGCCAATGTTTCTGTGGAATCTGAGAAAGGACATTTGGAAACACTCTTTAGAATACCCTGAAAAAAAATAACCTCAGATAGAAACCAGAAGGAAGCTTTCAGTGAAACTGCTCTCTGTCACGTGACTTCTGCTCCCACAGTTAAGCTACCCTTTTCATTGAGCAGTATCATTACACTGCTTTTTTTTTTAGCCTGTGAAGGGATATTCAGGAGCGCTTTGAGGCTCACGGTGAGAAACACAACGTCTTCAGATACAAATTGGAGAGAAATTTTCTGAGGAACTGCTTTATGACGTGTGCATTCCACTCACAGAATTCCACTCACACAATGACTTGTGCATTCCACTCACAGAATGACGTGTGCATTCCACTCACCTTTCTTCTCCTAGAGGATTCCGGAATCCCTTTTGGAGAAAAAGCTACCAAGAGACATTCAGGAGTATAGGGATGGCTATGGTGAAATGGGAAATACCCTCAGACAAAAACTGGAAAGAAGATTTGTGTGAAACTGCTTCGTGTTAGATATATTTATTCATCTCACATAATTAAAACTGTTCTTACATTGTGCAGTTTGGAAACTCCGTCATGCATGGATCCGCGAAGGGACATTCACGAGCACATTCAGGCCTATGGTGAAAGAGGAGATATCTTCAGATAAAAAGTGGAGAGAAAATTTCTGAAAAACGATTTTGTGATGTATGAATTCCACTCAGGGAGTTATACCTCTTTTCTCACAAGGCAGTGTTTGAACACTGTTCCTGTGAAACCAAAAAAGTGATATTTCGGG
>NW_012117744.1:944704-953337 GCF_000951035.1 Colobus angolensis palliatus | reverse complement strand
AAACCTGCACGTTATGCACATGTACCCTAGAACTTAAAGTATAATAAAAAAAATAAAATGAAAAAAAAAAAAAAAAGTGATATTTCAGAGCGCTTTGTGGACTATGGCGAATAGTGAAATATACTGAAATAAAATCGAGGAAAAAGCCTTCCAAGAATCTGCTCTCTGATATGTGCATTCACTTCACAGAGTTACTGCTTACTCAAGTTGCCCAGTTTTGAAACTCTGCCTTTGAAGGATCTGTGAAAGGATATTTAGTGATGCCCAGAGCCTTGTCGTGAGCAAGGAAACGTCTTCTGATGAAACCTACAGAGAAACGTTCTGAGCAACTGCATTTCGATGTGTGTATTTGTCTCATGGAATTTAACCGTTCTTTGGAATCAGCAGCTTGAAATCACTGTTTTTGTGGAATCTGAGGAAGGACATCTGGGAACGATCCTCAGAAAATGGAGAAAGAAATATCCTCAGTGAAAATCCAGAAGGAAGCTTTCTGTGAAACTGTTCTGTGTCATCTTAAAGGCACTCACTAAGTTACGCCCCACTTTTCATTGAGCAGTTTTCTATCCCTATGTATGCTTAACGTGTGACCGGATATTCGGGAGCACTTTGAGGCTTACGGTGAAAAGGGAAATACGTTTAGAACAAAACTGGACAGAAGCTTTCTGAGGAACTGCCTTGAGACGTGTGCATTCCACTCACAGTGTTTTACCTCTCTTCAAATACAGCGTCAGGTAAACCCTTTTGGAGAAACAGGTACCAAGTGATATTCTGGAGCATGTTGATGCCAATGGTGAAAAGGGAAATAGCCTCAGACAAAACCTGGAAGGAAGCTTTCTAGGAAACTACTCTGTGATATATGCAATCATATGACATAGATTAAGCTTTCTTTACATTATGCGTCTTGCAAACTGTCATTGATGGATCCAGGAAGGGACCTTCGTGAGCACATTCAGGGCTATGTTGAAATAGGAAATATCTTCAGATAAAAACTGGAAAGAAGCTTTATGTCAATCTGCTTTTTGTTATATTTGTTCATCTCACATAGTTGAAGCTTCCTTAACATTACGCAGCTTGGAAACTCACTCGTGGATGGAGCCGCGAAGGGATATTTGGGATCACATTCGGGCCTATTGTGAAATAGGAAATATAGTCAGATAAATACTGGAGAGAAGATTTATGAGAAACTGCTTGGTGATGTGTGCATTCCAGACAGGTAGTTATAACTTTCTTCTCAAAAGGCACAGTTTGAACCCTGTTTCTGGAAAACTAAAAGAGTGATATTCGGAGCACATTGAAGACTATGGCAAAAATTGAAATGTCATCCAATAAAAAACAGAAAAAAGCACTCGAAGAAACTGCTTTCTGACTTGTCCATTCTTTTCACAGGGTTAAAGCTTACTTTATATTTGCAAGTATGAATGTCGGTCTTTGAGGGTTATCTGAAGGGATAGTAAGTGACAACCAGAGGCCTGTGTCGAGCAAGGAAATATCTTCAATCAAAAATTGGAGAGAAGCTTTCTAGGCAACTCTTTTGTGATGTTGTATTCGTCTCATAGAGTTAAATCATTCTTTGGATTGAGCAGTTTGAAATCACTGGTTCTGTGGAATCTGAGAAAGGACATTTGGAAATGCTCTTTAGAATATCCTGCAAAAGGAATAACCTCAAAGAGAATCCAGACGGAAGCTTTCTGTGAAACTGCTCTGTGTCACGTGAATTCCACTCACACAGTTAAGTTTCCCTTTTCATTGAGCAGTATCATAACACTGCTTTTGTTCAGTCTGCGAAGGGATATTCAGGAGCGCTTTGAAGTTCACAGTGAGAAAGTAAACGTCTTCAGACACAAACTGGAGAGAAACTTTCTGAAGAGCTGTTTTATGACGTGTGCATTTAATTGACGGAATTCCACTCACAGAATGACGTGTGCATTCCACTCACCTTTCTTCTCCTAGAGGATTCTGGAATCCCTTTTGGAGAAGTAGCTACAAAGAGACATTCGGGAGTATAGGGATGGCCATGGTGAAAAAGTAAATATCCTCAGACAAAAACTGGAAAGATTTCTGTGAAACTGCTTTGTGTTAGATATATTTATTCATCTCACATAGTTAAAACTTTTCTTATATTACACAGTTTGGAAACTCCATCATGCACAGATCCACGAAGGGATATTCGGGAGCACATTCAGGCCTACGTTGAAAGAGGAGATATCTTCAGGAAAACTTGATGGAAACTTTCTGAGAATCTACTTTGTGATGTATGCATTCCATTCAGGTAGTTATACCTTTTTTCTCACAAGGCAGCGTTTAAACACTGTTCCTGTGAGACCGAAAATGTGACATTTTGGAGCGCATTGAGGACTATGGTGAAGAGTGAAGTATACTGAAATAACATCGAGGAAGAAGTGTTCCAAGAATCTGCTCTCTGATATGTGCATTCACTTGAGAGAGTTAATGCTTACTCTATGTTGCCGGGTTTCAAAACTCTGTCTTTGAAGAATCTGTGAAGGGATATTTAGTGACGCCCGGAGGCTTTTGGTGAGCAAGGAAACGTTTCCGATGAAATTTGCCGAGAAACTTTCTCAGCAACTACTTTGTGATGTGTGTATTCGTCTCATAGAGTTAAACCACTCTTTTGATGGTGCAGCTTGAAATCATTGTTTTTTTGGAATCTGAGGAAGAATATTTGGGAGCGATCCTTAGATTATGGAGAAAGAAATAACCTCAGAAAAATCCAGTAGGAAGCTTTCTTTGAAACTGCTTTGTGTCATCTTAATTTCTCTCACTCAGCTAAGTCCATCGTTTCCTTGAGCAATTTTCTAAACCTGTGTATGTTTAGCGTGTGATAGGATACTCAGGAGCACGTTGAGGCTTACGGTGAAGAAGGAAATATGTTCAAACCACAACTGCAGAGATGCTTTCCGAGGAACTGCTTTGTGACATGTGTGTTCCACTCAGAGTGTTGTACCTCTCTTCTCATATAGTGTCAAGGAAATATTTTTGGAGGAACAGGTACCAAGTGATATTTGGGAGTATGTTGATGTTGATGGTGAAAAGGGAAACAGCCCTGACAAAATCTGGAAAGAAGCTTTCTAGGTAACTACTCTATGATATGTGTAATCATCTCACATAGATAAAGCTGTCTTTACCTTACACAGCTTGGAAACCGTCATGGACGGATCCATGAAGGGACCTTCAGGTGCACAGTCAGGACGATGGAGAAAAAGGAAATATCTTCATATAGAAACTGGATAGAAGCTTTCTGTGAATCTGTTTCTTGCTATGTTTATTCATCTCACATAGGTGAAGCTTTCTCTACATTATGCAGCTTGGAAAATCCCTCGTGGATGGATCCATGAAGGGATATTTGGGATCACATACGGGCCTATGGTGAAATAGGAAATGTAGTCTGATAAAAACTGGAGAGAAGCTTTCTGAGAAACTGTTTGGTGTTGTGTTCATTACACTCAGAGAGGCATAAGTTTCTTCTCATAAGGCACACTTTGAACACAGTTTCTGTAAAATTAAAGAGTGATATTCGGAGCACATTGAAGACTATGGTAAAAAGTGAAATGTCGTCCAATAAAAAAGAGAAAGAAGCACTCGAAGAAACTGCTCTCTGACTAGTCCATTCTTTTCACATGGTTAAATCTTACTCTACATTTCCCAGTTTGAAAGTCTTTTTCTGAGGATTCTGCGAAGGGATTGTAAGTGGCAACCAGAGGTCTGTGTCGAACAAGGAAATGTCTTCCTCCTAAAATTGGAGAGAAGCTTTCTGCACAACTCTTTTGTGATATTTGTATTCATCTCATAGAGTTAAATCATTCTTTGGATTGAGCAGTTTGAAATCACTGTTTCTGTGGAATCTGAGACAGGACATTTGGAAACGCTCCCTAGAATATCTTGAAAAAGAAATAACCTCAGAGAGAAACCAGAAGAAAGCCTTCTGTGAAACTGCTCTTTGTCACGTGCAATCTTCTCACAAATCTAAGCTTCTCTTTTCATTGAGCAGCACTGTTTTTGTTTAGTCTGAGAAGGTATATTCAGGAGTGCTTTGAGACTCACGGTGAGCAAGGAAACATCTTCAGACAGAAACTGGAAAAAGGAAATATATTCCGACCAATACTGGGAGTTTTCCAAGGAACTGCTTTGTGACGTGTGCATTTCACTCACAGTGTTATACCTCTCTTCTCACACAGCCTTGGCGAAACCCTTTGAGAGAAACAGGTACCAAGTGATATTTGGCAGCATGTTGACGCCGATGGTGAAAAGGGAAATAGCCTCAGACAAAACCTGAAAAGAGGCTTTCTAGGAAACTACTCTGTGATATGTGTAATCATCTCATGTAGACAAAGCTTTTGTTACATTACGCAGGTTGGAAACCGTCATGGATGGATCCACGAAGGGACATTCAGGAGCAGATTCAGGACTATGGTGAAAAAGGAAATATCTTCAGATAAAAACTGGAAAGAAGCTTTCTGTGAATCTGCTTTTTGCTATGTGTATTCATCTCATATAGATAAAACTTTCTTTACATTACACAGCTTGGAAACTCCCTCGTGGATGGATCCGTGAAAGGATATTTGGGATGACATACGGGCCTATGGTAAAATAGGAAATATAGTCTGATAAAAACTGGAGAAAATCTTTCTGAGAAACTGGTTGGTGTTGTGTGCATTACACTCAGACAGGTATAACTTTCTTCTCATAAGGCACAGTTTGACCACTGTTCCTGAAAAATTAAAGAGTGATATTCGGAACACATTGAAGACTATGGAAAAAAGTGAAATGTCGCCCAATAAAAACAGAAAGAAGAACTCGAAAAAACTGCTCTCTGACAAGTCCATTCTTTTCACATGGTTAAATCCTACTCTACATTTCCCAGTTAGAAAATCTGTCTCTGAGGGTTCTGCAAAGTGATAGTAAGTGGCAACCTTAGGTCTGTGTCGAACAAGGAAATGTCTTCCTTCTAAAATTGGAGAGAAGATTTCTGCGCAACTCTTTTGTGATGTTTGTATTCATGTCATAGGGTTAAGTCATTCTTTGGATGAGCAGTTTAAAATCACGGTTTCTGTGGAATCTTAGAAAGGACATTTGGAAGCGCTCTTTAGAATATCCTGAAAAAAAAAATAACCTCTGAGAAAAACCAGAAGGAAGGTTTCTCTGAGACTGCTCTGTGTCACGTGAATTCCACTCACACAGTTAAGCTTCTCTTTTCATTGAGCAGTATCGTAACACTGTTTTTGATTAGTGTGTGAAGGAATATTCTGGAGCACATTGAGGCTTACAGTGAGAAAGGAAACGTCTTCTGATAGACACTGGAGAGAAGCTTTTTGAGGAGCTGCTTTGTAATGTGTGCATTTGACTCACAGAAACATACCTTTTCTTCTCTCAGAGGATTCTGGAATCCCTATTAGAGAAAGAGCTACCAAGAGACATTCGTGTGTATATGGAGGGCCATGGTAAAAAAGTAAATATCCTCAGTCAAAAACTGAAAAGAAGATATCTGTGAAACTGCTTTATGTTAAATATATTTATTAATCTTGCATAGTTAAAACTTTTCTTATATTACGCAATTTGGAAATTCCATCATGCACAAATCTGCGAAAGAATATTTGGTAGCAGTTTCAGGCCTACGGTGAAAGAGGAAATATCTTCAGATAAAACTGGATAGAAGCTTTTTGAGAAACTGCTTTGTGATGTGTGCATTCCACTCAGGGGGTTAGACCTCTTTTCTCAGAACGCAGCGTTTGAACACTGTTCCTGTGAAACGGAAAAAGTGATATTTTGGAGCGCACCGAGAATGATGGCTAATAGTCAAATATACTGAATTAAATCGAGGAAGACGCGTTCCAATAATCTGCTCTCTGATATGTGCATTCACTTCACAGAATTAATCCTTACTCCATGTTGCCCAGTTTTGAAACTCTGTCTTTAAGGGATCTGTGAAGGGATATTTAGTGATGCCTGGAGGCTTGTGGTGAGCAAGAAATGTCTTCTGATGAAACCTGCAGAGAAATTTTCTGAGCAACTGCTTTGCAATGTGTGTATTCGTCTCATAGAGGTAAACCATTCTTTTGATTGAGCAGATTGAAATCACTGTTTTTGCGGAATCTGAGGAAGGACATTTGGGAATGATCCTTAGATTATGGAGAAAGAAATATCCTCAGGAATTGTCCAGTAGGAAGCTTTCTGTGAAACTGCTCTCTGTCGTCTTAATTCCTCTTCCTCAGTTAAGTCTCTCTTTTCATTGAGCAGTGTTCGAACCCTGTGTATATTTAGCGTGCGATGGAATATTCGGGAGCACTTTGAGGCTTACGATGAAAAAAGAAATATGTTCAGACTGAAACTGGAGAGAAGCTTTCCGAGGAACTGCTTTGTGACGTGTGCATTCCACTCACAGTGTTATACCTCTCTTCTCATACAGCGTCTGGGAAACTCTTTTGGAGAAACAGGTACCAAGTGATATTCGGGAGCATGTTGATGCCGATGGTGAAAAGGGAAATAGCCTCAGACAAAAAATTTAAAGAAGCTTTCTAGGAAACTCCTCTGTGGTATGTGTAATCATCACACATAGATAAATTTTTCTTTATATTACACAGCTTGGAAACTGTTATAGACAGATAAACAAACGGACCTTCGGGAGCACATTCAGGACTATGGTGAAAAAGGAAATATCTTCAGATAAACACTGGAAAGAAGGTTTCTGTGAATCTCCTTTTTGCTATATTTATTCACCTCACATAGATGAAGCTTTCCTTACATTATGCAGCTTGGAAACTCCCTCGTGGATGGATCCACAAAGGAATATTTGGAACCACTTTTGGGCCTACGGTTAAATAGGAAATACAGTCAGAAGAAAACTGGAGAGAAGTTTTCTGAGAAACTCATTGGTGACGTGTGCATTCCACTCAGGGTGTTAAAACTTTCTTCTCATTAGGCACAGTTTGAACAGTGTTCCCGTAAAACCAAAAGAGTGATATTGGGAGCACATTGTAGATTTTGCCAAAAAGTGAACTGTAGTCTATTGAAAAGTAGAAAGGAGGACTCGAAGAAACTGCTCTCTGATATGTACATTCTTTTCACAGGATTAAAGCTTAATCTACATTTCCCAGTTTGAAAGTCGGTCTTTGAGGGTTCTGCAAAGGGATGGTAAGTGGGAACTGGAGGCCTGTGTTGAGCAAAGAAATGTCTTCCATCGAAAATTGGGGAGAAGCTTTCTGTGCAACTCTTTTGTGATCTTTGTATTCATTTCATAGAGTTAAATCATTCTTTGGATTGAACAGTGTGACATCACTGTTTCTGTGGAATCTGAGAAAGGACATTGGGAAACGCTCTTTAGAATATCCAGAAAAAGAAATAACATCAGAGAGAAACCAGAAGAAAGGTTTCTGTGAAACTGCTCTGTGTCACGTTAACTCACCTCACACAGTTTAGCTTCTCAATTCATTGAGCAGTATCATAACACTGTTTTTGTTTAGTCGGTGAAGGGATACTCAAGAGCGCTTTGAGGCTTACAGTGAGAAAGGAAACTTCTTCAGATAGATAGTGGAGAGAAGCTTTCTGAGGAGCTGCTTTGTGACGTGTGCATTCCACTCACAGAAATATACCTTTCATTTCCTAGAGAATTCCGGAATCCCTTTTGGAGAAAAAGCTGCAAAGGGCCATTCAGGCCTATAGGGACAGTTATGGGGAAAAAGGAAATATCCTCAGAGAAAAACTGGAAAGAAGATTTCTGTGAAACTGCTTTGTGTTAGATATATTTATTCATCTCACATAGTTAAAACTTTTCTTATACTACGCAGCTTGGAAACTCCGTCATGCACGGATCCGCAAAGGGACAATTGGGAGCACATTCAGGCCTATGTTGAAAGAGGAGATATCTTCAGAAAAACTGAATGGAAGCTTTCTGAGAAACTACTTTGTGATGTATGCATTCCATTCAGGGAGTTATACCTCTTTTCTCACAAGGCAGCATTTGAACACTGTTCCTGTGAAACCGAAAAAGTGATATTTTGGAGAGCATTGAGGACTATGGCAAAGAGTGAAATATACTGAAATAACATTGAGGAAGATGCGTTCCAAGAATCTGCTCTCTGATACGTGCATTCGCTTGACAGAGTTAATGCTTACTTTATGTTGCCCAGTTTCAAAACTCTGTTTTTGAAGAATCTGTGAAGGGATATTTAGTGATGCCCAGAGGCTTGTGGTGAGCAAGGAAACGTCTTCCGATGAAACTTGCCGAGAAACTTTCTCAGCAGCTACTTTGCGATGTGTGTATTTGTCTCATAGAGTTAAACAACTCTTTTGATGGTGCAGCTTGAAATCATTGTTTTTTTGGAATCTGAGAAAGAATATTTGGGAACGATCCTTTGATTATGGAGAAAGAAATACCCTCAGGAAAAATCCAGTAGGAAGCTTTCTTTGAAACTGCTCTGTGTCGTCTTAATTCCTCTCATTCAGTTAAGTCCATCGTTTCCTTGAGCAGTTTTCTAACCCTGTGTATGTCTAGCGTGTGATAGGATACTCAGGAGCACGTTGAGGCTCACAGTGAAGGAGGAAATATGTTCAGACCACAACTGGAGAGAAGCTTTCTGAGGAACTGCTTTGTGATGTGTGCGTTCCACTCACAGTGTTAT
>NW_012117744.1:941742-944654 GCF_000951035.1 Colobus angolensis palliatus | reverse complement strand
TTCAGACCACAACTGGAGAGAAGCTTTCTGAGGAACTGCTTTGTGATGTGTGCGTTCCACTCACAGTGTTATACCTCTCTTATCATATAGCGCCAAGGAAATATTTTGGAGGAAAAGGTACCAAGTGATATTCGGGAGTATGTTGATGTTGATGGTGAAAAGGGAAATAGCCTCGACAAAACCTGGTTCTAGGTAACTACTCTATGATATGTGTAATCATCTCACATAGGTAAAGCTTTCTTTACGTTACGCAGCTTGGAAACTGTCATGGACGGATCCACAAATGGACCTTCAGGAGCACACTCAGGACGATGGAGAAAAAGGAAATATCTTCAGATAGAAACTGGATAGAAGCTTTCTGTTAATCTGCTTCTTGCTATATTTATTCATCTCACATAGATGAAGCTTTCTCTACATTACACAGCTTGGAAAATCTCTCGTGGATGGATCCGCAAAGGGATATTTGGGATCACATTCGGGCCTATGGTGAAATAGGAAATATAGTCTGATAAAAATTGGAGAGAAGTTTTCTGAAAAACTGCTTGGTGCTGTGTGCATTCCACTCAGGGAGTTATAAATTCCTTCTCATAAGGCACAGTTTGAACAGTGTTCCTGCAAACCCAAAAGAGTGATATTCTGAGCACATTGAAGACTATGGCAAAAAGTGAAATGTCGTCCAATCAAAAACAGAAAGAAGCACTCGAAGAAAGAGCTCTATGACATGTGCATTCTTTTCACAGGGTTAACGATTACTCTCCATTTCCCCATTTCAAAGTCGGACTTTGAGGGTTCTGCGAAGGGATAGTAAGTGGCAATCCGAGGCCTGCGTCGAGCAAGGAAATGTCTTCCATCGAAAACTGGAGAGAAACTTTCTGCGCAACTCTTTTTTGATGTTTGTATTCATCTCATAGAGTTAAATCATTCTTCGGATTGATCAGTTTGAAATCACTGTTTCTGTGGAATCTGAGAAAGGTCATTTGGAAACGCTCTTTAGAATATCCAGAAAAAGAAATAACATCAGGGAGAAACCAGAAGGAAACTTTCTGAGAGACTGCTCTGTGTCACATGAATTCCGCTCACACCGTGAAGCTTCTCTTTTCATTGAGGAGTATCATAACACAGTTTTCACTTACTCTGAGAGGGGATATTCAGGAGTGCTTTGAGACTCATGGTAAGCAGGGAAACGTCTTCAGATAGAAACTTGACAGAAGCTCTCTGAGGAGCTGCTTTATGACGTGTGCATTACACTCACAGAAATATACCTTTCTTCTCCTAGAGGATTCCAGAATTTCTTTGGGAGAAAAAGCTACCAAGAGACATTCGGGAGTATAGGTTTGGCTCTGGTGAAAAAGGAAATATCCTCAGAGAAAAACTGGAATGAATATTTCTGTGAACCTGCTTTGTGTTAGATATGTTTATTCATCTCGCCTGGTTAAAACTTTTCTTATATTATGAAGTTTGGAAACTCCGTCATGCATGGATCTGCGAAGGGACATTAGGGAGTACATTCAGGCCTACGGTGAAAGAGGAGATATCTTCAGATAAAAACTAGAGAGAAGCTCTGTGAGAAAGTTCTTTGTGATGTATGCATTCCACTCCAGATTTATACCTCTTTTCTCACAAGGCAGTGTTTGAACACTGTTCCTGTGAAACCGAAAAGGTGATATTTCGGAGCACATTGAGGACTGTGGCAAATAGGGAAATATACTGAAATAAAATCGAGGAACAAGCGTTCCAAGCATCTGCTCTCTGATATGTGCATTCACTTCACAGACTTAATGCTTACTCTATGTTTCCCAGTCTCGAAACTCTGTCATTGAGGAATCTGTGAAGGGATATTTAGAGGCTTGTGATGAGCAAGCAAACATCTTCTGATGAAACTTGCAGAGAATCTTTCTGAGCAACTGCTTCACAATGTGTGTATTTGTCACATAGATTTAAACCATTGTTGGATTGAGCAGCTTGAAATCACTGTATTTGTGGAATCTGAGGAAGGGCAATTGGAAACGATCCTTAGGATATGGAGAAAGAAATATCCTCAGGTAAAACCCAGAAGGAAGCTTTCTGTGAAACTGCTCTTTGTCATCTTAATTCCTCTCACTGAGTTAAGCCTCTCTTTTCATTAAGCAGTTTTCTAACCCTGTGTATGTTTAGCGTGTGATGGGATATTCGGGAGCCCTTTGAGGCTAACAGTGAGAAAGGAAATATGTTCAGACCGGAACTGTGGAGAAGCTTTCTGAGGAACTGCTTTGTGACGTGTGCACTCCACTCACAGTGTTATACCACTCTTCACATACAGCATTGGAGAAACCCTTTTGGAGAAACAGGTATCAAATGATATTCGGGAGCATGTTGATTCCAATGGTGAAAGGGAAAATAGCCACAGACAAAAACTATAAAGAAGCTTTCTAGGAAACGACTCTGTGATATGTGTAATCATCTCACATAGATAATGCTTTCTTTACATTACACAGCTTGGAAACTGTCATGGATGGATCCATGAAGGAGCCTTCGTGACCACATTCAGGGCTACCGTGAAAAAGTAAATATCCTCAGATAAAAACTGGAAAGAAGCTTTCTGTTAATCTGCTTTTTGATATGTTTATTCATCTCACATAGGTGAAGCTTTCTTTACCTTAGGCAACTTGGAAACTCCCTCGTGGATGGATCTGCGAAAGGATATTTGGGATCACATTCGAGTCTATGTTGAAATAGGAAATGTAGTCAGATAAAAACTGCAGAGAAGCTTTCTGAGAATCTGCTTGGTGATGTGAGCACTGCACTCTGGGAGATATAACTTTCTTCTCATAAGGTGCAGTTTGAACACTGTTTTTGTAAAACCAAAAGAGTGATATTCGGAGCACATTGAAGACTATGGCAAAGAGTGAAATGTCATACAATAAAAAACAGAA
>NW_012117744.1:924479-941652 GCF_000951035.1 Colobus angolensis palliatus | reverse complement strand
ACACTGTTTTTGTAAAACCAAAAGTGTGATATTCGGAGCACATTGAAGACTATGGCAAAGAGTGAAATGTCATACAATAAAAAACAGAAAGAAGTCCTCGAAGAAACTGCTCACCGACATGTCCATTGTTTTCACAGGGTTAAAGCTTCCTCTACATTTCCCAGTTTGCAAGTCGGTCTTTGAGAGTTCTGCGAAGGGATAATAATTGGCAATGGAAGGACTGTGTCAAGCAAGGAAATATCTTCCATCAAAAATCGGAATCTTTCCATCCAATTCTTTTGTGATCTTTGTATTCATCTTATAGAGTTAAATCATTCTTTGGATTAAGCAGTTTGAATCACTATTTCTGTGGAATCTGAGAAAGGACATTTGGAAACGTTCTTTAGAATATACTGAAAAAGAAATACCTCAGAGAAACCAGAAGGAAGATTCTGTGAAACTGCTCTGTGTCACGTCAATTCCGCTCACACAGTTAAGCTTCTCTTTTCATTGAGGAGTATCATAACACTGTTTTCGTTTCATCTGAGAAGGGATATTCAGGTGTGCTTTGAGTCTCATGGTAAGAAAGGAAAAGTCTTCACATACAAACTGGAGAGAAGCTTTCTGAGGAGCTGCTTTGTCACGTGTGCGTTCCACTCACATAAGTATACCTTTCTTCTCCTAGAGGATTCTGGAAATTCTTTTGGAGAAAAAGCTAGCAAGAGACATTCGGGAGTATAGGAAAGGCTCTGGTGAAAAAGGAAATATCCTAAGACAAACACTGGAACGAATATTTCTGTGAACCTGCTTTGTGTTACCTGTGTTTATTCATCTTGACTAGTTAAAACTTTTCTTACATTATGCAGTTTTCAAACTTCATTATGCACGGATCCGCTAAGTGACATTCCAGAGCACATTCAGGCCTACAGTGAAAGAGGAGATATCTTTAGATAAAAACTGGATAGAAGCTTTCTGAGGAAGTACATTCTGATGTATGCATTCCATTCAGAGAGTTATACCTCTTTTCCCGCAGCACAGTGTTGGAACACTGTTCTTGTGAAACCGAAAATGTCATATTTTGGTGTGCATTGAGGACTATGGTGAATAGTGAAATATACCGAAATAAAATCGAGGAAGAAGATTTCCCAGAATCTGCTCTCTGATATGTGCATTCACATCACAGAGTTAATGCTTACTCTATGTTGCCCAGTTTTGAAACTCTGTCTTTAAAGAATCTGTGAAGGGATACTTAGTGATGCCCGGAGGCTTGTGATGAGTATGCTAACGTCTTCTGATGAAACCTCCAGAGAATCTTTCTGAGCAACTGCTTTGCGATGTATATATTCGTCTCATAGAGGTAAACAATTCTTTTGATTGAGCAGCTTGAAATCACTGTTTTTGTGGCATCTGCGGAAGGACATTTCAAAACGATCCTTAGAATATGGAGAGAGAAATATCCTAAGGTAAAATCCCGAAAGAAGCTTTCTGTGAAACTGTTCTAGGTCGTCTTATTTCCTCCTACTCAGTTAACCCTTCCTTTTCATTGAGCAGTTTTCTAACCCTGTGTACGTTTAGAGTGTGATGGGATATTCGGGAGCCCTTTGAGGCTTATGATGAAAAAGGAAATACGATCAGACCGAAATTGGAGAGAAGCTTTCCTAGGAACTGCTTTGTGACGTGTGCATTCCATTCACAGTGTTATACCTCTATTCTCATACAGCGTAGAGGAAACACTTTTGGAGAAACAGGTACCAAGTGATATTCGGGAGCATGTTGATGACGATTGCAAAAAGGGAAATGGCCTCAGAAAAAACGGGAAAGAAGCTTTCTAGGAAACTACTCTGTGATATGTGTCATTATCTCACATAGATAAAGCTTACTTTACATTACACTGCTTGGAAACTGTCATGAAAAGATCCACGAAGTGAGCTTTGGGAGCACATTCAGGACTATGGTTGAAAAAGAAAGTATCTTCAGATAAAAACGGGAAAGAAGCTTTCTGTGAATCTGCTTTTGCTATGTTTATTCATCTCACGTAGATGAAGCTTTCTTTACATTACACACCTTGGAAACTACCTCGTTCATGGACCCGCGAAGGGATATTTGGGATCACATTTGTCCTTATGGTGAAATAGGAAATATAGTCAGATATAAACTGGAGAGAAGCTTTCTGAGAAACTGCTTAGTGACGTGTGCTTTCCACTCAGGAAGTTATAACTTTCTTCTCAGAAGGCACAGTTTAAACACTGTTCCTGTCAAACCAAAAGAGTGATATTTGGAGCACATCTCAGATTATGCCAAAAAGTGAAACGTAGTCCAATAAAAAGCAGAAAGTAGGACTCAAAGAAACTGCTCTCTGACCTGTAAATTTTTTCACAGGATTAAAGCTTACTTCACATTTCCCAGTTTGAAAGTCGGTCTTTGAGGATTCTGCAAAGGGATAGTAAGTGGCTACCGGAGGCCTGTGTCAAGCAAGGAAATGTCTTCCATCGAAAATTGGAGAGAAACTTTCTGTGCAAATCTTTTGTGATGTTTGTATTTATCTCACAGAGTTAAATCATTCTTTGGATTGAGCAGTTTGAAATCACTGTTTCTGGGGAATCAGAGAAAGGACTTTTCAGAACGATCTTTAGAATATCCTGAAAAAGAGTTAACCTCAGAGAGAAACCAGAAGGGAGCTTACTGTGAATAGGCTCAATGTCACGTGAATTCTGCTCACACAGTTAAGCTTCTCTATTCATTGAGCAGTATTATAACACTGTTTTTGTTTAGTGTGAGAAGGGATATTCAGGAGCACTTGGAGGCTTACGGTGAGAAAGGAAACGTCTTCAGATAGAAACTGGAGAGAAACTTTCTGAGGAGATGCATTTTGATGTGTGCCTTCCACTCAGAGAAGTATACATTTCTTTTCTGAGAGGATTCTGGAATCCCTTTTGGAGAAATAGCAGCCCAGAGACACTAGGTAGTAAAGGGACCACTGTAGTGAAAAAGGAAATATCCTCAGACAAAAAGTGGAAAGAAGATTTCTGTGAAACTACTTTGTGTTAGATATATTTATTCATCTAGCATAGTTAAAACTTTTCTCATATTACGCAGTTTGGAAATTCCGTCATGCCCGGATCCGCGAAGGGACATTCGGGAGCATATTCACGCATACGGTGAAAAAGGATATACCTTCAGATTAAAACTGGATAGAAGCTTTCTGAGAAACTACTTTGTTATGTATGCATTCCACTCAGGGAGTCATACCTCTTTTCTCACAAGGCAGCATTTGAACATTGTTCTTGTGAAACCGAAAAAGTGATATTTCGGGGTGCCTTGATGACTATGGCGAATAGTGAAATATGTTGTAATAAAATCGAAGGAGAAGCCTTCAAGGAATTTGCTCTCTGATGTGTGCATTCACTTCAAAGTGTTAATGCTTACTCTATGTTGCCCAATTTTGAAACCCTGTCTTTGAAGGATCTGTGAAGTGATATTTAATGACTCCCAGAGGCTTCTAGTGAGCAAGGAAACATCTTCTGATGAAACCTGCAGAGAAATTTTCTGAGCCACTGCTTTTTGGTGTGTGTATTAGTCTCATAGAGGTAAACCATTCTTTGGATTGAGCAGCTTGAAATCACTTTTTTTGTGTCATCTGAGGAAGGACATTTGGAAACGACCCTTATAATATGAAGAAAGAAATATCCTCAGGTAGAACCCAGAAGGAAGCTTTCTGTGAAACTGCTCTGTATCATCTTAATTCCTCTCACTCATTTAAGCCTCTCTTTTCATCGAGCAGATTTCTAACCCTGTGTATGTTTAGAGGGTGATGGAATATTCGGGAACACTATGAGCCTTATGGTGAAAAAGGAATTATGTGCTGAGTGAAACTGGAGAGAGGCTTTCCGAGGAACTACTTTGTGTTGTGTGCATTCCATTCCCAGTCTTATTCTTCTCTTCGCATACAGCATCGGGGAAAACATTTGGGAGAAAAGGTGCCTAGTGATATCTGGGACCATATTGATGCCCATGGGGAAAAGGGAAGTAGCCTCAGACAAAAACTGAAAAGAAGCTTTCTAGGAAACTACTATGTGGTATGTGTAATCATCTCACATAGATAAAGCTTTTATACATTATGCACCTTGGAAACTGTCATGGACGGATCCACGAAGGCAGCTTCAGGAGCACATTCAGGACTATGGTGAAAACGGAAATATCTTCAGATAAAAACTAGAAAGAAGCTTTCTGTGAATCAGCTTTTTGCTATGTTCATTCATCTCACATAGATGAAGCGTTTTTTACATTACGCTGCTTGGAAACTCTCTCATGGGTGGATCCGTGAAGGGATATTTGGGATCACATTCGGTCCTATGGTGAAATAGGAAGTATAGTCAGATAAAAATTGGAGAGACTCTTTCTGAGAAACTGCTTCGTGATGTGTGCATTCCACTAAGGGAGTTATAACTTTCTTCTCATAAGGCACAGTTTGAACACTGCTCCTGTAAAACCAAAAGAGTGATATTCGGAACATATGGAAGACTACAATAAATAGTGAAATGTCGTCAAGTAAAAATCAGAAAGAAGCACTAGAATATACTGCTCCTCTGACATGTCCATTCTTATCAGAGTGTTAAAGCTCAATCTACATTTCCAGGTATGAAAGTCGGACTTTGAGGGTTCTGCGAAGGGATTGTAAGTGGCAACCAGAGGCCGGTGTGGAGCAAGGAATTGTCTTCCATCGAAAATTGGAGAGAAGTTTTGTGCGCAACTCTTTTGTGATGCTTGTATTCGTCTCATAGAGTTAAATCCTTCTTTGTATTGAGTAGTTTGAAATCACTTTTTCTGTGGAATCTGAGAAAGGACATTTGGAAACGCTGTTTAGAATATTCTGAAAAAAAATAACCTCAGAGAGACTCCAGAAGGAAGCTTTGTTTGAAACTGCTCTGTGTCTCGTGAATTCCACTCACACAGTTAAGCTTCTCTTTTCACTGAGCAGTATCATAACACTGTTTTTGTTTAGTCGGAGAAGGGATATTCAGGAGTGCTTTGAGGCTTACGGTGAGAAAGGAAACGTCTTCAGATAGAAACTGGGGAGAAGCTTTCCGAGGAGCTGCTTTGTGACATGTGCATTCCACTCACAGAAGTATACATTTCTTCCCATAGAGGATTCCGGAATCTCTTTTGGAGATAAAGCTACTAAGATACGATAGGGAGTACAGGGTTGGCTGTGGTGAAAAAGGAAATATCCTCAGAAATAAAATGGAAGGAAGATTTCTGTAAATCTGCTTTGTGTCAGATATATTTACTCATGTCGCATAGTTAAAACTTTTCTCATATTACGCAGTTTGGAAACTCTGTCTGGCATGGATCCATGAAGGGACATTCGGGAGCACATTCAGGCTTATGGTGAAAGAGGAGATATCTTCATATTAAAACTGGATAGACGCTTTCTGAGAAACTACCTTGTGATGTGTGCATTCCACTCAGGGAGTCATACCTCTTTTCTCACAAGGCAGCATTTGAACACTGTTCCTGTGAAACCAAAGAAGTGATATTTTGGGGCGCATTGATGACTATGGGGGATAGTGGAATATACTGAAATAAAATCGAGGAAGAAGCGTTCCAAGAATCTGCTCTCTGATGTGTGCTTTCACTTCAAAGAGGTAATACTTACTCTATGTTGCCCAGTTTCGATACTCTGTCCTTGAAGGATCTGTGAAGCAATATTTAGTGACGCCCGGAGGCTTGTGGTGAGCAAGAAACGTCTTCCAAGGAAACCTGCAGAGAAACTTTCTTAGCAACTGCTTTGTGATGTGTGTATTCGTTTCCTAGAGTTCAACCATTCTTTGTATTGAGCAGCTTGAAATCACTGTTTTTGTGGTATCTGAGGAAGGACATTTGGGAACGATCCTTAGAATATGGAAAATGTAATCTGCTCAGGAAAAATCCAATAGGAAGCTTTCTGTGAAACTGCTCTGAATCATCTTAATTCCTCTGACTCATTCAAGCCTGTCTTTTCATTGAGCAGATTTCTAACCCTCTGTATGTTTAGAGTGTGATGGAATATTCGGGAGCAAAATGAGGCTTACAGTGAAAAAGGAATCATGTGCAGAGAAAAACTGGAGAGAAGCTTCCTGAGGAACTCCTTTCTGACGTGTGCATTCCATTCACAGTCTTTTACCTCTCTTCTCATACAGTGTCAGGGAAATCTTTTTGGAGGAAAGGTGCCTAGTGATATTCAGGAGCATGTTGATGTCGATGGTGAAAAGGGAAGTAGCCTCAGACAAAAACAGGAAAGAAGCTTTCTAGGAAACTACTCTGTGATATGTGTAATCATGTCACAGAGATAAAGCTTTCTTTACATTATGCAGCTTGGAAACTGTCATGGACGGATCCACGAAGGGACCTTCGGGAGAACATTCAGGACAATGGAGAAAAACGAAATACCTTCAGCTAAAAACTGGAAAGAAGATTTCTGTGTATCTGCTTTTTGCTATGTTTGTTCATGTCACATCATTGAAGCTTGTTTACATTACACAGCTTGGACACTCCCTTATGGATGGATCTGCAAAGGGATACTTGGGATCACATTTGGGCCTAAGGTGAAATAGGAAATATAGCCAGTTAAAAACTGGAGAGAAGCTTTCTGAGAAACTGCTTTCTGATGTGTGCATTCCACGCAGGAAGTTACAACTTTTTTCTCATATTACACAGTTTGAACACTGTTCCAATAAAACCAAAAAAGTGATATTCAGAGCACATTGAAGACTATGGCAAAATAGTGACATGACGTCCAATAAAAAACAGAAAGAAGCACTTGAAGAAACTTCTCTCTGACACTTCCATTCTTTTCACAGGGTTAAATCTTACTCTACATTTCCAAGTATGAAAGTTGGTCTTTGAGAGTTCTGCGAAGGGAGTGTATGTGGCAACCGGAGGCCTGTGTCGAGCAAGGAATTGTCTTCCATCAAAAATTGGAGGGAAGTTTCGTGCGCAACTCTACTGTGATGCTTGTATTCATCTCATAGAGTTAAATGCTTCTTTGTATTGAGTAGTTTGAAATCACTGTTTCTGTGGAATCTGAGAAAGGATATTTGAAAATGCTTTTTAGAATTTCAGGAAAAAAAAAAAACCTCAGAGAGAATCCAGAAGGAAGCTTTGTTTGAAACTGCCCTGTGTCTCTTGAATTCCACTCACATAGTTAAGCTTCTCTTTTCATTGAGCAGTATCATAACACTGTTTTTCTTTAGCCAGTGAAGGGATATTCAGGATTGCTTTGAGGCTTACAGTAAGAAAGGAAACGTCTTCATATAGAAACTGGAGAGAAGCTTTCTGAGGAGCTGATTTCTGACGTGTACATTACACTCACAGAAATATACCTTTCTTCTCATAGAGGATTCCGGAATCCCTTTTGAATAAAAAGCTACCAAGAGACATTCGGGCATATAGGGACTGCTATGGAGAAAAAGGAATTATCCTCACACAAAAACTGGAAAGAAGATTTCTGTGAAACTCCTTTTTGTTAGATATGTTCATTCATCGCACATAGTTAAAAGTTTTCTTATATTACACAGTTTGGAATATCCATCATGCACACATCCATGCAGGGCCATTCAGGAGAACATTCAGGTCTACATTGAAACAGGAGATATCTTCAGATAAAACCTGGATAGAAGCTTTCTGAGAAACTACTTTGTGATGTATGCATTTCACTCAGGGAGTTACACCTCTTTTCTCACAAGGCAACGTTTGAACACTGTTCCTGTGAAACCAAAAAAGTGATAGTTCAGAACGCATTGATGACTATGATGAAGAGTGAAATATACTGAAATATAATCGAGGAAGAAGCATTCCCAGAATCTGCTCTCTGATATATGCATTCACTTCACAGAGTTAATGCTTACTCTATGTTGCCCAGCTTTGAAACTCTGTCTTTGAAGAATCTGTGAAGGGATATTTAGTGAAACGCAGAGGCTTGTGGTGAGCGAGCGAACGTCTTCCGATGAAACCCGCAAAGAATCATTCTGAGAAACTGCTTTGTGATGCATGTATTCGTCTCATAGAGTTAAACCATTCTTTGTCTTGAGCAGCTTGAAATCACTGTTTTTGTGAAATCTGAGAAAGGACATTTGGGAATGATCCTTAGATTATGGAGAAAGAAATATCCTCAGGTAAAATACAGAAGGAAGCTTTCTGTGAAACTGCTCTGTCATCTTAATTCCTCTCATTCAGTTAAGCCACTCTTTTCATTGATCAGTTTTCTAACCCTGTGTATGTTTAGCGTGGGTATTCGAGAACACCTTGAGGCTAACGGTGTAAAAGGAAATATGTTCAGACAGAAAGTGGAGAGAAGCTTTCCGGGGAACTGCTTTGTGACGTGTGCATTCCACTCACATTGTTATACCTCTCTCCTCATACAGCGTCGGTGAAACCCTTTGGAAGAAACAGTTACCAAGTGACATTCTGGAGGATGTTGACGCCGATGGTGAAAAGGGAAATAGCCTCAGATAAAAACTTGAAAGAAGCTTTCTAGAAACTACTCTGTGATATGTGTAATCATATCACATAGATAAAGCTTTCTTTACATTACGCAGCATGGCAACTGTCATGGACGGATCCACGATGAGACATTCGGGATCACATTCAGGACTACGGAGAAAAAGAAAATATCTTCAGATAAAAACAGGAAATAAGCTGTCTGTGAAACTGCTTTTCACTATATTTGTTCATCTCACATAGTTGAAGCTTCCTTAACATTACGTGGCTTGGAAACTCACTCGTGGATGGATCTGTGAAGGGATATTTGGGATCACATTCTTGCCTATGGTGAAGTAGGAAATATAGTCAGATATAAACTGGAGAGAACCTTTCTGAGAAACTGCTTGGTGATGTGTGCATTCCAGGGAGGTATAACTTTCTTCTCATAAGGCACAGTTTGAACACTGTTCCTGTAAAACGGAAAGAGTGATATTTGAAACACATTGAAGATTATGGCAAAAAGTGAAATGTCGTCCAATAAAAAACAGAGGGAAGTACTCGAAGAAACTGCCCTCTGACATGTCCATTCTTTTCACAGGGTTAAAGCTTACTCTACATTTCACAGTTTGAAATTCGGTGTTTCAGAGTTCTGCGATGGGATAGTAAGTGGCAACTGAGGCTGTGTTGAGCAAGTAAACGTCTTCCATTGAAAAATGGTGAGAAACCTTCTGCACAACTGTTTTGTGATGTTTGCATTCATCTCATAGAGTTAAATCATTCTTCGGATTGAGCAGTTTGAAATCACTGTTTCTGTGGAATGTGAGAAAGGACATTCGGAAACACTCTTTAGAATATCCTGAAAAAGAAATAACCTCAAAGAGAAACCAGAAGGAAGCTTTCTGTGAAACAGCTTTGTGTCACGTGAATTCCACTCACATAGTTAAGCTTCTCTTTTCATTGAGCAGTATCATAACACTGTTTTTGTTTAGTCTGCGAGGGGATATTCAGGAGCGCTTTGAGGCTAATGGTGAGAAACGAAACATCTTCAGAGAGAAACTGAAGAGAATCTTTCTTGGGAGCTGCTTTGTTACACATGCATTCCACTCACAGAAATATATCTTTCTTCTCTTTGAGGATTCCAGAATACCTTTTGGAAAATGAGCTACCAAGAGAAATTCAAAAGTATAATTAGCGCTTTGGTGAAAAGGAAATATCCTCAGACAAATACTGGAAAGAAGATTTATGTGAAACTGCTTTGTGTTAGATATATTTAATCAACTCGCATAGTTAAAACTTTTCTGATACTTCGCAGTTTGGAAACTCCATCATGTTCAAATCTGTGAAGGGACATTCGGGAGCACATTCAGGCCTATGGTGAAAGAGGAGATATATTCAGATAAAAACTGGATAGAAGCTTTCTGAGAAACTACTTTGTGATGTATGCATTCCACTCAGGGAGTTATACCTGTTTTCTCACAGACAGTGTTTGAGCACTGTTCCTGTGAAACCGAAAAGGTGATATTTCAGAGCACTTTGACAACTATGGTGAATAGTGAAATATACCGAAATTAAATTGGGGAAGAAGCATTCCAAGAATCTGCACTCTGATATGTGCGTTCACTTCACAGAGTTAATGCTTACTCTATGTTGCCCAGTTTTGAAACTCTGTCTTTCAAGAATCTGTGAAGGGTTACTTAGTGACGCCCGGAGACTTGTGGTGAGCAAGGAACCATCTTCCGACAAAACCTGCAGAGAAACTTTCTGAGCATCTGCTTTGTGAGGTGTGTATTCGTCTCTTTGAGTTAAACCATTCCTTGGATTCAGCAGCTTGAAATCACTGTTTTTGTGGCATCTGAGGAAGGACATTTGGGAACGATCCTTAGAATATGGAGAAAGAAATATCCTCAGGTAAAATCCAGAAGGAAGCTTTCTATGAAACTGCTCTGTGTTGTCTTAATTCCTCCCACTCAGTTAAGCCTCTCTTTTCAATGAACAGTTTTATAACCCTTTGTATGTTTAGCGTGTGATGCAATACTCGGGAGCACTTTGAGTCTTAAAGTGAAAAAGGAAATATGTTCAGACCGAAATTGGAGAGAAGCTTTCTGAGGTACTGCTTTGTCTCATGTGCACTCCAGTCAGAATGTTATACCTCTCTTCTCATACAGTGTCGGGGAAACACTTTTGGAGGCACAGGCACCAAGTGATATTCGGGAGTATGTGGATGCCGATGGTGAAAAGGGGAATAGCCTCAGAGAAAAACTGGAAAGAAGTCTTCTAGGAAACTACTCTTTGATAAGTGTAATAATCTCACATAGACAAAGCTTTCTTTACAATACGCAACTTGGAAACTGTCATGGACGGATCCAGGAAGGGACCTTCGGGAGCACATTCAGGACTGTGGCGAAATAGGAAATCTCTTCAGATAAAAACTGGAAAGAAGGTTATTGCGAATCTGCTTTATGCTATGTTTATTCATCTCACAGAGATGAAGCTTTCTTTACATTATGCAGCTTGGAAACTCCCTCTTGGATGGATCAGTGAAGGGATATTTGGGATCATATTCGGGCCTATGGTGAAATAGGAAATGTAGTCAGATCAAAACGGGAGAGAAGCTTTCTGAGAAACTGCTTGATGACGTGTGCTTTCCACTCAGGGAGTTTTAACATTCTTCTCATAAACCACAGTTTGAACAGTGTTCCTGTAAAATCAAAAGAGTGATATTCAGAGCACAATGAAGACTATAGCAAAATTGAAATGTCATCCAATAAAAAACAGAAAGAAGCACTCAAGGAAACTGCTCTCTGACATGTGCATTTTTACACAGGGTTAAAGCTTACTCTACCTTTCCCAGTTTGAAAGTCATTCTTTGAGGTTTCTGGGAAGGGATAGTAAGGGGTAAACAGAGGTCTGTGTCAAGCAAGGAAATGTCTTCCATCGAGTATTTGAGAGAAGCTTTCTGCGTAACACTTTTCTGAAGTTTGTGCTCATCTCATGGAGTTAAATCATTCTTTGGATTGAGCAGTTTGAAATCATTGTTTCTTTGGAATCTGAGAAAAGACATTTGGAAATGCTCTTTAGAATATCCTGAAAAAGAAATAACCTCAGAAACAAACCAGAAGGAAGCTTTCGGTGAAACTGCTCTCTGTCACGTTAATTCTGCTCACACAGTTTAGCTTCTCTTTTCATTGAGCAGTATCATAACACTGTTTTTGTTTAGTCCACGAAGGGATATTCAGGAGTGCTTTGAGGCATATGGTGAGAAAGGAAACGTCTACTGACAGAAACTGGAGAGAAGCTTTCTGAAGAGCTGCTTTGTGACGTGTGCATTCCACTCACAGAATTCCACTCACAGAATGACGTGTGCATTCCACTCACAGAATGACATGTGCTTTCCACTCACCTCACTTCTCGTGGGGATTCCATTCTTCCTTTTGGAGAAAAAGCTACCAAGAGACATTCGGGAGTATAGGGATGGCTATGGTGAAAAGGGAAATATCCTCAGACAAAAACTGAAAAGATTTCTGTGAAACTGCTTTGTGTTAGATATATTTATTTATCTTGCATATTTAAAACTTTTCTTATATTACGCTGTTTGGAAACCCCGTACAGTTTGGAAACTGTAAGTTTCACTGTAAGTCATGCACGGATCCGTGAAGGGCCATTCGGGAGCACATTCAGGCCTATGGTGAAAGAGGAGATATCTTCAGATAAAAACTGGATAGAAGTTTTCTGAGAAACGACTTTGTGATGTATGCATTGCACTCACGGAGTTATACCTCTTTTCTCACAAGATAGTGTTTGAACACTGTTCTTGTGAAACTGAAAAGGTGATATTTCGGAGCACAATGAGGACTATGGCGAATAGTGAATTATACTGAAATAAAATCCAGGAAGAAGGGTTCCTAGAATCTGCTCTCTGATATGTGCCTTCACTTCACAGAGTTAATGCTTACTCTATGTTTCCCAGTTTGGAAACTCTCTCTTTGGAGAATCTGTGAAGGGATATTTAGTGACGGCCGGAGGCTTGTGGTGAGCAAGGAAACGTCTTCCGGTGAAACCTGCAGAGAAACTTTCTGAGCAACTGCTTTGTGATATGCACATTCATCTCATAGATTTAAACCGTTCTTTGGATTGAACAGCTTGAAATCACTCTTTGTGGAATCTGAGGAAGAACATTGGGGAACGTTCCTTAGAACATGGAGAAATAAATGTCCTCAGGTAAAATCCAGAAAGAAGCTTTCTGTGAAACTGCTCTGTGTCGTCTTAATGTCTGTCACTCAGTTAAGACTCTCTTTTCATTGAGCAGTTTTCTAACTCTTTGTATGCTGAGTGTGTGACGGGATACTCGGGAGCACTTTGAGGATTACAGTGAAAAAAGAAATATGTTCTAACCAAAAGTGGAGAGAAGCTTTCCGAGAAACTGCCTTGTGACGTGTGCATTCCAGTCACAGTGTTATACCCATCTTCTCATACAGCGTCGGGGAACCCTTTCGGAGCAACAGGTACCAAGTGATATTCGGGAGCATTTTGAAGCTGATGGCAAAAAGGGAAATAGCCTCAGAATAAAACTGGAAAAATCTTTCTAGGAAACTAATCTGTGATATGTTAATCATCTCACAGAGATAATGCTTTCTTTACATTACCCAGCTTGGAAACTGTCATGGATGGATCCACAAAGGGACCTTTGGGAGCAAAATCAGGACTATGGTGAAAAACGAAATATCTTCAGATAAAAGCAGGAAAGAAGCTTTCTGTGAATCTCCTTTTTGCTGTGTTTATTCATCTCACATAGATGAAGTTTTCTTTAAATTACACAGCATGGAAACTGCCTCGTGGATGGATCCACGAAGGGATATTTGGGATCACATTTGGACCTATAATGAAATAGGAAACATAGTCAGATCAAAACGGGAGAGAAACTTTCTGAGAGAATGCTTGGTGACTTGTGCATTCCACTCAGGGAGTTACAACTTTCTTCTCATAAGGCACAATTTGAACACTGTTCCTGTAAAACCAAAAGACTGATATTGGGAGCACTTTGAAGACTATGGCAAAATTGAAATGTCCAATAAAAAACAGAAAGAAGAACTCGAAAAAATTGTTCTCGGACATGTCCATTTTGACACAGGGTTAAAGCTTACTCTACATTTTCCAGTTTGAAAGTCCGTCTTTGAGGGTTCTGTGAAGTGATAGTAAGTGGCCACTGCAGGCCTGTGTGGAGCAAGAAAATGTCTTCCATCGAATATTTGATAGAGGCATTCTGCGCAACTCTTTTGTGAAGTTTGTGCTCTTCTCATAGAGTTATATCTTTCTTTGGATTGAGTAGCTTGAAATGACTGTTTCCATGGAATCTGAGAAAGGGCATTTGTAAACACTCTTCAGAATATCCTGAAAAAGAAATAACCTCAGAAACAAACCAGAAGGAAGCTTTCTGTGAAACTGCTCTTTGTCACGTGAATTCCACTCACAGAGTTAAGCTTCTCTTTTCATTGAGTAGTATCATAACACTGTTTTGTTTATCCCTGTGAAGGGATATTCAGGAGTGCTTTGGAGCTTATGGTGAGAAAGGAATCACCTTCACATAGAAACTGGAGAGAAGCTTTCTGAGGAGCTGCTTTGTGATGTGTGCATTCCACTTACAGAATTCCACTCACAGAATGACGTGATGGGCGTCACTAAATATCACTTCACAGATTCTCCAAAGATAGTGTTTCCAAATTGGGCAACATAGAGTAAGCATTAAGTCTGTAAAGTGAATGCACATTTCAGAGAGCAGATTGTTGGAACGCTTCTTTCTCGATTTTATTTCAGTATATTTCACTACTCACCATAGTTCTGAGTGCACTCCAAAATATAACATTTTCGGTTTCACACAAATAGTGTTAAAACACTGCCTTGTGAGAAAAGAGGTATAACTCCCTGAGTGGAACGCATACATCACAAAGCAGTTTCTCAGAAAGCTTCTATCCAGTTTTATCTGAAGGTATCTCCTCTTTCACCATAGACCTGAATGTGCTCCCGAATGTCCCTTCGTGGATCCATGCATGACGGAATTTCCAAACCGTGTAATATAAGAAGAGGTTTAACTATGCGAGATGATTAAATATATCTAACACAAAGCTGTTTCACAAAAATCTTTTTCCAGTTTGGGTCTGAGGATATTTCCTTTTTCAATATAGCCCTCCCTATACTCCCGAATGTCTCTTGGTAGCTTTTTCTCCAAAAGGGATTTCAGAATCCTCTAGGAGAAAAAAGGTATATTTCTATGAGGGGAACGCAAACGTCACAAAGCAGCTCCCCAGAAAGCTTCTATTCTGTTTAGATCTGAAGACATTTCGTTTCTCACCATCAGCCTCAAAGCGCTCCTGAATATCCCCTCTGCAGAATAAACAAAACCACTGTTATGATACCACTGAATGAAAGAGAATCTTAACTGTGTGAGCGAAATTCACGTGACACAGAACAGTTTCACAGAAAGCTTCCTTCTGGTTTCTCTTTGAGTTTATTTCTTTTTCAGGATCTTCTAAAAGCGTTTCCAAATGTCCTCTCTCAGATTCCACAGAAACAGTGATTTCAGACTGCTCAATCCAAAGAATAATTTAACTCTATGAGATGAATGCAAACATTGCAAAAGGGCTGCACAGAAAGCTTCTCTGCAATCTTTGATGGAAGACTTTTCCTTGCCTCACACAGGCCTCTGGTTGCAACTTACTATCCCTTCGCAGAACCCTCAAAGAGCGACTTTCAAACTGGGAAATATAGAGTAAGCTTTAACCCTATGAAAAGAATGCACCTGTCAGAGAGCCGTTTCTTTGTGTGCTTCTTTCTGCTTTTTATTGGACGACGTTTCACTTTTTGCCATAATCTTCAATGTCCTCCAAATATCACTCATTTGGTTTTACAGGAACAGTGTTCAAACTGTGCCTCATGAGAAGAAAGTTACAACTCTCTGAGTGTAATGCACACATGATGAAGCAGTTTCTCAGAAACCTTCTCTCCAGTTTTTATCTGACTATACTTCCTATTTCACCATTGGCTCAAATGTGATGCCAAATATCTCTTCGCGGATCCATCCACGAGGGAGTTTCCAAGCTGTGTAATGTAAAGAAAGCTTCATCAATATGAGATGAATAAGCATAGCAAAATCAGATTCACAGAAAGCTTCTTTCCAGTTTTTATCTGACGGTATTTTCTTTTTCACCATAGTCCTGAATCTGCTCCTGAATGTCCCTTCGTGCATGCATCCATGACCGTTTCCAACCTGCGTAATGTAAAGAAAGCTTTGTCTACGTGAGATGCTTACACATATAACAGAGTAGCTTCCTAGAAAGCTTCCTTCCTTGTTTTGTCTGAGGCTATTTCCCTTTTCACCATTGGCATCAACACACTCCTGAATATCACTTTGTACCTATTTCTCCAAAAGGGTTTCCCCGAGGCCATATGAGAATAGAGGCATAACACTGTGAGTGAAATGCACACGTCACAAAGCAGTTCCTCGGCAATCTTCTCTGCAGTATCAGTTGGAAGATATTTCCTTTTTCACCGTAAGTGTCAATGTGCTCCCGAATATCCCATCACATGCTAAACATACACAGGGTTAGTGAACTGCTCCATGAATAGAGAGGTTTAACTGAGTGAGAACAATTAAGACAACACAGAGCAGTTTCAAAGAAAGCTTCATTCTGGATTTTCCCTGAGGATATTTCTTTCCCCATATTCTAAAGATCGTTCCCGAATGTCCTTCCTCAGATTGTACAAAAACATTGATTTCAAGCTGCTCAATCCAAAGAATGATTTACCTCTATGAGACGAATACACACATTGCAAAGCAGTTGCTCAGAAAGTTTCTCTGCAGATTTCATCGGGACACGTTTCCTGGCTCACCAAAAGCCTCCGGACATCACTAAAAATCCCCTCACAGATTCTTCAAAGACAGAGTTTCAAAACTGGGAAACATAGAGTAGGCATTAACTCTCTGAAGTCAATGCCCATATCAGAGAGCAGATTCTTGGAACGCTTCTTCCTTGATTTTATTTCAGTATATTTCACTATTCGTCATAGTCTTCAATTCGCTCTGAAATGTCACTTTTCCGGTTTCACGGGAAAAGTGTTCAAACAGTGCCTTGTGAGAAAGGAGGTATAAATCCCTGAGTGGAATGCATATATCACAGAGAAATTTCTCAGAAAGCTTCTATCCACTTTTTATCTGAAGATATCTCCTCTTTCACCATAGGCCTAAATGTGCTCCCAAATGTCCCTTCGCAGATCCGTGCATGACGGCGTTTCCAAACTGCATAATATAAGAAAAGTTTAAGTATTCGAGATAAATATGTCTAAAATAAAGCAGTTTCACAGATATCTTCTTTCCAGTTTTTGTCTGAGGATATTTCCTTTTTCACCATAGCCATCCCTAAACTCCAGAATGTCTCTTGGTAGCTTTTTCTCCAACAGGGATCAGAAATTCTCTAGGAGAAGAAAGGTGTATTTCTGTGAGTGGAATGCACATGTCACAAAGCAGCTCCTCAGAAAGCTTTTCTCCAGTTTCTATCTGAAGATGTTTCCTTTCTCACCCTGAGTCTCCAAGCACTCCTGAACATACCTTCTCAGATAAACAAAAACAGTGCTATGATGCTGCTCATGAAAAAGAGAAACTTAAATTTGTGAGTGGATTTCACGTGACACAGAGCAGTTTCACCGAAAGCTTCCTTCTGGTTTCATTCTTTTTTTTTTTTTT
>NW_012117744.1:913453-924260 GCF_000951035.1 Colobus angolensis palliatus | reverse complement strand
TCATTGTTCAGTTCCCACCTATGAGTGAGAACATGCGGTGTTTGGTTTTCTCTTCTTGTGATAGTTTGCTAAGAATGATGGTTTCCTTTTTCAGGATATTCTAAAGAGGGTTTCCAAATGTCCTTTCTCAGTTTACACAGAAACAGTGATTTCAAACTGCTCAATCCAAGGAATGATTTAACTGCATGAGATGAACACAAACATCACAAAAGAGTTGCACAGAAATCTTATCTCTCCAATTTTCGATTGAAGACGTTTCATTGCCTCACACAGGCCTTGGTTGCCACTTACTGTCCCTTCACAGAACCCTCAAACACTGAGTTTCAAACTGGGAAGTGTAGAGTAAGCTTTAAATCTGTGAAAATAATGTATGTGTCAGACAGCAGATTCATCGGGTGCTTCTTTCTGTTTTTTATTGGACGACATTTCACTTTTTGCCATAATCTTCAATGTGCTCTGAATATCCCTCTTTCAGTTTTACAGGAACACTGTTAAAACTGTGTCTTATGATAAGAAAGTTATTACTACCTGACTGGAATTCACACATCATCAAGCAGTTTCTCATAAAGCTTCTGTCCAGTTTTTATCTGACTATATTTCCTATTTCACCATAGGTCCGAATGTGATCCAAAATATCCCTTCATGGCTTCATCCATAAGTGAGTTTCCAAGCCTGTAATGTCAAGGAAGCTTCAACTATGTGAGATGAAGAAATATACCAAAATTCAGATTCATAGAAAGCGTCTTTCCAGTTTTTATCTGAAGATATTTCCTATTTCAACATAGCCCTGCATGTGCTCACGAAAGTCCCTTCCCGGATCCGTCAATGAGTTTCCAAGATGCGTAATGTAAAGAAAGCTTAATCTATGTCAGATGATTACATATATCACAGAGTAGTTTCCTAGAAAGCTACTTTCCAGTTTTTGTCTGAGGCTATTTCCCTTTTCATCATTGGCATCAACATGATCCCGAATATCACTTGGTACCTGGTTCTCCAAAAGGGTTTCCCCAACGCTGTATGTGAAGAGAGGTATAACACTGTGAGTGGAATGCACACGTCACAAGGCAGTTCCATGGAAAGCTTCTGTCCAGTTTTGGTCTGAACATATTTCCTTTTTAACCGTAAGCCTCAAACTGCTCCTGAATACCCGGTCACATGCTAAGCATACAAAGGGTTAGAAAACAGCTCAATGAAATGCGTGGCTTAACAAAGTGAGAGACATTAAGGCGACACAGAACAGTTTCACAGAAAGCTTCCTTCTCGATTTTCGCTGAGGATATTACTTTCTCTATTTTCTAAGGATCATTCCCAAATGTCCTTCCTCAGATTCCTCAAAAACAGTGATTTCAAGCTGTTCATTCCAAAGAACGGTTTAATTCCATGAGATGAATACACACATCACAAAGAAGTTGCTCAGAACGTTTCTCTGTAGGTTTCACCAGAAGACGTTTCCTGGCTCATCACAAGCCTCCTGGCGTCACTAAGTATCCCTTCACAGATCCTTCAAAGGCAGAGTTTCGAAACTGGGCAACATAGAGTAAGCAGTAACACTGTGAAGTGAATGCACATATCAGAGAGCAGATTCTTTGAAGGCTTCTTCCTCGATTTTATTTCAGGATAGTTCACTATTCGCCATAGTCCACAAATACTCTGAAATATCACTTTTTCGGTTTCACAGGAAAAGTCTTCAAACACTGCTTAGTGAGAAAAGAGGTATAACTCCCTGAGTGGAATGCATACATCACAAAATCGTTTTTCAGAAATTTTCTCTCCACTTTTTATCTGAAGATATCTGCTCTTTCACTGTAGGCCTGAATGTGCTCCCGAATGTCCATTCACGGATACGTGCATGACGGAGTTTCCAAACTGTGTAATATAAGAAAAATTTTAACTATGCGAGATGAATAAATATATCTAGCACAAAGCAGTTTCACAGAAATCTTTCTAGGAAACTCATCTGTGATACGTTAATCATCTCACATAGATAATGCTTTCTTTACATTATGCAGCTTCTCAACTGTCATGGACGTACCCAAGAAGGGACCTTGGGGAGCTCTTTGTGGACTAAGATGAAAAACGAAATATCTTCAGATAAAAATGGGAAAGAAGCTTTCTGTAAATCTACTTTTTTCTATGTTTATTATTATCCCATAGATGAAGCTTTCGTTGCATTTCACAGCTTGGAAACTCCCTCTTGGATGGATCCGTGAAGGGATATTTGAAATCACATGTGGGCCTATGGTGGAATAAGAAATATAGTCAGATCAAAACGGGAGACAAGCTTTCTGAGAAACTGCTTGGTGACGTGTGCATTCCACTCAGCGTGTTAGAGCTTTCTGCTCATAAGGCAAAATTTGAACACTGTTCCTGTAAAACCAAAAGATTGATATTCGGAGCACATTGAACACTATGGCAAAATTGAAATGTCCAATAAGAAACAGGAAGAAGGAATCAAAAAAATGCTCTCTGACATGTGCATTTTTAAACAGGGTTAAAGCTCACTCTACATTTCCCAGTTTGAAATTCTGTCTTTGAGGGTTCTGTGAAGGGATAGTAAGTGGTTACTGGAGGCCTTTGTTGAGCAAGGAAATATCATCCATTGAATATTTGAGAGAAGCTTTCTACGCAACACTTTTGTGAAGTTTGTGCTCATCACATACAGTTAAATCATTCTTTGGATTGAGTAGTTTGAAATTGCTGTTTCTGTGGAATCTGAGAAAGAACATTTGGAAATGCTTTTTAGAATATCCTGAACAAGAAATAACCTCAGAGAGAAACCAGAAGGATGCTTTCTGTGAAACTGTTCTGTGTCACGTGAATTCCGCTCACACAGTTAAGCTTCTCTTTTCATTGAGCAGTATCATAACACTGTTTTTGTAGTCTGTGAAGATGTATTCTGGAGTGCTTTGAGGATTATGGTGAGAAAGGAAACATCTTCAGATAGAAACTGGAGAAAAGATTTCTGAGGAGCTGCTTTGTGACATGTGCAATCCACTCACAGAATTCCACTCACAGAATGACGTGTCCATTCCACTCACAGAATGACGTGTGCATTCCACTCACCTTTCTTCTCCTAGAGGATTCCAGAATCTATTTCCGAGAAGAAGCTACCAAGAGACATTCAGGCACATAGAGATGGCTATGGTGAAAAAGGAAATATCCTCAGACAAAAACTGGAAAGATTTCTGTGAAACTGCTTTGTGTTAGATGTATTTATTCATCTGGCATAGTTAAAACTTATATTACGCAGTTTGGAGACTCCATCATGCACGGATCCACGAAGGGACATTCGGGAGCACATTGAGGCCTACAGTGAAAGAAGAAATACATTCAGATAAAAAGTGGAGGGAATCTTTCTGAGGAATGACGTTGTGATGTATGCATTCCACTCAGGACGTTATACCTCTTCTCTCACAAGGCAGCGTTTGAACACTGTTCCTGTGAAACCGAAAATGTGATATTTCGGAGCCCATTGAGGACTGTGGTGAATAGTGAAATATACCAAAATAAAATTGAGGAAGACGCGTTACAAGAATCTGCTCTCTGATATGTGCATTGACTTCACAGAGTTAATGCTTACTCTATGTAGCCCAGTTTTGAAACTCTGTCTTTGAAGAATCTGTGAGGGGATATTTAGTGTCACCCGGAGGCTTGTGGTGAGTAAGGAAACTTCTTCCGATGAAACCTGCAGAGAAACTTTCTGAGCCACTGCTTTGTGATGTGTGGATTCATCTCATAGAGTCAATCCGTTGTTTGGATTGAAAAGCTTGAAATCACTGTTTTTGTGGAATCTGAGGGAGGACATTTGGGAATGATCCTTAGAACATGGAGAAAGAAACATTCTCGGGAAAAATTCAGAAGGAAGATTTCTGTGAAAATGCTCTGTGTTGTCTTAATGCCTTTCACTCAGTTAGACCCCTCTTTTCATTGAGCAGTTTTCTAAACCTGTGGAAGCTTAGCGTGTGATGGGATATTCGGAGCAGTTTGAGGCTTATGGTGCCAAACGATATATGTTCAGAAAAAAACTGGAGGGAAGCTTTCCGAGGAACTGCCTTGTGACGTGTGCATTGCACTCACAGTATTATACCTCTCTTCTCATACAGCGTCTGAGAAACCATTTTGGAGAAACAGGTACCAAGTGATATTCGGGAGCATGTTGGTGCCAATGTGGAAAAGGGAAATAGCCTCAGACTAAAAGTGGAAAATGCTTTCTATGAAACTACTCTGTGATATGCGTAATCATCTCATAGGTAATGCTTTCTTTACATTACGCAGCTTGGAAACTGTAATGGACGGATCCACGAAGGGGCCTTTGGGAGCACTTTGAGGACTATGGTGAAAATGGAAATATCTTCAGATAAAAACGGGAAGTAAGCTTCTTTGAATCTGCTTTTTGATATGTTTATTCATCTCACATAGATGAAGCTTTCTTTACATTACACAGCTTGGAAACTCCCTCATGGATCGATCCACGAATGGATATTTGGGATCACATTGGGGCCTATAGTGAAATAAGAAATGTAGTCAGATCAAAATGGGAGAAAAGTGTTTGGAGAAACCGCTTGGTGACGTGTGCATTCCACTCAGGTAGTGATAACTTTCTTCTCAGAAGGCACAATTTTAACACTGTTCCTGTAAAACCAAAAGAGTGATATTCAGAGAACAATGAACTATGGCAAAATTGAAATATCCAATAAAAACGGAAAATAGCACTCCAAGAAACTGCTCTCTGACATGTCCATTTTTACATTGGGTTAAAGCTTACTCTACAATTCCCAGTTTGAAAGTCGGTCTTTGAGGGTTCTGCGAAGGGATATTAAGTGAAACCAGAACCTGTGTTGAGCAAGGAAATGTCTTCCATCAAATATTTGAGAGTAGATTTCTGCGCAATTCTTTTGTGAAGTTAGAGTTCATCTCATAGAGTTAAATCATTCTTTGGATTGCATACTTTGAAATCACTGTTTCCGTGGAATCTGAGAAAGAACATTTGGAAACACTCTTTAGAATATCCTGAAAAAGAAATAACTTCAGAGAGAAACCAGAAGGAAGCTTTCAGTCAAACTGCTCTGTGTCAGGTGAATTCTGCTCACACATTTAAGCTTCTCTTTGCATTGAGCAGTATCATAACAGTTTTTGTTTAGTCCGCAAAGATATATTCTCGAGTGTTTTGAGGCTTATGGTGAGAAAGGAAATATCTTCATAATGAAACTCGAGAGAAGCTTTCTGAGGAGCTGCTTTGTGATGTGGGTATTCCATTCACAGAATGACGTGTGCATTCCACTCTCAGAATGACGTGTGCATCCACTCACCTTTCTTCTCCTAGAGGATTCCGGAATCCCTTTTGTCGAAAAAGCTACCAGGAGACGTTCGGGAGTATAGGGATGGCTATTGTGATAAAGGAAATATCCTCAGACAAAAACTGGAAACAAGATATCTGTTAAACTGCTTTGTGTTAGATATATTTATTCTTCTCGTATAGTTAAAACTTTTCTTATATTATGCAGTTTGAAAACTCCATCATACACGGATGCGCAAAGGGATATTCGGGAGCACATTCAGGCCTATGGTGAAAGAGGATATATCTTCAGATAAAAAGTGGAGAGAAGCTTTCTGAGAAACGACTTTGTGATGTATGCATTCCACTCAGGGAGTTATACCTCTTTTCTCACAAGGCATTGTTTAAGCACTGTTCCTGTGAAACCGAAAAAGTGATATTTCGGAGCGCATTGAGGACTATGGCAAACAGTGAAATATACTGAAATAAAATCGAGGAAGAAGCGTTCCAAGAATCTGCTCTGTGATATGTGCATTGACTTCACAGAATTAATGATTACTCTATGTTGCCCAGTTTTGAAACTCTGTCTCTGAAGGGTCTGTGAAGGGATATTCAGTGAGGCCCACAGGCTTGTGGTGAGCAAAGAAACGTCTTCGGCTGAAACCTGCAGATAAGCTTTCTGAGCAACTGCTTTGAAATGT
Organism: Colobus angolensis palliatus; assembly: GCF_000951035.1. NCBI lineage: Eukaryota > Metazoa > Chordata > Mammalia > Primates > Cercopithecidae > Colobus > Colobus angolensis. Next base: position 918,284 of record NW_012117744.1, on the reverse strand, counting down.
GTGTATTTGTCTCATAGACATAAACCGTTCTTTGGATTGAACAGCTTGAAATCACTGTTTTTGTGGATTCTGAGGAAGGATATTTGGGAAAGATCCTTAGAACTTGGAAAAAGAAATATCCTCAGGTAAACTCCAAAAGAAAGCTATCTGTGAAACTGCTTCATGTCGTCTTAATGGCTCTCACTCAGAGAAGCCCCTCTTTTCATTGAGCAGTTTTCTAACCTTATGTATCCTTAGCATGTGATGCCATATTCGGGATCACTTTGAGGCTTACGGTGAAAAAGGAAATATGTTCGGACCAAATCTGGAGAGAAGCTTCCCGAGGAGCTGCTTTGTGATGTGTGCATTCCACTCACAGTGTTATACCTCTCTTCTCATACAGCACCGGGGAAACCCTTTTGGAGAAACAGGTACCAAGTGATATTCGGGAGGATGTTGGTGTTGATGGTGAAAAGGGAAATAACCTCAGAGAAAACTGGAAAAAGCCTTCTAGGAAACTACTCTGTGATATGTGTAATCATCTCACATAGATAATGTTTTCCTTACATTACCCAGCTTGGAAACTCTCATGGACGGATCCACGATGGGACCTTTGGTAGCACTTTGAGGACTATGGTGAAAAATGAAATATCTTCAGAAAAAACGGGAAAGAAGCTTTCTATGTATCTGCTTTTTGCTATATTTATTCATCTCACATAGATGAAGCTTTCTTTACATTACACAGCTTGTAACTCCCTCGTGGATGGATCTGCGAAGAGATAGTTGAGATCACATTCAGGCCTATAGTGAAATAGGAAACATAGTCAGATCAAAACGGGAGAGAAGCTTTCTGAGAAAGTGCTTGGTGATGTATGCATTCCACTCAGGGATTTATAACTTTCTTCTCAGAAGGCACAATTTGAACACTGTTCCTATAAAACCAAAAGGGTGATATTCGGAGTACATTGAATACTATGGCAAAATTGAAATGTCCAATAAAAAACAGAAAAAACACTCGATAAATCAGCTCTCCGACATGCGGATTTTTACACAGGGTTAAAGCTTACCATACATTTCCCAGTTTGAAAGTTGGTGTTTGAGGGATCTACGAAGGGATAATAAGTGGCAACAGGAGGCCTGTGTCAAGGAAGGAAATGTCTTCCATCGAATATTTGAGAGAAGGTTTCTGTGCAACACTTTTGTAAAGTTTATGCTCATCTCATAGAGTTAAATCATTCTTTGGATTGAGTAGTTTGAAATCACTGTTTCTGTGGAATCTGAGAAAGGACATTTGGAAACACTCTTTAGAATATCCTGAAAAAGCAATAACCTCAGAGAGAAACCAGAAGGAAGCTTTCTGTGAAACCGCTCTGTGTCTCGTGAGTTCCGCTCACACAGTTAAGCTTCTCTTTTCATTGAGCAGTATCATAACACTGTTTTGTTTAGTCTGCGAAGGGTTATTCAGGAGTGCTTTGAGTCTTACGGTGAGAAAGGAAACATCTTCAGATAGAAACAGGAGAGAAGTTTCTGAGGAGTTGCTTTGTGACGTGTGCTTTTCCCTCACCTTTATTCTCCTAGAGATTTCCGGAATATTTTTGGAGAAGAAGCTACCAAGAGACATTCGGGAGTATAGAGATGGCTATGGCGAGAAAGGAAATATTGTCAGATAAAAACTGAAGGAAGAGTTCTGTGAAACTGCTTTGTGTTGGATATATTTATTCTTCTCGAATAGTTAAAACTTCTCTTATATTACGCCATTTGGAAACTCCATCATGCACAGATACCCAAAGGGACATGTGGGAAACTACTCTGTGGTATGTGTAATCATCTCACATAGATAATGCTTTCTATACATTCAGCAGCTTGGAAACTGTCATGGAAGGATCCACGAAGGGACCTTCGGGAGCACTTTGAGGACTATGGTGAAAAACAAAATATTTTCAGATTAGAATTGGAAAGAAGCTTTCTGTGAATCTGATTTTTGCTATGTTAATTCATCTCACATTGATGAAGCTTTCTTTATATTACACAGCTTGGAAACTCCCTCATGGATGTATCTGCGAGGCGATATTTCAGATCACATTTGGGCCTGTAGTGAAATAGGAAATATCGTAAGATGAAAACGGGAGAGAAGCTTTCTGAGAAACTGCTTGGTCACGTGTGCATTCCTCTCAGGGAGTTATAATGTTCTTCTCATAAGGCACAATTTGAACACTGTTCCTGTAAAACTAAAAGTGTCATATTCAGAGCACATTGAAGACCATGGCAAAATTGAAATGTCCAATAAAAAACAGAAAGAAGCACTCCAAAAAATTGCTCTCTGACATGTATATTTTTACACAGGATGAAAGCTTACTCTACATTTCCCAGTTTGAAAGTCGGACTTTGAGGGTTCTGTGAAGGGATAGTAAGTGGCAACTGGCAGCCTGTGTTGAGCAAGGAAATGTCTTCCATCGAATATTTGAGAGAAGCTTCCTGCGCAACTCTTTTGTGAAGTTTGTGCTCATCTCATAGAGTAAAATCATTCTTTGGATTGAGTAGTTTGAAATCACTGTTTCTTTGGAATCTGTGAAAGGACATTTGAAAACGCTTTTTAAAATATCCTGAAAAAGAAATAACCTCAGGGAGAAACCAGAAGCAATCTTTCTGTGAAACTGCTCTGTGTCACGTGAATTCCACTCACACACTTAATCTTATTTTTTCATTGAGTAGTATCACAACACTGTTTTTGTTTAGTCTGTGAGGGGATATTCCAGCGTGTGTTTAGGCTTACTGTGAGAAAGGAAACCTCTTCAGATAGAAAGTGGAGAGAACCTTTCTGAGGAGTTGCTTTGTGATGTGTGCATCCCACTCACAGAATTCCCCGCACAGAATGACGTGTGCATTCCACTCACAGAATGACGTGTGCATTCCACACACTTCTCTTCTCCTAGAGGTTTCTGGAATCCCTTTTGTAGAAAAAGATACAAAGGGACATTCGGGAGTATAGGGATGGCTATGGTGATAAATGAAATATCCTCAGACAAAAACTGGAAAGAAGATTTCTGTGAAACTGCTTTGTGTTAGATATATTTATTCATCTCACATAGTTAAAACTTCTTTTATATTATGCAGTTTGGAAACGACGTCATGCATGGATCCATGAAGGGACATTTGGGAGCACATTCAGGCCTACGGTGAAAGAGGAGATATGTTTAGATAAAAAGTGGAGAGAAAGTTTCTGAGAAACGACTTTGTGTTGTATACATTCCACTCAGGGAGATATACCTCTTTTCTCACAAGGCAGCGTTTGAACACTGTTCCTGTGAACCCGAAAATGTGATATTTTGGTGCGCATTAAGGACTGTGGCGAATAGTGAAATATACCAAATAAAATCGAGGCAGAAGCATTTAAAGAATCTGCTCTCTGATATGTGCACTCACTTCACAGAGTTAATGCTTACTCTATGTTGCCCAGGTTCGAAACTCTGTCTTTGAAAAATCTGTGAAGGGATATTTAGTGATGGCCGGAGGCTTGTGCTGAGCAAGGAAACGTCTTCCACTGAAACCTGCAGAGAAACTTTCTGAGCAACTGCTTCATGATGTGTGTATTCGTCTCGTACAGTTAAATCGTTCTTTGGATTGAACAACTTGAAATCACTCTTTTTGTGGAATCTGAGGAAGGATATTTGGGAACAATCCTTAGAACATGGAGAAAGAAATATTCTCAGGTATAATCCAGAAGGAAGCCTTCTGTGAGTCTGGTCTGTGTCATCTTAATGGCTCTCACTCAGTTAAGCCCCTCTTTTCATTGAGAAGTTTTCTAACCCTTTGTATGCTTAGCGTGTGATGGGATATTCGGGAGCACTTTGAGGTTTATGGTGAAAAAGGAAATATGTTCAGAAGAAAACTGGAGAGAAGCTTTCCGAGGAACTGTCTTGTGACGTGTGCATTCCACTCACAGTGTTATGCCTCTCTTCTCATACAGCATCGCAGAAACCCTTTTGGAGAAACATGTAACGAGTGATATTTGGGAGAATATTGATGCCGATGATGAAATGGGAAATAGCCTCAGACTAAAAATAGAAAAGCTTTCTAGGAAACTACTCTGTCATATGTGTAATCATCTCAGATAGGTAATGCTTTCTTTACATTACACAGCTTGGAAACGGTCATGGACAGATCCACAAAGGGACCTTCAAGAGCACCTTCAGGACTATGGTCAGAAACGAAATATCTTAAGATAAAAACAGGAAAGAAGCTTTCCGTGAATCTGCTTTTTGCTATATTTATTCTTCTCATATAGATGAGGCTTTTTTTACATTACACAGCTTGGAAACTCCCTCGTGAATGGATCACGAAGGGATATTTGGGATGACATATGGGCCTATGGTGAAATAGGAAATATAGTCAGATAAAACATGAGAAAAGCTTTCTGAGAAACTTCTTGGTGACGTGTGCTTTCTACTCAGGGCGTTATAACTTCCTTCTCATAAGGCACAATTGGAACACTATTACTGTGAAACTAAAAGAGTGATATACAGAGCACGTTGAAGACTACGGCAAAATTGAAATGTCCAATAAAAAGCAGAAAGAAGAACTCAAAGAAACTGCTCTCTGACGTGTACATTTTTACACAGTGTTAACACTTACTCTACATTTCCTAGTTTGAACGTCGGTCTTTGAGGGTTCTCCGAAGGGATAGTAAGTGATTTACTTTCTAGGAAACTGACTTGCTTTCTTCTTTTTTTTTTATTATACTTTAAGTTCTAGGGTACATGTGCATAGCGTGCAGGTTTGTTACATATGTATACTTGTGCCATGTTGGTGTGCTGCACCCATCAACTCGTCAGCACCCATCAATTCATCATTT
>NW_012117744.1:910061-910346 GCF_000951035.1 Colobus angolensis palliatus | reverse complement strand
ATCCAGTTTGCCAGTCTGTGTCTTTTAATTGGGGCATTGAGTCCATTGACATTTAAGGTTAAGATCCTGCCATTATGATATTAAGTGGTTATTTTGCTCATTAGTTGATGCAGTTTCTTCCTAGTCTCGATGGTCTTTACATTTTAGCTTGTTTTTCAATGGCTGGTACCGGTTGTTCCTTTCCATGTTTAGGGCTTCCTTCAGGGTCTGTTGTAAGGCAGGACTGGTGGTGACAAAATCTCTAAGCATTTGCTTATCTGTAAAGGATTTTATTTCTCCTTCACT
>NW_012117744.1:874942-908565 GCF_000951035.1 Colobus angolensis palliatus | reverse complement strand
GAGCTTCCCAGCGGCTTTGTTTACCTACTTAAGCCTCAGCAATGGCGGGCGCCCCTCCCCCAGCCTCGCTGCTGCCCTGCCATTAGATCGCTGCAGACTGCTGTGTTGGCAAGGAGGGTGGCTTCAAGGGCATGGGACCCTCCAGACCAGGTGTGGGGTATATTCTCCTGGTGTGCCTGTTAGCCTACAGCACAGTATTGTGGTGGGAGTTACCCGATTTTCCAGGTGTTGTGTGTCTCAGGTGTTGTGTGTCTTCCCTGGTTAGGAAAAGGGATTCCCTTCCCCCTCGCGCTTCCCAGGTGAGGCGATGCCTCACCCTGCTTCAGCTCTCGCTGGACGGGCTGCAGCCGCTGACCAGCAGTGATTGTCCGGCACTCCCTAGTGAGATGACCCCAGTACCTCAGTTGAAAATGCAGAAATCACAGGTCTTCTGTGTTGTTCGCGCTGGGAGTTGGAGACTGGAGCTGTTCTTATTCGGCCATCTTTTTCCGCCCCCCGGAAACTGACTTGCTCTCTAAGAAACTGATTTGCTTTCTAGGAAACCAATTTGCTTTCTAGGCTCACCAGGGTGAGTATTAAAGGACCAGTGAGCAGGCGACGCTAAGAACAAAACTGCAAATTAACTTTTTGGTCAGCCAGCTTTGTGGGGGAGGTGTGAAGTCCATCAGTCTCCGGCAGTGGAGGCCAGGAGCGCCACCCCATGGAGCTCTCAGGTGAGGTTCCTAAAGCTGTCCCGACAGGAGTGGGGGCTGAGGAATTTCACACAGCGTGCCCACTAGGAGTGGCTTTTATATCCTGAGCCTGGGAGTAGGAGGGCAGTGGGTGGGACATACGCAGCTCAGGGGCCAGGCTGTAGGCGTGGCTAGGAGGGTTCCGGTTTTTCTCTGTCAGAGTTCGGGTTGCACCTGCGCATTCGACCCATGTCTTTCCCGGGCACGGGAAAGTTGATGGTGAAGAACCTGGAACTGCGCCATGTTGCCTCCATTCGTCCAAACAGTCCAACCTTTTATTGATAATAGTGATAAGGGGCCCCGTGGTCTGTCTGGCTACTTCCTGCTGCTAAGGGACGTCGTTAAGTTTGGAGGCTCTGGTTGATATTTGGACGTACGGATGAAGAAGCATCTGGTTGAAAGTGACGCGCGTGATCTTGAACTTTGGCTTGGAGAAATTTGATTAAAACAGGAGCGAGGCATAAGACAAAACAGAGGATTAGTATGGGAATTAGGAATGGGAGCACCTGCTGTATCATGGGCAGCAGCCATATTGGTGGTCCAGGGGTGAAGGGGGTATTGTAGGTTTTTAATTCCCCTTTAATCCTGTTTACGGTTTGAATGTTAGTGTCTACTAGGCCTGACTCGTTTATGTAATAGCAGCATTCTTCTCCTAAGAAGAGACATATTTTGCCTTTTTCAGCAGTAAGTAAATCTAATGCTCACCTATTTTGTGCTGCTACTTGGGCCACTGAAGTAATTTGATGCTGTAGAGAGTCCAGGCTTTCAGCTGAAGCGTCTATGGCCTCTCGAGTTTGAGCTGTTAGAGATCAGGTAGACTGTACCGGGTAAGCAAGTGCCCCAGTTCCAAGCCCTGACGCCACTAGGGAGGAGGCCAGGGAGACTCCGATGACTAGGGGACAGAAGACAGCCCGTTTTTGGAGGTCATTAAGAGGAGGGTTAAATTGTATGACAAGTTCAGCTATTTCTCCTTTGCTATATAAGGTTAAACTAGGTACTAGGGACCCTGTGACACAGAGGGATTGACCAATGGATGTGTGATTAAGGACCTTGAAGAGGATTTTGTTGAAGATCTTTGGCTTGGATATCTTTTAAGTATACTTGATCTCCTGGGCTGAGAGAGAGACGTGGGCTATAGGCGTCTGTTGGAGGGGGGTGTGCTAGTATTGCATGTCGTCTCAGGAGTTGTCTCAAAAGGGTGAGGTATTGAAGATAAGTTGCCAGCAAGGAAGAAAAGGTGGGTAACTGCTGGAGGGTGATGGGCCAGCCGTAAACTAATTCAAAAGCACTGAGGCCTGTTGGACTCCATGGGGCTGCTCACAGTCGGGTTAGTGCTAAAGGAAGGAGAGTTACCCACGATTGACGAGTCTCAAGGGAGAGTTTGGTGAGCTGTTGTTCGATCAGTCCTTTAGCCTTTTCTACCTTACCAGAAGACTGAGGTCTATAAAGGATGTGAAGTTTCCAGGTGATGTGTAGGAGGGCTGCCACCTGTTGGACTACCTTGGAGATGAATGCTGGACCGTTGTCGGACTGAAGGGTGACTGGGAGGCCAAACCTAGGGATAATATGTTCAGTGAGTATTGAAGCAACAATGTTAGCGGTTTCTCCTGTGGTGGGATAGGCCTCTATCCACCCTGAAAAGGTGTCCACAAGGGTTAAGAGGTATTTGCATTTTTTATGTTTTGGCATACGTGTGAAATCAATTTGCCAGTCTTCGCCTTGTTGGTGTCCTCTGAGTTGGTGGCTGGGATGGGGATTACACAATGTGCCTTGAGGATTTGTCTTTAGGCAGACAGAGCACTGCTGGTTGATTGTAAGTAAGTGTTTTTGTAGTGTTGGACAGTGGAGGAGGGGATTTAGAAAATTGTATAAGGCTTTGGGTCCTATATGTAAAGAATTATGTATGTCTGTTAGAAGGGTATGGAGTTGTGTTTCAGGAATGACTAATTTGTTATCAATATATATCCAGTCATCTGTAGTTAGTTTGGCTGTTGGATTTTGTAATAGTTTGGCTTTTTCCTCTTGGGTGTAAATAGGAGTATATGGAGGAGAGAGAAAACAAATAGAGGGAAGCGTGGGGGTGGAGAATCTGGCAGCCGATTTGGCAGTGGTGTCGGCAAAACTGTTGCCAGCTGCTATCAGGTTAGATGGAGTTTGGTGGCCTTTACAATGCATAATGGCTACCTTGGAAGGTGCCGACAGTGCATCCGGTAGTTTGAGTATTTGGTTTTTGTTGATAACAGGGGTACCGCAGGTGGTTAAAAACCCTCTCTCTTTCCAGATGACTGAATGGGTGTGTGCAATTATGAAAGCATATTTAGAATCTGTGTATATGTTTACTGTTTTTCCTTTCGATAAGAGGAGTGCCTTGGTTATTGCAGTGAGTCCTGCCTGCTGTGATGTGGTCCCTTGTGGTAGGGGTTTTGCCTCTAAAACTGTGGAGGAGGTAACTACTGCATATCTGCCTGTCTGTTTCCTTGAGGGTTGATAAAGGAGCTGCCATCCGCAAATAGGGTTAGTTGTGCATTCTGAAGGGGCCGGTCATGCAAGTGTAGGTGGCTGGGGGGTTGATCCCCCAGGACTTCAGGACAAGAATGTTTAGTATGAGTTCGTTTAAGAGGGTCTGGCAGTAAAGTGGCAGGATTTAGAGATGAGCAAAGTTCTAAAATAACAGTGGGGTCCTTGAGCTTGACAAGATATGGTGGCTGGTGGGCTGCTATGACCGGGATGGAAATGTCCCACACTTGAGGGTGTACAAAAATTTGGAAGACGGGGGGTGGGAGTGGCATAGGAGGAACGTGTGCGCATGCACAATGTATGAACAACAGGTTGTGAGGGGATTGAAGGGGAGTAGATGAGTTGGTGGGAATGGATATGGAGGCCTTTAAGGTGCTCAAGATATCTCGACCGAATAAGGGGGTAGGGCATGAGGGTATAATGAAGAACGAGTGCACAAAATAGTTGTTGGCCAGGCAGCAATTAAGGAGGGGAGTTTTTCGCGGAGCGGATGGCTTTCCGTTTACTCCTACTACGGAGATATGGGATGGAAGGCTAGCTCCAGAGAAGGATGGCAAAACAGAATAGGTAGCCCTGCTGTCGATCAAAAAATTAATTTTCTTACCCGTTACCAGGAGAGTTACCCGTGGCTCAGCAAGGGTGATTGGGGTCCCCGAGTCTCAGCACCTTCAGTTATCATCATCCAGATGTAGGAGCTGGAAGGAGCTCCCAGGATCCTGGGAAAGGGGGTCACGTTGAGACGTGGCACCTGTTCTCAGGGTGGGGCAATCAGACTTCCAGTGTCCTGCCTGTTGGCAAGCAGGGCAGGGGGTTGCTGGTGGACGAGGGTTAGGACATTTGCTTGCCCAGTGTCCTGACGCCTTGCACTTATAGCAAGGCTGTGTTGGGGCTCGGGGGCCTTGTGGACACATGTTGGCATAGTGTCCTGCCTCGCCACATTTATAGCAGGCTCCTTTTTTAGCCTTGGACTCTTCAGGGTGTGTGCTCTCTGGTTTGGGGTTATGACTGGGCTGTAAAGCCGCCAATAGGAGCTGTATCTTCTGTTAGAGGTGAGCCTGCTGCCGTGCCTCAGCCGTTTCCTCTCTGGAGTTATAGACCTTAAAGACTAGTTTAACTAGGTCTTGTATTGGTGTGTCGAGACCATTTTCCAGCTTTTGGAGTTTTTTCCAAATATCAGGAGCTGATTGGGAAATTAAATGAGATGCCAAAATGGTGGCCTCTGTGGGGGAGGCCGGATCTAGCTGGGTATAGTGGGTTAGAGTCTCAGTTAGCCTATTTAGGAATGCGGCTGGATTTTCTTCCGAATTTTGAGAAATTTCTTTTAATTTGTTAAAATTTATGGCTTTGTTTGAAGCCATTTGCATACCAGCCAACAGGCACTGGAACATGATGTCTCTCCTATGGCCCCCAGGCTGGCCTACTTGGTAGTCCCAGTCTGGGCCTGCCGAGGGGACTGCTTGCTCCCCTAGTGGAATGCTGGCGTCAGTTAAATGTTGTTGGTTAGTGTGCTGCCTGGCGGCTGCTAGGATGCGCTCTTGCTCCTCAGGGTTTACGGTACAGGTTAGGATAACCTGGAGATCATGCCAAGTTAAGTCATAGGCCTGACAAAGGTATCTAAATTCCTTTATGTATACAGTGGGATTAGCTGAGAAATCCCCTAAAAGCTTCTCAATTTTGGAAAGGTCAGCCAGTGAAAAAGGGACATGTACTCTGACTAACCCCTCTGCCCCAGCTACCTCTTGCAACAGCGCTAACACTCTAGGAGGGTGTGGGGCAGGAGTGGGGATGTCATCAGAGCACTTAGAGCGGGTGTGGGCAGAGATAGGGACCCAAGGCGGCTGGTTGAGGACGTGGAAGGGGGCATGGGAGTGATTGGATTACTAGTAGATAAGGAGGAGGAAGGAGGAGTCTGGATGGGGGGAGGAGGAGGAGTCTGGGCAGGAAGGGAGGGGGTGGAGAAAGTGGGGGGAGAAGGAGGAGTATAGGGCAGGTCAGGACAAGAGCGTAAGGCCCAAAAGCCTTGTATGTAATTAATTTCAGACCACTTGCCTAGCCGCTGGCAGAAATTGCTGAGGTCGATCAAAACATTGCGGTCTAGGATGCCCTCTGGTGGTCACTGAGACTGATTGTCTAGTTTGTATTGGGGCCACGCCACAGTGGAGAGGAAAATTAACTGCTTTCTTTTGAGGTCTTGTTCGAGTTGCAGAGTTTTTAGATTGGCTAGGAGGCACCCTAAAGGGGTGATCTTTGGAAATTTGGACTGGGGTTTCCCATTTGTTTCCTCTTTACTTACACAATGGACACAATGGAAATGGAAGTGGGTCTCTGCCTGGCTTCAAAGCGTCCTTTGGAACCAGCAGAGATAGACAGGGGGCTCTTGGAGCCAAGGTGGAGATTACCTTCAAGCGGACATCTCGGTCCTGAACAGGTCTCCCCAGCCACTTAGTGGCTCAAAAGTGGGCCTCGAACCTGTGCAGGGTTTTTGGCCGAGGGAGGTAAAGAGGAGACAAAGGCACTTTCCCCAGAGAGGCCGTGAGAGTGAGGGAAGCAGGTCTCAGGTCCTGGTCCGTTCGCAGCATGGGAGCAGGAGGAGGTTCCTCAATCCTTAGAGACCTGAGTACGGGTCTTCTCCCGAGTTTTGGCACCACCTGGTTTGCTTTCTAAGAAACTTATTTGCTTTCTAAGAAACTGATTTGATATCTAGGAAAACTATTTGCTTTCTAGGTTCACCAGGGTGAGTATTAAAGGACCAGCGAAGAGGCAAGGCTAAGAGCAAAATTGCAAATTTATTTTTTGGGTCAGCCAGCTTTGTTGGGGAGGAGTGAAGTCCATCAGTCTCCGGCAGGGGAGGCCATGGGAGGCACCCAGTGGAGCTCCCGGGCAAGGTTCCTAAAGCAGTCCCGACAGGAGTGGGGGCTGAGGAAGTCCGCGTAGCACGCCCGCTGGGAGCGGCTTTTATGTCCTGGGCCTGGGAGTGGGAGGGCAGTGGGCGGGACATAGGCGGGTCGGGGGCCGGGCAGTAGGCGTGGCCAGGCGGCTTCCGGATTTTCTCCGATGGATGTCTGGTTGGGGTGCGCAGTCGACCCGTGTTTTTACCGGGCACGGGAAAGCTGATGGTGAAGAAGCCGGAACTGTGCCATCTTGCCTGTATTCGTCCAAACAGTAAGTGGCAACTGAAGGCCTACATCGAGCGAGGAAATCTCTTCCATTGAATACTTGAGAGAAGCTTTCTGTGCAACTCTTTGGTGAAGTTTGTGCTGATGTCATAGAGTTAAATCATTGTTTGGATTGTGTAGTTTGAAATGACTGTCTCTGTGGAATCTGAGAAAGGACATTTGGAAATGCTCTTTAGAATATCCTGAAAAAGAAATAACCTCAGAGAGAAACCAGAATGAAACTTTCTGTGAACCTGCTCGGTGTCGCATGAATTCCGCTCACACAGTTAAGCTTCTCTTTTCATTGAGCAGAATCATAACACTGTTTTTGTTTTGTCTGCAAAGGGATATTCAGGAGCGCTTTGAGGGTAATGGTAAGAAAGGAAACGTCTTCAGATAGAAACTGGAGAGAAGCTTTCTGAAGAGATGCTTTGTGACATGTGCATTCCACTCACAGAATTACGTGTGCATTCCACTCACCTTTCTTCTCCTAGAGGTTTCCGGAATCCCTTTTGGAGAAAAACCTACAAAGGGACATTCGGGAGTATAGGGATGGCTATGGTGAAAAAGGAAATGTCCTCAGACAAAAACTGGAAAGAAATTTTCTGTGAAACTGCTTTGTGTTAGATATATTTCTTCATCTCGCATAGTTAAAACTTTTCTTATATTACCCAGTTGGGAAACTCCGTCATTCATGGATCCTTGAAGAGACATTCGGGAGCAAATTCAGGCCTACAGTGAAAGAGGAGATATCTTCAGATAAAAAGTGGATTGAAGCTTTCTAAGAAACGACTAAGAACCAGGAAGGGACCTTCGGGAGCACATTCAGGACTGCTGAAAAAGGAAATCTCTTCAGATATAAACTGGAAAGAAGGTTCCTGTGAATTTCCTTTTTGCTATGTTTGTTCATCTCACAGATATGAAGCTTTCTTTACATTATGCAGCTTGGAAACTCCCTCTTGGATGGATCAGCGAAGGGATATTTGGGATCATATTCGGGCCTATGGTGAAATAGGAAATATAGTCAGATAAAAACTGGAGAGAAGCTTTCTGAGAAACTGCTTGGTGATGCGTGCATTCCACTGAGGAAGTTGTAACTTCCTTCTCATGAGCCACAGTTTGAACACAGTTCCTGGAAAACAAAAAGTTCCTGGAAAACAAAAAGAGATATATTAGAAGCACATTGAAGACTATGGCAAAAAGTGAAATATCGTCCAATACAAAACAGAAAGAAGTACTCGAAGAAACTGCTCTTTTGAATGTTCATTCTTTTCACAGGGCTAAAGCTTACTCTACACTTCCCAGTTTGAAAATCAGTCTTTGAGGGTCTGCGAGGGATAGTAAGTGGAAACCGGAGGCCTGTGTCGAGCAAGGAAATGTCTTACATCGAATATTTGACAGAAGCTTTCTGTGCAACAATTTTCTGAACTTTGCGCTGATCACATAGAGTCAAATCATTCTTTGGATTGAGTAGTTTGAAATCACTGTTTCTGTGGAGTCTGAGAAAGGACATTTGGAAACCCTCTTTAGAATATCCTGAAAAGGAAATAACCTCAGACAGAAACCAGAAGGAAGCTTTCTGTGAACCTGCTCTGTGTCACGTGAATTCCACTCACACAGTTAAGCTTCTCTTTTCATTTAGCAGTATCAAAACACTGTTTTTGTTTAGTCTGTGAAGTGATATTCAGGAGCGCTTTGAGGCTTACAGTGAAAAGGAAACGTCTTCAGATAGAAACCGGAGATAAGCTTTCTGAGGGGCTGCTTTGTGACGTTTGCATTCCACTCACAGAATTCCACTCACAGAATGACGTGTGCATTCCACTCACCATTCTTCTAGAGGATTCCGGAACATCTTTTGGAGAAAAAGCTTCCAAGAGACATTCGGGAGTGTAGGGATGGCTATGGTGAAAATGGAAATATCCTCAGACAAAAACTAAAAAAAAGATTTCTGTGAAATTGCTTGTGTTAGCTATATTTACTCACCTTGGATAGTTAAAACTTTTCTTATAATATGCAGTTTGGAAAATTGATCATGCACGGATTCAAGTAGTGACATTCAGGAGCACATTCAGGCCTACGGTGAAGGAAGAGATATCTTCAGATAAAAAGTGGATAGAAGCTTTCTGAGAAACGAGTATGTGATCCACGCATTCCACTCAGGGACTTATACCTCTTTTCTCACAAGGCAGTGTTTGAACACTGTTCCTGTGATACCAAAAAGTGATATTTTGGAGCGCATTGAGGACTATGGCGAAGAGTGAAATATACTGAAATGAAATCGAGGAAGAGGCGTTCCAAGAATCTGCTCTCTGATATTTGCATTAACTTCACAGACTTAATGGTTACTCTATGTTGCCCAGTTTCAAAACTCTGTCATTGAAGAATCTGTGAAGGGATACTTAGTGACACCCGGAGGCTTTTGGTGAGCAAGGAAACGTCTTCCAATGAAACCTGCAGAGAAACTTTCTGAGCAATGGCTTTGCGATTTGTGTATTCCTCTCATAGAGTTAAACAGTTCTTTAGATTGATCAGCTTGAAATCACTGTTTTTTGGAATCTGAGGAACTATATTTGGGAACGATCTTTAGAACAAGGAGAAAGAAATATCCTCAGGTAAAAGGCAGAAGAAAGCCTTTTGTGAAACTGCTCTGTTTCATCTTAGTGGCTCTCACTCAGTTAAGACCTTCTTTTCATTGAGCAATTTTCTAGCCCTGTGTATGCTTAGTGTGTGACGGGATTTTTGGGAGCAATTTGAGACTTACGGTGAAAAAGGAAATATGTTCAGACTAAAACTGCAGAGAAGGTTCCGAGGAACTGCCTTGTGATGTACGCATTCCACTCACAGTGTTATACCTCTCTTCTCATACAGCGTCGGGGAAACCCTTTTGGAGAAAAAATACCAAGTGATACTCGGGAGCATGTTGATGCCGATGGTGAAAAGGGAAATGGTCTCAGACTAAAACTGGAAAAAGCTTTCTAGGAAACTACTCTGTGATATGTGTAATCATATGACATAGATAAAGCTTTCTTTACATTACTCAGCTTGGAAACTGTCATGGACGGATCCACGAAGGAACCTTCAGGAGCACTTTGAGGACTGTGTTTAAAATCGAAATATTTTCAGATTAGAACGGGAAAGAAGCTTTCTGTGAATCTGCTTTTTGCTATGTTTATTCATCTCACATTGATGAAGCTTTCTCTACATTACGCAGCTTGTAAACTCCCTCCTGGATGGACCTGTGAAGGGATATTTGGAATCACATTGGGGCCTAGAGTGAAATAGGAAATATAGTCAGATCAAAACGGGAGAGAAAGTTTCCGAGAAACTGCTTGGTGAAGTGTGCATTCCACTCAGGGAGTTATAACATTCTTCTCATAAGGCACAATTTGAACACAGTTCCTGTAAAACCAAAGGAGTGATATTCGAAGCACATTGAAGACTATGGCAAAATTGAAATCTCCATAAAAAACAGAAAGAAGCACTCGAAGAAACTGCACTCTGACATGTCCATTTTCACACAGGGTTAAAGCTTACTCTACATTTCCCAGTTTAAAAGTCTGTCTTTGAGGGTTCTGCGAATGTTTAGTATGTGGCAACCGGAGGCTTGTGTCAAGGTGGGAAATGTCTTCCATCGAATACTTGAGAGAAGCTTTCTGCACAACTCTTTTGTCAAGATTGTGTTCATCTCATAGACTTAAACCGTTTTTTGTATTGGACAGTTTGAAATCACTGTTTCTGTGGAATCTGAGAAAGGACATTTGGAGACGCTCTTTAGAATATCTTGAAAAAGAAATAACCTCAGAGAGAAACCAGGAGGAAGCTTTCTGTGAAACTGCTCTGTGTCACGTGAATTCTGCTCACACAGTTAAGCTTCTCTTTTCATTGAGCAGTATCATAACACTGTTTTTGTTTAGTCTGTGAAGGGATATTCAGGAGCGCTTTGAGGCTTACTGTGAGAAAGGAAACGTCTTCAGATAGAAACTTGAGAGAAGCTTTCTGAGGAGCCGCTTTGTGACGTGTGCACTCCACTCACAGTAATCCACTCACAGAATGACGTTTGCATTCCATTCCCCTTTCTTCTGCTAAAGGATTTCAGAATTCCTTTTGCAGAAAAAGCTACCAAGAGACATTAAGGAGTGTAGAGATGGCTATGGTGAAAAAGGAAATATTTTCAGACAGAAACTGGAAAGAAGATTTCTGTGCAACTGCTTTGTGTTAGATACATTTATTCATCGAACAGAGTTAAAACTTTTCTTATATTATGCAGTTTTGAAACTCCATCATGCATGGATGCATGAAGGGACATTCGGGAAGACATTCAGGCCTACAGTGAAAGAGGAGATATCTTCAGATAAAAAGTGGAGAGAAGTTTTCTGAGAAAAGACTTTTGATGTATGCCTTCCACTCAGGGAATCATAACTCTTTTCTCACAAGGCAGTGTTTGAACACCGTTGCTGTGAAACTGAAATTGTGATATCTCAGAGTGCATTGAGGACTATGGCGAATAGTGAAATATACTGAAATAAAATCGAGGAAAAAGCATTTCAAGAATCTGCTCATTGATATGTGCATTCACTTCACAGAGTTAATGTTTACTCTATGTTGCCCAGTTTTGAAACTCTGTCTTTGGAGAATCTGTGAAGGGATATTTAGTGATGCCCGGAGACTTGTGGTGAGCAAGGAAACGTCTTCCGATGAAACTTACAGAGCAACTTTCTGAGCAACTGCTTTGCAATGTGTGTATTCATCTCATAGAGTTAAACCGTTCTTTGGATTGAACAGCTTGAAATCACTGTTTTTGTGTAATATGAGGAAGTACATTTGGGAGCGATCCTTAGAACATGGAGAAAGAAATATCCACAGGGAAAATCCAGAAGGAAGCTTTCTGTGAAATTGGTCTGTGTCATCTTAATGGCTCTCACTCAGTTCAGCCCCTCCTTTCATTGACCAGTTTTCTAACCCAGTGTATGCTTAGCATGTGATGGGATTTTCGGGAGCATTTTAAGGCTTATGGTGAAAAAGGAAATATGTTCAGACCAAAACTGGAGAGAAGCTTCCAAGGAACTGCCTTGTAACGTGTGTATTCCACTCACAGTGTTATTTCTCTGTTCTCATACAGAGTCGGGGAAAACCTTTTGTAGAAAAAGGCACCAATTGATATTCGGAAGCATATTGATGCCGATGGTGAACAGGGAAATAGCCTCTCACAGAAACTGAAAAGAAGCTTTCTAGGAAACTACTCTGTGATATGTATAATTGTCTGACATAGATAAAGCTTTCTTTACATTACGCAGCTTGGAAACTGTCATGGACGGATCCACAAAGGGAACTTCGGGAACACATTCAGGACTATGGTGAAAAAGGAAATATCTTCAGAGAAAAGCAGGAAAGAAGCTTTCTGTGAATCTGCTTGTTGCTATGTTTAGTCATCTCACATAGATGAAGCCTTCTTTACATTACACGGCTCGGAAACTCCCTCGTGGATGGATCCTCGAAGGGATATTTTGGATCACATTCAGGCCTATGGTGAAATAGGAAATATAATCAGATAAAAATTGGAGAGAAGCTTTCTGAGAAACTGCTTCGTGATGTGTGCATTCCACTCAGGGTGGTACAACTTTCTTCTCATAAGGCACGGTTTGAACACTGTTCCTGTAAAACCAAAAGAGTGATATCCGGAGCACATTGGAGACTATGGCAAAAAGTGAAATGGCGTCCAATGAAAAACAGAAAGAAGCATTCGAAGAAACTGCTCTCTGACAACTCCATTTCTTTTCACAGGGTTAAACTTTACTCTAAATTTCCCAGTTTGAAAATCAGTCTTTGAGGGTTCTGCGAAGGGATTGTACATGGCAACCAGAGGCCTGTGCTGAGCAAGGAAATGTCTTCAATTGAAAATTGGAGAGAAGCTTTCTGCGCAACGTTTTTTGAAGTTTGTATTCATATCATAGAGCTAAATCATTCTTTGGATTGATCAGTTTGAAATCACTGTTTCTGTGGAATCTGAGAAAGGACATTTGGAAACACTCTTTAGAATACCCTGAAAAAGAAATAACCTCAGAGAGAAGCCAGATGGACGCTTTATGTGAAACTGCTCTGTGTCATGTGAATTCCGCTCACACAGTTAAGCTTCTCTTTTCATTGAGCAGTATCATAACACTGTTTTTCTTTAGCCTGCAAAGGGATATCCAGGAGCACTTTGTGGCTTATGGTGAGAAAGGAAATGCCTTCAGATAGAAACTGGGGAGAACCTTTCTGAGGAGCTGCTTTGTGACATGTGCATTCCACTCACAGAAATATACCTTTCTTCTCCTACAGGATTCCAGAATCCCTTTTGGAGAAAGACCTACCAAGAGACATTTGGAGTATAGGGAGGGCTATGGTGAAAAAGGAAATATCCTCAGACAATAACTGGAAAGATTTCTGTGAAACTGCTTTGTGTTAGATATATTTATTCATCTCGCATAGTTAGAACTTCTCTTATATTACACAGTTTGGAAACTCTGTCATGCAGGGATCCGCAAGAGGAAATTTGGGAGCATATTCAGGCGTACAGTGAAAGAGGAGATATATTCAGATAAAAACTAGATAGAAGCTTTCTGATAAACTACTTTGTGATGTATGCATTCCACAAAGGGATATATACCTCTTTTCTCACAAGGCAGCGTTTGAACACTGTTCTTGTGAAACCAAAAAAGTGATATTTCATAGCGCATTGATGACTATGGCGAATAGTGAAATATACTGAAATAAAATCAAGGAAGAAGCACTCCAAGAATCTTCTCACTGATATGTACATTCACTTCACAGAGTTAATGCTTATTCTATGTTGCCCAGTTTCGAAACTCTGTCTTTGTAGAATTTGTGAAGGGATATTTAGTGACGCCTGGAGGCTTGTGGTGAGTAAGGACATGTCTTCTGATGAAACATGCAGAGAAACGTTCTGAGCAACTGCTTTGTGATGTGTGTTTATGTCCCATAGAGGTAAACCAGTCTTTTCATTGAGCAGCTTGAAATCACTGTTTTTGTAGAATCTGTGGAAGGACATTTGGGAACGATCCTAAGATTATGGAGAAAGAAAAATCCTCAGGAAAAATCCAGTAGGAAACTTTCTGTGAAACTGCTCTGTGTTGTCTTTAATTCCTCTTGCTCAGTGAATCCTCTCTTTTCATTGAGCAGTTTTCTAAGCCTGTGTATATTTAGTGTGTGATGGGATATTCAGGAACACTTTGCAGCTCTCCGTGAAAAAGGAATTATGTTGTGTCCGAAAGTGGAGAGAAGGATTTCGAGGAACTGTTTTGTGACGTGTACATTCCACTCAGAGTGTTATGCCTCTCTTCTCATACGGCCTCAGGGAAATCCTTTTGGAGAAACAGGTAGAAAGTGATATTCGGAAGCATGTTGATGCTGATGGTGAAAAGGGAAATTGCCTCACACAAAAACTGGAAAGAAGCTTTCTAGGAAACTTCTCTGTGATATGTGTAATCATCTTGTATAGATAAAGCTTTCTTTACATTACACAGCTTGGAAACTGTCATGGACGGATCCATGAAGGGACCCTCGGGATCATATAGAGCATTATGGTGAAAAAGAAAATGTCTTCAGATAAAAACTGCAAAGACGCTTTCTCTGAATCTGATTTTTGCTGTTTGTTCATCTCACATAGATGAAGCTTTCCTTACATTACGCAGCTTGGAAACTCTCTTGTGAATGGATCCGTGAAGGGATATTTGGGATCACATTCTGGCCTATGGTGAAATAGGAAATATAGTCAGATAAAAACTAGAGCAGAGCTTTCTGAGAAACTGCTCGGTGATGTGTGCATTCCACTCAGGTCCTTACACCTCTTTTCGCACTAGGTAGTGTTTGAACACTCTTCCTGTGAAACCCAAAAAGTGATATTGTGGAGGGCATTGAGAACTATGGCAAATAGTGAAATATACCTAAATTAAATCGGGGAAGAAGCGTTCCAAGAATCTGCACTCTGATATGTGCATTCACTTCACAGAGTTAATGCTTACTCTGTGTTGTCCAGTTTCAAAACACTGTCTTTGAAGAATCTGTGAAGGGATACTTAGTGACACCCAGAGACTTGTGGTCAGCAAGGAAACATCTTCTGATGAAACCTGCAGAGAAACTTTCTGAGCATCTGCTTTGTGATGTGTGTATTCGTCTCCTAGAGTTAACCGTTCTTTGGATTGAGCAGCTTGAAATCACTGTTTTTGTGGCATCTGAGGCAGGACATTTGGAAACGATCCTTAGAATAGTGAGAAAGAAATATCCTCAAGTAAAATCCAGAAATAAGCTTTCTGTGAAGCTGCTCTGTGTTCTCCTAATTCTTCCCGCTCACTTAAGCCTTTCTTTTCATTGAGCAGTTTTCTAATGCTGTGTATGTTTACCGTGTGTTGTGATATTCAGAAACACTTTGAGGCTTATGGTGAAAAAGGAAATATGTTCAGAACAAAACCAGTGAGAAAATTTCTGAGGAACTGCTTTGTGACATATGCATTCCATTCACAGTGTTATACCTCTCTTCTCATACAGCGTAGGGGAAACCCCTTTGAAGAAACAGGTACCAAGTGATATTCGGGAGCATGTTGATGCCGATGGTGAAAGGGGAAATAGCCTCAGACAACAACTACTAGGAAACTACTCTGTGATATGTGTAATCATCTGACATAGATAAAGCTTTCTTTATATTATGCAGCTTGCAAAATGTCATGGACGGATCCACGAAGGGACCTTTGGGAGCACATTCAGGAGTATGGTGAAAAAGTGAATATCTTCAGATAAAAACTGGAAAGCAGCTTTCTGTGAATCTGCTTTATGCTATGTTTATAGGTGTAGCTTTGTTTTCATTAAGAAGCTTGGATGTGCATTCACACATCGCAGTGCAGTTTCTCTGAACGCCTCATTCCAGTTTTTATCAGAGGATATTTCCTTTTTCACCATAGCCCTCAATGAGCTCCCAAATATCACTTTGCAGAATTCACCAAAACAGTGTTAACAAACAGGTACTAGAAGGGAAAGGTGAAACTTTGCATGATGAATTCACACAACAGAAAGCATTTTCTCAGAAAGTTTCTTTCTAGTTATTATCTGAGGATATTTCCTTTTTCAGCATAGGCCTCAATGTGCTCGCAAATATCACTTTGCACATTCCACGACAACAGTGTTAGCAAACTGCCTTATGAACACTAGGTTGTAACTCTGTAAGATTAATTCACATATCACAACTAGGTTTCTCAGAAAGCTCCTTTCTAATTTATATTTGAGGATATTTCCTTTATCACCATCAGCATCATTGTGCTAAGAAATATCCCAATGTTGATTTCAAGAAAACAGTTAGCAAACGGATCCATGGAAAAGAAAGTGTAACTCTGTGAGTTGCATTCACACATCACAATGCAGTTTCTCAGAACGTTTCGTTCCAGTTTTTATCTGAGGATATTTCCTTTTACACCACAGGCCTCAATGCGATCCCAAATATCACTTTGCAGATTCCATGACAACAGTGATGGCAAACTGCTTCATGAGGTCCAGGTTGTAACTTTGAGATGAATTCACATATCACAAAGAAGTTTCTCACAAAGCTTCTATCAAGATTTTAATTGAGGATATTTCCTCTATCAACGTAGCCCTCAATGTGACCCAATGTAGCCCTTCTCAGGTTCCTCAACGGTAGTCTTATTCTACTGATTCATGAAACGTAAGTTTATCTCTGTGAGATGTATTCACACATCTCAAAGAAGTTTCTGAGAAAGCTTCTTTCTAGTTTTTATCTGAGGATATTTCCTTTGTCCCCATAAGCTTCATTGTGCCAAGAATTGACCCATGGCAGATTTCAAGAAAACTGTTTTAGCAAACTGATCCCTGAAGAGAAAAGGGTAACTGTGTGAGTAGCATTGACACATCGCAATGCAGTTTCCCTGAACGCTTCCTTCCAGGTTTTATCTGAGGATATTTCATTTTTCACCATAGGCCTCGATGTGCTCCCAAATGTTACTTTTAGGATTCCATGACAACGGTGTTACCAAACTGTTTCATGAGGTCTAGGTTGTAACTCTGTGAGATGAATTCATATATCACAAAGAAGTTTCTCACAAAGCTTCTATCAAGGTTTTAATGGAGGATATTTCCTCTATCAACATAGGCCTCAATGTGATCCAATGTAGCCCTTCTCAAGTTCCTCGAAGGCAGTCTTATTAGACTGCTCCATGAAACGTAAGTGTAACTCTGTGAGATGTATTCACATATCACTAAGAAGTTTCTGAGAAAGCTTCTTCCTACTTTTTATCTGAGGATATTTCCTTTGTCACCTTAAGCTTCATTGCGCTAAGAACTGTCCCACTGCAGATTTCAAGAAAACTGTGTTAGCAAACTGATCCCTGAAGAGAAAAGTGTAACTGTGTGATTTGTATTCACACATCACAACGCAGTTTCTCAGAAGGCTTCTTTCCAGTTTTTATCAGAGGATATTTCCTTTTCACCATAGCCCTCAATGAGCTCCCAAATATCAGTTTGCAGAATCCACGAAGAGAGTGTTAGCAAATTGATACTAGAAGGAAAAGGTGAAATTCTGTGTTATGAAATCTCACATCAGAAAGCAATTTCTCAGAAAGCTTCTTTCTAGTTATTATCTGAGGAGAGTTCCTTTTCCACGGCAGGCCTCAATGCGCTCCCAAATATCACTTTGCAGATTCCATGACAACAGTGTTAGCAAACTGCCTCCTGAAGACTAGGTTGTAACTCTGTGAAGGGAATTCACATATCTCAAATAGGTTTCCCACAAAGCTCCTTTCTAGTTTTTATTTGAGGATATTTTGTTTGTCTCCGTAAGCTTCATTGCGCTAAGAAATATCCCAATGTAGATTTCAAGAAAACACTGTAAGCAAATGGATCCATGGAATGGAAAATGTAACCCTGTGAGTTGCATTCACCTGTCATAATGCAGTTTCTCAGAACATTTCTTTCCAATTTTTTATCTGAGTATATTTCCTTTTTTACCATAGGCCTCAATGCGTTCCCAAATATCACTTTGCAGATTCCCCTACAACGGTGTTAGCACACTGCTTCATGAGGTCTAGATTGTAATTCTGTGAGATGAATTCACATATCACAAAAAAGTTTCTCACAAACCTTCTATCAATGTTTTAATTGAGGATATTTCCTCTAACGCCGTAGGCCTCAATGCGATTTAAGGGAACCCTTCTCAGGTTCCTCAAAGGCAGTCTTATTCGACTGCTCCATCATACATGAGTGTAACTCTGTGAGATGTATTCACACATCAATAAGAAGTTTCTGAGAAAGCTTCTTTCTAGTTTTTATCTGAGGATATTTCCTTTGTCACCATAAGCTTCATTGCGCTAAGAACTGTCTTAATGCAGATCTCAAGAAAACTGTGCTAGCAAACTGATCCCTCAAGAGAAAATGGTAACTGTGTGAGTTGCATTCACACATCACAATACAGTTTCTCTGAACGCTTCTTTCCAGTTTTTATCAGAGGATATTTCCTTTTTCACCATAGCTCTCAATGAGCTCCCAAATATCACTTTGCAGAATCCAGCAAAACAGTGTTAGTAAACTGCTACTAGAAGGGAAAGGTGAAACTCTCTGCGTGATGAATTCACACATGAAAGCAATTTCTCAGAAAGCTTCTCTCTAGTTATATCTGAGGATATTTCCTTTTTCACCATAGGCATCAATGCGCTCTCAAATATCACTTTTCAGATTACACGACAACAGTGTTAGCGAACTGTTTCATGAAGACTAGGCTGTAACTGTGTGAGGTGAATTCACATATCACAAAGAAGTTTCTCACAAAGCTCCTTTCTAGTTTTTATTTGAGGGTATTTCCTTTGTCACCGTAAGCTTCATTGTGCTAAGAAATTTCCCAATGTAGATTTCAAGAAAACACTGTTAGCAAACGGATCCATGGAAAGGAAAGTGTAACTCTGTGAGTTGCATTCACATGTCACAATGCAGTTTCTCAGAACGCTTCTTTCCAGTTTTTATCTGAGGATATTTCCTTTTTCACCAGAGGCCTCAATGCGCTCCCAAATATCACTTTCAGATTCCACGACAACGGTGTTAGCAAACTACTTCATGAGGTCTAGGTTGTAACTCAGTGAGACGAATACACATATCACAAAGAAGTTTCTCACAAAGCTTCTATGAAGGTTTTAATTGAGGAAATTTCCTCTATCAGCATAGACCTCAATGCAATCCAATATAGCCCTTCTCAGATTCCTCAAGGGCAGTCTTATTCGACTGCTCCATGAAACGTAAGTGTAACTCTGTGAGATGTATTCACTCATCAAAAGGAAGTTTCTGAGAAAGCTTCCTTCTAGTTTTTATCTGAGGTTATTTCCTTTTGCACCATAAGCTTCATTGCGCTAAGAAATTTCCCAATGGAAATTTGAAGAAAACTGTGTTAGCAAACTGATCCCTGAAAAAAAAAAAGTGTAACTGTGTGAGTTGAATTCACACATCACAATGCATTTTCTCTGAACACTTATTTCCAGGTTTTATCAGAAAATATTTCCTTTTTCACCATAGCCCTCAATGAGTTCCCAAATATCCCTTTTCAGAATCCATGAAAACAGTGTCACCAAACTGCTATTAGAAGAGAAAGGTGAACCTCTGCATGATGAATTCACACATCAGAAAGCAAGTTCTCAGAAAGCTTCTTTCTAGTTCTTATCTGGGGATATTTCCTTTTTCACCATAGGCCTCGATGCCCTCCCAACTATCCCTTTGCAGATTCCACGACAACGGTGTCAGCAAAGTGCTTCATGAGGTCTATGTTGTAACTCTGTGAGATGAATTCATATATCACAAAGAAGTTTCTCACAAAGCTTCTATCAAAGTTTTAATTGGAAACTGCAGGTTTCATTGGAAGACATTTCCTTGCTCACCACAAGCCTCTGGGGGTCACTAAACATCCCTTCACAGATTCTTCAAAGACATAGTTTCAAAACTGGTCAACATAGAGTAAGCATGAACTCTGTGAAGTGAATGCACATACTGAGAGTGTATGTGAATATGCATTGAGTTATAACTTTCTTCTCATAAGGCACAGTTTGAACATATTTCCTGTAACCAAAATGGTGATACGCAGAGCACATTGAAAATTATGGCAAGAAGTGAAATGCCATCCAATAAAAAACAGAAAGAAGCACTCAAAGAAACTGCTCTCTGACATGTCCATTCTTTTAACAGGGTTAAAGCTTACTCTATATTTCCCAGTTTGAAAGTCGGTCTTTGACGGTTCTCTGAAGGGATAGTATGTGGCAACTGGAGGCCTGTGTCGAGCAAGGAAATGTCTTCCATCGAAAATTGGAGAGAACTTTCTGTGCAACTCTTTTGTGATGTTTGTATTCATCTCATAGAGTTAAATCATCCTTTGGAATGAGCAGTTTGAAATCACTGTTTCTGTGGAATCTGAGAAAGGACATTTGGAAACATGCTTTAGAATATGCTGAAAAAGTAATAACCTCAGAGAGAAAGGAGAAGGAACCTTTCTGTGGAACTGCCCTGTGTCACGTGAATTCCGCTCACATGGTT
Source organism: Colobus angolensis palliatus (assembly GCF_000951035.1). Taxonomy (NCBI): domain Eukaryota; kingdom Metazoa; phylum Chordata; class Mammalia; order Primates; family Cercopithecidae; genus Colobus; species Colobus angolensis. The sequence goes on along the minus strand of NW_012117744.1, from coordinate 888,596 downwards.
AGGCTTCTCCTTTCATTGAGCAGTATCATAACACTGTTTTTGTTCCGTCTGCAAAGGGATATTCAGGAGCATTTTGAGACTCTCCGTGAGAAAGGAAACTTCTTCAGAAAGGAACTGGAGAGAAGCTCTCTGAGAGGCTACTTTTTGATGTATGCATTCCACTCACAAAAATATACCTTTCTTCTCCTAGAGGATTGCAGAATCTCTTTTGGAGAAAAAGCTACCAAGAGGCATTCGGGAGTACAGGGACGGCTATGGTGACAAAGGGAATGTCCTCAGAGAAAAACTGGAAAGAAGATTTCTGTGAAACTGCTTTGTGTTAGGTATACTGATTCATCTCGTATAGTTAAAACTTTTCTTACATTATGCAGTTTAGAAACTGCGTCATGCGACCGGGCGCGGTGGCTCAAGCCTTTAATCCCAGCACTTTGGGAGGCCGAGATGGGCAGATCACGAGGTCAAGAGATCGAGACCATCCTGGCTAACATGGTGAAACACCATCTCTACTAAAGAAAAAAACTACAAAAAACTAGCCGGGCGAGGTGGCGGCACCTGTAGTCCCAGCTACTCGGGAGGCTGAGGCAGGAGAATGGCATGAACCCGGGAGGCGGAGCTTGCAGTGAGCTGAGATCTGGCCACAGCACTCCAGCCTGGGTGACAGAGTGAGACTCTGTCTCAAAAAAAAAAAAAAGAAACTGTGTCATGCACGGATCCACGAAGGGATATTTCGGAGTACATTGAAGCCTACGTTGAAAGACAAGATATCTTCAAATAAAAATTGGATAGAAGCTTTCTGAGAAACTACTTTGTGATGTATGCATTCCACTCATGGAGATTTACCTGTTTTCTGACACAGCAGTGTTTGAACATGATTCCTGTGAAACTGAAAAAGTGATATTTCAGAGCGCATTGAGGACTAAGGCGAATAGTGAAATATACTGAAATAAAATCGAGGAAGAAGCATTCCAAGAATCTGCTCTCTTATATGTGCATTCAATTCACAAAGCTAATGCTAACTCTATGTTGTCCAGTTTTGAAACTCTCTCTTTGAAGTACCTGTGAAGGGATACTTAGTGACGCCTGGAGGCTTGCGGTGAGCAAGGAAACGTCTTCCGATGAAACATGTGGAGAAACTTTCTGAGCAACTGATTTTTGATGTGTGTATTAGTCTCATAGTGTTAAACCATTCTTTGGATTGAGCAGCTTGAAATGACTGTTTTTGTGGAATCTGAGGAAGGACATTGGGGAACGATCCTTAGAATATGGAGAAAGATATATCCTTAGATAAAATCCAGGAGGAAGCTTTCTGTGAAACTGCTCTGTGTCGTCTTAATTCCTCTGGCTCATTTAAGCCTCTCTTTCCACTGAGCAGTTTTCTAACCCTGTGTATGTTTAGCATGTGATGGGATATTTGGGAGCACTTTGAGGCTAACAGTGAAAAAGTAATTATGTTCAGAACGAAACTGGAGAGAACCTTTCCAAGGAACTGCTTTGTGACATGTGCATTTCACTCACAGTTATATACCTCTATTTTCATACAGTGTTGGGGAATCCCTTTTGGAAAAACAGGTACCAAGGGATATTCAGGAGCATGATGATGCCAATGGCGAGAAGGGAAATACCCTCAGAGAAAAATTAGAATGAAGCTTTCTAGGAAACTATTCTGTGATACGTGTAAACATCTCACATATATAAAGCTTTCTTTATGTTACGCAGCTTGTAAACTGTTATGATGGATCCACGAAGGGACATTCGGGAGGACATTCAGGACTTTGGTGAAAAAGGAAATATCTTCAGATAAGAATTGGAAGGAAGCTTTCTGTTAATCTGCTTTTTGCTATGTTTATTGACCTCACATAGAGGAAGTGTTCTTTCATGATGCAGCTTGGAAACTCCTTCGTGGAAGGATCTGCGAAAGAATATTTGGGATCACATTCGGGCCTATGGTGAAATAGGAAATATAGTCAGATAAAAACTGGAGTGAAGCTTTCTGAGAAACTGCTTGGTGATGTGTGCATTCCACTCAGTGTGTTACAACTTTCTTCTCATAAGGCACAGTTGGAATACTGTTCCTGTGAAACCAAAGGAGTGATATTCGGATCACATTGAAGTCTATGGCAAAAAGTGAAATGTCGTCCAATAAAAAACAGAAAGAAGCAGTTGAAGAAACTTCTCTCTGACGTGTCCATTATTTTCACAGGGTTGAAGCTTACTCTACATTTCCCAGTTTGAAAGTCGGTCTTTGAGGGTTCTGCGACGGGATACTAAGTGGTAACTGGAGGCCTGGTTCGAGAGAGGAAATATCTTCCATCGACAATTGGAGAGAAGCTTTCTGTGCAACTGTTTTGTGATGTTTGTAATCATCCCATAGAGTTAAATCATTCTTTTATTGAGCAGTTTGAAATCACTGTTTCTGTGGAATCTGAGAAAGGACATTTGGAAACACTCTTTACAATATCCTGAAAAAGATATAACCTCAGAGAGAAATCAGAAGGAAGATTTCTGTGAAAGTGTTCTGTGTCACATGAATTCTGCTCACACAGTTAAACTTCTCTTTTCATTGAGCAGTATCATAACACTGTTTTTCTTTAGTCTGCGAAGGGATATTCAGGAGTGCTTTGAGGCTTACGGTAGGAAAGGAAACGTCTTCAGAGAGGAACTGGATAAAAGCTTTCCCAGGAGCTGCTTTGTGAAGTTAGTATTCCACTCACAGAAATATACCTTCCTTTTCCTAGAGGATTCCGGAATCTCTTTTGGAGAAAGAGCTACCAAGAGACATTCGAGTGTATAGGGAGGGCTATGGTGAAAAAGTAAATATCCTCATACAAAAAAATGGAAAGAAGATTTCCGTGAAACTGCTTTGTGTTAGATAAATTTATTCATCGCGCATAGTTAAAACTTTTCTTATATTACGCAGTTTGGGAACTCCGTCATGCATGGATCCGCGAAGGGACATTCGGGAGCACATTCAGGCCTATGGTAAAAGAGGAGATATCTTCAGATAAAACTGGGTAGGAGCTTTCTGAGAAATTACTTTGTGATGTATGCATTCCACTCAGGGAGGTATACCACTTTTCTCACAAGGCAGTGTTTGAACACTGTTTCTGTGAAACCGAATAAGTGACATTTCAGAGCGCATTTTTGACTATGGTGAATTGTGAAATGTACTGAAATAAAATCGAGGAAGAAGAGTTCCAAGAATCTGCTCTCTGATATGTGCATTCACTTCACAGAATTAAAGCTTACTCTATGTTGCCCAGTTTTGAACCTCTGTCTTAGAAGAATCTGTGAAGGGATATTTAGTAATGCCCAGAGGCTTGTGGTGAGCAAGGAAATGTCTTCCGATGAAACCTGCAGGAAAACTTTCTGAGCAACTGCTCTGCAATGTGTGTATTCCTCTCATAGAGTTAAAGCATTCTGTGAATTGAACAGCTTGAAATCACTATTTTCGTGGAATCTGAGGAAGGACATTTGGCAACGATTTTTAGAATATGGAGAAAGAAATATCCTCAGGTAAAATCCAGAAGGAAGCTTTCTGTGAAACTGCTGTGTGTCATCTTAATTCCTCTCACTCGGTTAAGCCTCTATTTTTATTGAGAAGTTTTGTTACCCTGTGTATTTTTAGCGTGTGATGGGATATTCGGGGGTACTTCAATGCTTATGGTGAAAAAAGAAATATGTTCAGACTGAAACTGGAGAAAAGCTTTCCAAGGAACTGCTTTGTGACGTGTGCATTCCACTCACAGTGTTACACCTCTCTTCTCATACAGCATCAGGGAAACCCTTTTGGAGAAACAGGTTCCAGGTGATATTCGGGAACATGTTGATGCCAATGGTGAAAAGGGAAATAGCCTCAGACAAAAACTGGAAGGAAGCATTCTAGGAAACTACTGTGTGATATGTGTAATCATCTCACATAGATAAAGCTTTCTTTACATTACCTAGCTTGGAAACTGTCATGGACGGATCTACAAAGGGATCTTACCAACCACATTCAGGAATATGGTGAAAAACGAAATATCTTCAGATAAAAACAAGAAAGTAGCTTTCTGTGAATCTGCTTTTTACGATGCTTATTCATCTCTCATAGATGAAGCTTTCTTTATATTACACAGCTTGGAAACTCCCTTGTGGATGCATCCACGAAGGGATATTTGGGATCACGTTCGGGCCTATAGTGAAATAGGAAATATAGTCAGATGAAAATGGGAGAGAAGCTTTCTGAGAAAATGCTTGGTGATGTCTGCATTCCGCTCAGGGAGTTATAACTTTCTTTGCATAAGGCACAATTTGAACACCGTTCCTGTAAAATCAAAAGAGTGATATTCAGAACAAATTGAAGACTATGGCAAAATGGAAATGTCCAATAAAGAACAGAAAGAAGCACTCGAGGAAACTGCTCTCAGACATGTCCATTTTTTCACAGGGTTAAAGCTTACTCTACATTTCCCAGTTTGAAAGCCGGTCTTTGAGGGTTCTGGGAAGGGACAGTAAGTGGCAACCAGAGGTCTGTGTCGAGAAAGGAAATGTCTTCCATAGAATACTTGAGAGAAGATTTGCGCACAACTCATTTGTGAAGTTTGTGCTCATCTCATGGAGTTAAATCATTCTTTGGATTGAGTAGTTTGAAATCGCTGTTTCTGTGGAATGTGAGAAAGGACATTTGAAAAGGCTCTTTAGAATATCCTGAAAAAGAAATAACCTCAGAGAGAAACCAGAATGCAGGTTTCTGTGAAACTGCACTGTGTCACGTGAATTCTGCTCACACAGTTCAGCTTCTCATTTCATTGAGCAGTATCATGACACTGTTTTTGTTTAGTCTGTGAAGGGATGTTTAGGAGCACTTTGAGGCTTGCGATGAGAAAGGAAACGTCTTCAGGTAGAAACTGGAGAGATGCATTCTGAGGAGCTGCTTTGTGACGTGTGCATTCCACTCACAGAATACCCCTCACAGAATGACGTGTGCATTCCACTCACCTCTCTTCTCATAGGGATTCCGGAATTCCTTTTGGAGAAAAAGCTACTAAGAGACATTCAGGATTATAGGGATGGCTATGGTGAAAAAGGAAATATCCTCAGACAAAAACTGGAAAGAACATTTCTGTGAAACTACTTTGTGATAGATGTATTTATTCATCTCGTATAGTTAAAACTTTTCTTATATTACTCAGTTTGGAAACTCCGTCATGCACGGATTGAAGAACGGACTTTCGGGAGCACATTCAGGCCTATGATGAAAGAGGAGATATCTTCAGATAAAAAGTGGAGAGAAGCTTTGTGAGAAACGACTTTGTGATGCATGCATTACACTCAGGGATTTATGCCTCTTTCTCACAAGGCAGTGTTTGAACACCGTTCCTGTGAAACCGAAAAGGTGATAATTCAAAGCGCATTGAAGACTATGACGAATAGTGAAATATACTGAAATAAATCGAGGAAGAGGTGTTCCAAGAATCTGCTCTCTGATATGTACATTCCTTTACCGAGGTAATGCTTATTCTATGTTGTCCAATTTGGAAACTCTGTCTTTGCAGAATCTTTTAAGGATATTTAGTGATGCCCGGAGGTTTGTGGTTAGAAAGGAAATGCCTTCTGAAGAAACCTGCAGAGAAACTTTCTGAGCAACTGCTTGGCAATGTGTGAATTTGTCTCGCAGAGTTAAACTTTTCTTTGGATTGAACAGCTTGAAATCACTGTTTTTGTGGAATCTGAGGAAGGACATGTGGGAACCACCTTTAGAACATGGAGAAAGAAATATCCTCAGGTAAAATCCAGAAGGAAGCTTTCTGTGAAACTGCTCTGTGTCGCCTTAATGGCTCTCACTCAGTTAAGACCCTCTTTTCATTGAGCAGTTTTCTAATCCTGTGTATGCTTTGCGTGTGATGGGATATTCAGGAGCACTTTGAGGCTTACAGTGAGAAAGGAAATATGTTCAGACCAAAACTGGAGAGAAGCTTTCCGAGGAACTGCCTTGTGACCTGTGTATTGCACTAACATTGTTATACCTCTATTCTCATACAGTTCGGGGAAACCCTCTTGGGGAAACAGGTACAAAGTGATATTCGGGAGCATGTTGATGCCGATGGTGAAAAGAAAAATAGCCTCAGATTAAAACTGGAACAAGCTTTCTAGGAAACTACTCTGTGACATGTGTAACCAACTCTCATAGATATTGCTTTCTTTACATTACGCAGCTTCCCAACTGTCATGGAGGTATCCATGAAGGGACGTTCGGGAGCACTTTGTGGACTATGGTGAAAAACGAAATATCTTCAGATAAAAACGGGAAAGAAACTTTCTGAAAATCTGCTTTTTGCTATGTTTATCCATCTCACATAGATGAAGCTTTCTTTGCATTACACAGTTTGGAAACTCCCTCTTGGATGGATCCGCAAAGGGATATTTGGGATCACATTCGGGCCTATGGTGAAATACGAAATATAGTCCGATCAAAATGGGAGAGAAGCTTTCAGAGAAACTGCTTGGTGACGTTCGCATTCCACTCAGGGGATATAGCTTTCTTCTCATAAGGCAAAATATGAACACTGTTCCTGTAAAACCAAAAGAGTGATATTCGGAGCACGTTGAACACTATGGCAAAATTGAAATGTCCAATAAAAAACAGAAAGAAGCATTCAAAGAAACTGCTCTCTGACACGTGCATTTCTAAACAGGGTTAAAGCTCACTCTACAGTTCCCAGTTTTAAAGTCTGTCTTTGAGGGTTCTGTGAAGGGATATTAAGTGGCTACCGGAGGCCTGTGTCGATCAAGGAAATGTCTTCCATCGAATATTAGAGAGAAACTTTTGCGCAACCCTTTTGTGAAGTTTGTGCTCAACTCATAGTGTTAAATCATCCTTTGGATTGAGTAGTTTGAAATCGCTGTTTCTGTGGAATCTGAGAAAGAACATTTGGAAATGCTTTTTAGAATATCTTGAAGAAGAAATAACCTCAGAGAGAAACCAGAAGGAAGCTTTCTGTGAAACTGCTCTGTGTCACGTGAATTCCACTCAAACAGTTAAGCTTCTCTTTTCATTGAGCAGTATCATAACACTGTTTTTGTTTAGTCTGCGAAGGGATATTCAGTAGCAGTTTGCAGCTTACGGTGAGAAAGGAAACGTCTTCACATAGAAACTGGAGAGAAGATTTCTGAGGAGCTGCTTTGTGACGTGTGCATTCCACTCAAAGACTTCCACTCACAGAATGACGTGTGCATTGCACGCACAGAATGACATGTGCATTCCACTCACCTTTCTTCTTCTAGTGGATTCCAGAAACCATTTTGGAGAAAAAGCTACCAAGAGACATTCAGGAGGATAGAGATGGCTATGGTGAAAAAGGAAATATCCTCCGGCCAAAAATGGAAAGAAGATTTCTGTGAAACTGCTTTGTGTTAGATATATTTATTCATCTCGCATAGTTAAAACTTTTCTTATATAATGCAGTTTGGAAACTCGGTCATGCAGGGATCCACGAAGGGACATTCGGGAGCACATTCAGGCCTACAGTGAAAAAGGAGATATCTTCAGATAAAAGATGGTGAGAAGCTTTCTGAGAAAGTCCTTTGTGATGTGTGCATTCCACTCAGGGATTTATACCTCATTTCTCACAAGGTAGTGCTTGAACACTATTCCTGTGAAATGGAATAAGTGAACTTTTGGGGGTGTAATGGGGACTATGGCGAATAGGGAAATATACTGAAATAAAATCGAGGAATAGGTGTTCCAGAAACCTGCTTTCTGAAATCTACATTCACTTCACAGAGTTAATGCTTACTCTATGTTGTCCAGTTTCAAAACTCTCTCTTTGAAGAATCTGTGTAGGGATATTTAGTGACATCTGGAGGGTTCTGGTGAACAAGGAAACGTATTCTGATGAAACCTGCAGAGAAACATTCTGAGCAACTGCTTTGCAATGTGTGTATTCATCTTATAGAGTTAAACCATTCTTTAGATTGAGCAGCTTGAAATCACTGTTTTTGTGGAATCTGAGGAAGGATATTTGGGTACGATACTTAAAATATGGAGAAAGATATATCGTCAGGTAAAATCCAGAAGGAATCTTTCTGTGAAACTGCTCTGTGTTGTCTTAATTCCTCTCGCTCAGGTAAGCCTCTCTTTTCATTGAGTAGTTTTCTTACCCTGTGTATGTTTAGCGTGTGATGGGATATTCAGGAGCACTTTCAGGCTTACAGTGATAATGGAAATATACTCAGAACGAAACTCTAGAGAAGCTTTCCGAGGAACTGCATTTTGACGTGTGCATTACACTCACGGTGTTATACCTCTCTCCTCATGCAGCATCGGGGAAACCCTTTTGGAGAAACAGGTACCAAGTGATATTGAGGAGCATGTTAATGCCGATGGTGAAAAGGGAAATAGCCTCAGACAAAAACTGGAAAGAAGCTTTCTAGGAAATGGCTCTGTGATATGCGTAATCACCTCACATAGATAAAGCTTTCTTTACATTATGCAGCTTGAAAATTTTCATAGACGGATCCATGAAGGGACATTCGGGAGCAGATTCAGGACTACAGTGAAAAAGGAAATATCTTCATATAAAAACTGGAAAGAAGCTTTCTGTGAATCTGCTTTTTGCTATGTTTATTCACCTCACATAGATGAAGCTTTCTTTATGTTACACAGCTTGGAAACTCCCTCGTGGATGGATCCACGAAGAGATATTTGGGATCACATTCAGGCCTATGGTGAAATAGGAAGTTTAGTCAGATAAAAACTGGAGAGAAGCTTTCTGGGAAACTGCTTCATGATGTGTGCATTACACTCAGAGAGTTGTAACTTTCTTCTCATAAGGCACAGTTTGAACACTGTTCCTGTAAAACCAAATGAGTGATATTCAGAGCACATTGAAGATTATGGCAAAAAGTGAAATGTCGTCCGATAAAAAACAAAGAAGCACTCGAAGAAACTGCTCTCTCACAGGTCCATTCTTTGCACAGGCTTAAAGCTTACTCTATATTTCCCAGTTTGAAAGTCGGTCTTTGAGGTTTCTGCGAAGGGATAGTAAGTCACAACCAGAGGACTGTGTGAGGAGAGGAAAAGTCTTCCATCAAAAATTGCAGAGAAGCTTTCTGCGCAACTCTTTTGTGATGTTTGTATTCATCTCATAGAGTTAAATTATTCTTTGGATTGAGCAGTCTGAAATCACTGTTTCTGTGGAGTCTGAGAAAGGACATTTGGAAATACTCTTTAGAATATCCTGAAAGAGAAATAACCTCCAAGAGAAACCGGAAGGAAGCTTTCTGTGAAACTGCTCTGTGTCACGTGAATTCTGCTCACACAGTTAAGATTGTCTTTCATTCAGCGGTATCATAACACTGGTTTTGTTTATTCTGTGAGGGGATATTCAGGAGAGCTTTGAGGCTGATGGTGAGAAACAAAACGTCTTCAGATAGAGACAGAATAGAAGCTTTCTGGGGAGCTGCTTTGTGAAGTTTGTGTTCCCCTCACAGAAATATACCTTTATTCTCCTAGAGGATTCTGAAATACCTTTTGGAGAAAAAGCTACCAAGAGACATTCGGGAGTATAGGGAGGGCTATAATGAAAAAGGAAATATCCTCAGACCCAAATTGGAAAAAGATTTCTGTGAAACTGCTTCATGTTAGATATACTTATTCATCACGCATATTTAAACCTCTTCTTATATTACGTGGTTTCGAAACTCCGTCATGCACGGATCCGTAAAGGGACATTCAAAAGCACGTTCAGGCCTACGGTGGAAGAGGAGATATCTTCAGGTAAAACTGGATAGAAGATTTCTGAGGAACTGCTTTGTGATGTATGCATTCCACTCAGGGAGTTAGACCTCTTTTCTCACAAGGCAGTGTTTCAACACTGTTCCTGTGAAACTGAAAAAGTGATATTTCGGAACACACTGAGTACTATGGCGAATAGTGAAATATACTGAATTAAATCGAGGAAGAAGCGTTCTAAGAATCTGCTCTCTGATATGTACATTCACTTCACAGAATTAATCCTTACTCCATGTTGCCCAGTTTCGAAACTCTGTTTTTAAAGGATCTGAGAAGGGATATTTAGTGATGTCCGGAGGCTTGTGGTGAGCAAGGAAATGTCTTCTGATGAAATCTGCAGAGAAAATTTTGAGCAACTGCTTTGCAATATGTGTATTCGTCTCACAGAGGTAAACCATTCTTTTGACTGAGCAGATTGAAATCACTGTTTTTGTGGAATCTGAGGAAGGACATTTGGGAACGACCCTAAGATTATGGAGAAAGAAATATCCTCAGGAAATATCCAGTAGGAAGCTTTCTGTGAAACTTCTCTGTGTCATCTTAATTCCTCTTGCTCAGTTAAGTCTCTCTTTTCATTGAGCAGTTTTTGAACCCTGTGTGTATTTACTGTGTGAAGGAATATTCGGGAGCACTATGAGGCTTACGGCGAAAAAAGAAATATGTTCGGACCAAAATTGGAGAGAAGCTTCGTGAGGAACTGCTTTGTGACTCGTGCATTCCACTCGCAGTGTTATACCTCTCTTCTCATACAGCGTCCAGGAAACCCTTTTGAACAAACAGGTACCAAGTGATATTCAGGAGCATGTTGATGCCAATGGTGAAATGGGAAATAGCCTCAGACAAAAAATGGAAAGAAGCTTTCTAGGAAACTACTCTGTGGTATGTGTAATCATCACACATAGATAAATCTTTCTTTATATTACGCAGCTTGGAAACTGTCATAGATAGATAAACAAAGGGACCTTCGGGAGCACATTCAGGACTATAGTGAGAAAGGAAATATCTTCAGATAAAAACTGGAAAGAAGGTTTCTGTGAATTTCCTTTGTGCTATGTTTATTCATCTCACATAGATGAAGCTTTCCTTACATTATGCAGCTTGGAAACTCCCTCGTGGATGGATCCGCAAAGGGATATTTGGAACCACTTACAGGCTTATGGTGAAATAGGAACTATAGTCAGAAGAAAAATGTAGAGAAGTTTTCTGAGAAACTGATTGGTGACGTGTGCATTCCACTCAGGGTGTTACAACTTTCTTCTCGTTAGGCACAGTTTGAACAGTGTTCCTGTAAAACCAAAAGAGTGATATTCGGAGCACATTGTAGATTTTGCCAAAAAGTGAACCGTAGTCCATTAAAAAGTAGAAAAGAGGACTCTACTTTGTACACTCTTTTCACAGGATTAAAGCTTACTCTACATTTCTCAGTTTGAAAGTCGGTCTTTGAGGGTTCTGTAAAGGGATAGTAAGTGGCAACCAGAGGCCTGTGTTGAGCAAGGATATGTCTTCCATGAAAAAATTGGAGAGAATCTTTCTGCGCAACTCTTTTGTGATGTTTGTATTCATCTCATAGAGTTAAAACATTCCTTAGATTGAACAGTGTGACATCACTGTTTCTGTGGAATCTGAGAAAGGGCATTTGGTAACACTCTTTAGAAAATCCAGAAAAAGAAATAACATCAGAGAGAAACCAGAAGGAAGCTTTCTGTGAAACTGCTGTGTCACGTGAATTCCCCTCACACAGTTTAGCTTCTCTTTTCATTGAGCAGTATCATAACACTGTTTTTGTTTAGTCAGCGGAGGTATATTCAAGAGCGCTTTGAGGCTTATGGTGAGAAAGGAAACGTCTTCAGATAGATAGTGGAGAGAAGCTTTCTGAGGAGCTGCTTTGTGACGTTTGCATTCCACTCACAGAAATATACCTTTCTTCTCCTAGAGTATTCTGGAATCCCTTTTGGAGAAAAAGCTACAAAGGGACATTCGGGAGTATGGGGACGGCTATGGTGAAAAAGGAAATATCCTCAGACAAAAACTGGAAAGATTTCGGTGAAACTGCTTTGTGTTAGATATATTTTTTCATGTCATGTAGTTAAAACTTTTCTTATATTACGCAGCTTGGAAACTCCGTCATGCATGGGGCCACGAAGGGACATTCGGGAGCACATTCAGACCTATGGTGAAAGAGGAGATATCTTCAGAAAACCTTGATGGAAGCTTTCTGAGAAAGTACTTTGTGATGTATGCATTCCATTCAGGGAGTTATACCTCTTTTCTCACAAGGCAGTGTTTGACCACTGTTCCTGTGAAACTGAAAAAGTGATATTTCGGACCGCATTGAGTACTATGGCGAAGAGTGATATATACTGAAATAACATCGAGGAAGAAGCATTCCAAGAATCTGCTCTGAGATATGTGCATTCACTTGACCGAGTTAATGCTTACTCTATGTTGCCCACTTTCACAACTCTGTCTTTGAAGAATCTGTGAAAGGATATTTAGTGACGCCTGGAGGCTTGTGGTGAGAAGGAAACGTCTTCTGATGAAACTGGCCAAGGAACTTTCTCAGCAACTACGTTGTGATGTGTGTATTCATCTCATAGAGTGAAACCACACTTTTGATTGTGCAGCTTGAAATCATTGTTTTTTTGGAATCTGAGGAAGAATGTTTAAGAACGATCCTTAGATTATGGAGAAAGAAATACCCTCAGGAAAAATCCAGTAGGAAGCTTTCTTTGAAACTGCTCTGTGTCATCTTAACTCCTCACACTCAGTTAAGTCCTTCGTTTTATTGGGCAATTTTCTAACCCTGTGTATGTTTAGCATGTGCTAGGATACTCAGCAGCACTTTGAGGCTTATGATGAAGAAGAAAATATGTTCAGACCACAACTGGATAGAAGTTTTCTGAGGGCTGCTTTGTGACGTGTGCGTTCCACTCACAGTGTTATACCTCTCTTCTCATATAGCATCAAGGAAATATTTTTGGAGGGACAGGTACCAAATGATATTCAGGAGTATGTTGATGTTGATGGTGAAGAGGGAAATAGCCTCGACTAAACCTGGAAAGAAGCTTTCTAGGTAACTACTCTATGATATGTGTAATCATCTCACATAGATAAAGCTTTCTTTACATTACTCAGCTTGGAAACTGTCATGGACGGATCTACGAAGGGACTTTCAGGAGCACAGTCAGGACGACGGAGAAAAAGGAAATATCTTCAGATAGAAACGGGAAAGAAGCTTTCTGTGCATCTGCTTATTGCTTTGTTTATTCATATAATATAGGTGAAGCTTCCTCTACATTACGCAGCTTGGAAAATCTGTCGTGGATGGATCCGCGAAGGGATATTTGGGATCACATTCGGGCCTATGGTGAAATAGGAAATATAGTCAGATTAAAACTGGAGAGAATCTTTCTGAGAAACTGCTTGGTGGTGTGTGCATTCCACTCAGGGAGTTATAATTTTCTTCTCATAAAGCACAGTTTGAACACTCTTCCTGCAAAACCAAAAGAGTGATATTCTGAACACATTGAAGACTATGGCAAAAAGTGAAATGTCGTCCAATAAAAAACAGAAAGAGGCTGGGTGTGGTGTCTCAAGCCTGTAATCCCAGCACATTGGGAGGCTGAGATGGGGGGATCACGAGGTCAGGAGATCGAGACCATCCTGGCTAACATGGTAAAATGCCGTCTCTATTAAGAAATACCAAAAACTAGCCAGGCGAGGTGGTGGGCGCCTGTAGTCACAGCTACTCGGGAGGCTGAGGCAGGAGAATGGTGTAAACCTGCGAGGTGGAGCTTGCAGTGAGCTGAGATCCAGCCACTGCACTCCAGCCTGGGTGACAGAGCGAGACTCCATCTCAAAAAAAAATAAAAATAAAAAAAC
>NW_012117744.1:867466-874892 GCF_000951035.1 Colobus angolensis palliatus | reverse complement strand
AGCTTGCAGTGAGCTGAGATCCAGCCACTGCACTCCAGCCTGGGTGACAGAGCGAGACTCCATCTCAAAAAAAAATAAAAATAAAAAAACAGAAAGAATCACTCAAAGAAAGAGCTCTCTGACATGTCCATTTTTACACAGAATTAAAGCTTACTTTCCATTTCGCAGTTTGAAAGTCAGTCTCTGAGGGTTCTACGAAGGGATAGTAAGTGGCAATCTGAGTCCTGCATCGAGCAAGGAAATGTCTTCAGTCGAAAATTGGAGAGAAACTTTCTATGCAACTCTTTTGTGATGTTTGTATTCATCTCATAGAGTTAAATCATTCTTTGGATTGAAGAGTTTGAAATCACTCTTTCTGTGGAATGTGAGAAAGGACATTTGGAAACGCTCTGTAGAATATCCAGAAAAAGAAATAACATCAGAGAGAAACCAGAAGGAAGCTTTCTGTGAAACTGCTCTGTGTCACATGAATTACACTCACACAGTGAATCTTCTATTTTCATTGAGGAGTATCATAACACAGTTTTCATTTCCTCTGAGACGGGATATTCTTCAGTGCTTTGAGACTCATGGTAAGAAGGGAAATGTCTTCAGATAGAAACTGGAGAGAAGCTTTCTGAGGAGCTGCTTTATGACGTGTGCATTCCACTCACAGAAATATACCTTTCTTCTCCTAGATGATTCTGGAATTTCTTTTGGAGTAAAAGCTATCAAGAGATGCTCGGAAGTATAGGTACGGCTCTGGTGAAAAAGGAAATATCCTCAGAGAAAAACTGGAACGAATATTTCTGTGAACCTGCTTTGTGTTAGATATGTTTATTCATCTCGCCTGGTTAAAACTTTTCTTATATTACGGAGTATGGACACTCCGTCATGCATGGATCCGTGAAGGGACATTCAGGAGCTCATTCAGGCCTACAGTGAAAGAGGAGATATCTTCAGATAAAATCTGGATTGAAGTTCTGAGAAAGTACTTTGTGACGTATGCATTCCACTCTGGATTTATACCTCTTTTCTCACAAGGCAGTGTTTGAACACTGTTACTGTGAAACTGAAAAAGTGATATTTCAGAGCACATTGACGACTATGGCGAATAGGGAAATATACTGAAATAAAATCGAGGAACAAGCGTTCCAAGAATCTGCTTTCTCATATGTGCATTCACTTCACAGAGTTAAAGCTTACTCTATGTTTCCCAGTCTCGAAACTCTGTCTTGGAAGAATCTCTGAAGGGATATTTAGTGACTCCCGGAGGCTTGTGGTGAGCCAGCAAATGTCTTCCGATGAAATTTGCAGAGAATCTTTCTGAGCAACTGCTTCACGTTGTATGTATCCATCTCATAGAGTTAAACCATTGTTGGATTGAGCAGCTTGAAATCACTGTTTTTGTGGAATCTGAGGAAGGACATTTGGGAAGGATCCTTAGAATATGGAGAAAGAAATATCCTCAGGTAAAACCCAGAAGAATGCTTTCTGTGAAACTGCTCTCTGTCGTCTTAATTCCTCTCACTGAGTTAAACCTCTCTTTTCATTGAGCAGTTTTCTAACTCTTTGTATGTTTCACGTGTGCTGGGATATTCAGGAACACTTTGAGGCTAATGGTGAAGAAGGAAATATGTTCAGACCGAAACTGTAGAGAAGCTTTCTGAGTAACTACTTTGTGACGTGTGCTCTCCACTCACAGTGTCATACCTCTCTTCACATACAGCGTAGGCGAAACCCTTTGGAGAAACAGGTATCAAATTATATTCGGGAGTATGTTGATGCCAATGGTCAAAAGGGAAATAGCCACAGACAAAAACTATGCAGAAGCTTTCTAGGAAACGACTCTGTGATATGTGTAATCATCTCACATAGATAATGCTTTGTTTACATTACGCAGCTTGGAAACTGTCATGGATGGATCCATAGAGGAGCCTTCGTGACTACATTCAGTGTTACAGTGAAAAAGGAAATGTCTTCAGATAAAAACTGCAAAGAAGCTTTCTGTTAATCTGCTTTTTGCTATGTTTATTCATCTCACATATGTGAAGCATTCTTTACCTTAGGCAACTTGGAAATTCCCTCGTGGATGGATCTGCAAAACAATATTTGGGATCACATTCGAGTTTATGTTGAAATAGGAAATGTAGTCAGATAAAAACTGCAGAGAAGCTTCCTGAGAATCTGCTTGGTGATGTGAGCATTCCACTCAGGGAGATATAACTTTCTTCTCATAAGGCACATTTTGAACACTGTTCTTGTAAAACCTAAAGAGTGATATTCGGAGCATATTGAAGACTATGGCAAAGAGTGAAATGTCGTATAATAAAAAAACAGAGAGAAGCACTCGAAGAAACTGCTCTCTGACATGTCCATTGTTTTCACAGGGTTAAAATCTTCCTCTACATTTCCCAGTTTGCAAGTCAGTCTTTGAGAGTTCTGTGAAGGGGTAGTAATTGGCAACGGGCGGACTGTGTCAAGCAAGGAATTGTCTTCCATCAAAATCGCAGAGAATCTTTCCATCCAATTCTTTTGTGATGTTTGTATTCATCTTATAGAGTTAAATCATTCTTTGGATTAAGCAGTTTGAAATCATTGTTTCTGTGGAATCTGAGAAAGGACGTTTGGAAACGTTCTTTAGAATATACTGAAAAAGAAATAACTCAGGCAAAACACAGAAGGAAGCTCTCTGAGAAAATGCTCTGTGTCATCTTAATTCCTCTCACTCATTTAAGCCTCTCTTTTGATTGAGCATATTTCTAACCCTGTGTATGTTTAGAGTATGATGGAATATTTGGGAGCACTATGAGCCTTACGGTGAAAAAGGAATTACGTGCAGAGCAAAACTGGAAAGAGGCTTTCCGAGGAACTACTTTGTATCACGTGCATTCCATTCCCAGTCTTATACCTCTCTTCACATACAGCGTCGGGGAAACCATTTGGGAGAAAAAGTGCCTAGTGATATTCGGGAGCATGTTGATGCCAATGGGGAAAAGGGAAATAGCCTCAGACAAAAACTGGAAAGAAGCTTTCTAGGAAACTACTCTGTGATATGTGTAATCATCTCACATAGTTAAAGTTTTTAAATTACGCAGCTTGGAAACTGTCATGGACGGATCCACAAAGGGACCTTTGGGAGCACATTCAGGTCTATGGTGAAAAAGAAAATATCTTCACATAAAAACGAGTAAGAAGTTTTCTGTGAATCAGCTTTTTTCTGTTTATTCATCTCACACAGATGAAGCTTTCTTTACATTTCACTGCTTGGAAACTCCCTCGTGGATGGATCTGCGAGGGGATATTTGGGATCACAATCGGATCTATGGTGAAATAGGAAGTATAGTCAGATAAAAATTGGAGAGAAGCTTTCTGAGAAACTGCTTTGTGATGTGTGCATTCCACTCAGGGAGTTATAACTTTCTTCTCATAAGGCACAGTTTAAACACTGTTCCTCTAAAACAAAAAGAGTGATATTCGAAACATATTGAAGACTATAGTAAAAAGTGAAATGTCGTTGAGTAAAAAACAGAAAGAAGCACTCAAAGCAACTGCTCTCTGACATGTCCATTCTTATCAGAGGGTTAAAGCTCACTCTACATTTCCCAGTTTGAATGTCGGTGTTTCAAGGTACTGCGAAGCGATAGTAAGTGGCAACTGGAGGCCTGTGTTGAACAAGGAAATATCTTCCATCAAAAATCGGAGAGAATCTTTCTGTGTAACTCTTTTGAGAGGTATGTATTCATCTCATAGAGTTACATCATTCTTTGGATTCAGCAGTTTGAAATCACTGTTTCTGTGGAATCTGAGAAAGGACATTTGGAAACACTTTTTGGAATATGCAGAAAATAAATAACCTCAGAGAGAAACAAGAAAGAAGCTTTCTGTGAATCTGCTCTGTGCAACGTGAATTCTGCTCACACAGTTAAACTTCTCTTTTCATTGAGTAGCATCATAACACTGTTTTTGTTTAGTCTGTGAAGGGATATTCAGGAATATTTGAGGCTTATGGTGAGAAAGGAAACGTCTTCAGATAGAAACTGGAGAGAAGCTTTCTGATTAGCTGCTTTGTGATGTGTGCATTCCACTCACAGAAGTATACATTTCTTCTCATAGAGGATTCCAGAATCCCTTTTGAAGAGAAAGCTACCAAGAGATATTAGGAGTACGGGGTCAGCTGTGGTGAAAAAGTAAATATCCTCAGAAATAAACTCGAAAGATTTCTGTAAATTTGCTTTGTGTTAGATATATTTATTCATATCACATAGTCAAAAGTTTTCTCATATTACGCAGTTTGGAAACTCCGTCATGCTCGGATCCGTGAAGGAACATTCAGGAGCATATTCAGGCCTATGGTGAAAGAGGAGATATCATCATATTAAAACTGGATAGACGCTTTCTGAGAAACTAGTTTGTGATGTATACATTCTACTCAGGGAGCCATACCTCTTTTCTCACAAGGAAGCGTTTGAACACTGTTCCTGTGAAACCGAAAAAGTGATATTTCGGGGCGCATTGATGACTATGGGGAATAGTGAAATATACTGAAATAAAATCGAGGAAGAAGCGTTCCAAGAATCTGCTCTCTGATGTGTGGTTTCACTTCAAAGAGGTAATACTTACTCTATGTTGCCCAGTTTTGATACTCTGTCCATGAAGGATCTGTGAAGCGATATTTAGTGACGCCCGGAGGCTTCTGGTGAGCAAGAAAACGTCTTCCAATGAAACCTGCAGAGAAACTTTTTGAGCAACTGCCTTATGATGTGTGTATTCTTTTCCTAGAGTTCAACCATTCCTTGTATTGAGCATCTTGAAATCACTGTTTTTGTGGCATCTGAGGAAGGACATTTGGGAACGATCCTTAGAATATGGAAAAAGTAATATGCTCAGGAAAAAACTAGTAGGAAGGTTTCTGTGAAACTGCTCTCTGTCATCTCAATTCCTGTCACTCAGTTAATCCTCTCTTTCCATTGAGCAGTTTTCTAACCCTGTGTATGTTTAGTGTGTGATGGGATATTCGGTAGCACTCTGAGGCTTACGGTGAAAAAGGGAATGTATTCAGACCGAAACTGCAGAGAAGCTTTCCGAGGAACTGCTTTCTGACGTGTGCATTCAATTCACAGTCTTATACCTCTCTTCTCATACAGCATTGGGGAAACCTTTTTGGAAGAATGGTGTCTAGTAATATTCGGGAGCATGTTGATGCCAATGGTGAAAATGGAAATAGCCTCAGACAAAAACAGGGAAGAAGATTTCTGGGAAACTACTCTGTGATATGTGTAATCATGTCACAGAGGTAAAGCTTTCTTTACATTACACGGCTTGGAAACTGTCATGGAGAGATCCACGAAGGGACCTTAGGGAGAACATTTAGGACTATGGAGAAAAACGAAATACCTTCAGATAAAAACTGGAAAGAAGATTTATGTGTATCTGCTTTTTGCTATATTTCTTCATCTCACATCATTGACGTTTATTTACATTACGCAGCTTGGAAACTCCCTCGTGATGGATCTGCGAAGGGATTTTTGAGACCACATTCGGGCCTAAGGTGAAATAGGAAATATAGCCAGTTAAAAACTGGAGAGAAGCTTTCTGAGAAACTGCTTTCTGATGTGTGCATTACTCGCAGGAAATTATATCTTTCTTCTCATAAGACACAGTTTGAACACTGTTCCAAGAAAACCAAAAAAGTGATATTCAGAGCACATTGAAGACTATGGCAAAAAAGTGACATGTCCTCCAATAAAAAACAGAAAGAATCACACGAAGAAATTTCTCTCTGACAATTCCATTCTTTTCACAGGGTTAAAGCTTACTCTACCTTTCCAAGTAAGAAAGTCGGACTTTGAGGTTTCTGCAAAGGGTTCGTAAGTGGCAACCAGAGGCCTGTGTCGAGCCAGGAATTGTCTTCCATAGAAAATTGGAGAGAAGTTTTGTGCGCAACTCTTTTGTGATGTTCGTATTCATCTCATATATTTAAATCCTTCCTTGCATTGAGTAGTTTGAAGTCACTGTTTCTGTGGAATCTGAGAAAGGACATTTGAAAACCCTTTTTAGAATATTCTGAAAAAAAAAATAACCCCAGAGAGAATCCAGAAGGAAGCTTTGTTTGAAACTGCTCTGTGTCTCGTGAATTCCACACACACTGTTAAGCTTCTCTTTTCATTGAGCAGTATCATAACACTGTTTTTGTTTAGTCGGTGAAGGGATATTCAGGAGCTCTTTGAGGCTTACGTTGAGAAAGGTAACGTCTTCAGATAGAAACTGGAGAGAAGGTTTCTGAGGAGCTGCTTTGTGACGTGTGCATTCCACCCACAGAAATATACCCTTTTTCTCCTAGAGGATTCCGGAATGACTTTTGGAGAAAAAGCTACCAGGAACTTTCGGGTGTATCGAGATCGCTATAGTGAAAAAGAAATTATCCTTACACAAGAACTGGAAAGATTTCTGTGAAACTCCTTTTTGTTAGATACGTTCATTCATCGCACATAGTTAAAACTTTTCCTATATTATACAGTTTGGAAACTCTGTCATGCATGGATGCACGCAGGGCAATTCAGGAGAACATTCAGGCCTACGTTGAAACAGGAGATATCTTCAGATAAAACCTGCATCGAAGCTTTCTGAGAAACTACTTTGAGATGTATGCATTCCACTCAAGGAGTTATACCTCTTTTCTCACAAGGCAGTGTTTTAACACTGTTCCTGTGAAACCAAAAAAGTGATAGTTCGGAACGCATTGAGGACTATGGCGAATAGTGAAATATACTGAAGTGTAATCGAGGAAGAAGCGTTCTCAGAATCTGCTCTCTGATATATGCATTGAATTCACAGTGTTAATGCTTACTCTATGTTGCCCAGCTTCAAATCTCTGTCTTTGAAGAATCTGTGAAGGTATATTTAGTGACATGCAGAGGCTTGCTGTGAGCGAGCAAACGTCTTCTGATGATACCTGCAGAGAAAGGTTCTGAGCAACTGCTTTGCAATGTGTGTATTCGTCTGATAGAGATAAACCATTCTTTGGCTTGAGCAGCTTCAAATCACTTTTTTGTGAAATCTGAGAAAGGACATTTGGCAACGATCCATAGAAAATGGAGAAAGAAATATCCTCAGGCAAAGGAAAATTATCAAACAGGAAGGACACCTATACCAAAACCCCATCAGTGCGTCACCATCATCAAAGACCAGAGACAGATAAAACCACAATGATGGGGAAAAATCAGGGCAGAAAAGCTGGGAATTCAAAAAACAAGAGTGCATCTCCCCTTGCAAAGGAGCCCAACCCATCGCCAGCAATGGATCAAAGCCGGTCAGAGAATGACTTGACGAGAAGAGAGAAGAATGCTTCAGTCCATCAAACCTCTCAGAGCTTAAGGAGGAATTACGTACCCAGCGCAAAGAAACTAAAAATCTTGAAAAAAGAGTGGAAGAATTGACAGCTAGA
>NW_012117744.1:851809-862866 GCF_000951035.1 Colobus angolensis palliatus | reverse complement strand
GTCTCGATCTCCTGACCTCGTGATCCACCCGTCTCGGCCTCCCAAAGTGCTGGGATTACAGGCTTGAGCCACCGCGCCCGGCCAAGCCCCTCTTTTCATTAAGCAGTTTTCTAACCCTGTGTATGCTTAGCATCTGACGGGATATTCAGGAGCACTTTGAGGCTTACAGTGAAAGAGGAAATATGTTCAGACCAAAACTGGAGAGAAGCTTTCTGAGGAACCGCCTTGTGACGTGTGCATTCCACTCACAGTGTTATACTTCTCTTCTATTACAGCGTCAGATAAACCCTTTTGGAGAAACAGGTACCAAGTGATATTCAGGAGCATGTTGGTACCGATGGTGAAAAGGGAAATAGCCTCAGACTAAAACTGGATAAAGCTTTCTAGGAAACTACTCTGTGATATGTGTAATCATCACACATAGATAATGCTTTCTTTACATTACGCAGCTTGGAAACTCTCATGGAAGGATTCACAAAGGGATCTTTGGGAGCGCATTCAGGACTATGTTGAAAAAGGAACTATCTTCAGATAAAAACTGAAAAGAAGCTTTCTGTGAATCTTCTTTTTGCTCTGTTTATTCATCTCACATAGATGAAGCTGTCTTTACATTGCACAGATTGGAAACTCCCTCATGGATGGATCCAGGAAGAATATTTGGGATCACATTCGGGCCTATAGTCAAATAGGAAATATAGTCAGATTAAAACGCGAAAGAAGCTTTCTGTGAACCTGCTTGGTTACCGGTGCATTCCTCTCAGGGACTTATAAGTTTCTTCTCATAAGGCACAATTTGAACACTGTTCCTGTAAACCAAAAGAGTGATACTCGGAGCACTTTGAAGTCTATGGCAAAATTGAAATGTCTAATAAAAAACAGAAAGAAGCACTCAAAGAAACTGCTCCCTGACATGTCCATTTATACACAGGGTTAAATCTTACTGTACATTTCCCAGTTTGAGTGTCGGTCTTTGAGGGTTCTGCAAAGGGATAGTAAGTGGCAACCGGGGGCCTGTGTTGGGCAAGGAAATGTCTTCCATCGAATATTTGAGAGAAGCTTTGTGTGCAACCCTTTGGTGAAGTTTTTACTCATCTCACAGAGTTAAATCATCCTTTGGATTGAGTAGTTCGAAATCACTGTTTCTGTGGAATCTGAGAAAGGACATTTGGAACGCTCTTTAGAATATCCTGAAAAAGAAATAACCTCAGAGAGAAATCAGAAGGAAGCTTTCTGTGAAACTGCTCTGTGTCACGTGAATTCCGATCACACAGTTAAGCTTCTCATTTCATTGAGCAGTATCATAACCCTTTTTTGTTTAGTCTGCGAATGGATATACAGGAAGGCTTTGAGCCTTAAGATGAGAAAGAAAACGTCTTCAGATGGAAACTGGAGAGAAGCTTTCTGAGGAGCTGCTTTTTGACGTGTGCATTCCACTCACAGAATGACATGTGCATTCCACTCACCTTTCTTCGCCTAGAGAATTCTGGAATCTCTATTGGAGAAAAAGCAAGGGTGACACTTTCAGGAGTATAGAGATGTCTATGGTGAAAAAGGAAATATCCTCAGACAAAAACTGGAAAGAGGATTTCTGTGAAACTACTTTGTGTTAGACATATTTATTCGTCTTGCATACTTAAAGCTTTTCTTATATTACATAGTTTGGAAACGCCGCCATGCATCTTTCCTTGAAGGGACATTTGGGAGCACATTCAGGCCTATGGTGAAAAAGGGGATATCTTCAGATAAAAAGTGGACAGAAGATTTCTGAGAAAGGATTTTGTGATGCACGCGTTCCACTCAGGGTGTTATACCTTTTTTCTCACAAGGCAGTGTTTGAAAACTGTTCCTGTGAAACCAAAAAAGTGATATTTCGGAGCTCATTGAGGACTATGGCGAAGAGTGAAATATACTGAAATAAAATCGAGGAAGAAACGTTCCAATAATCTGCTCTGTGATATGTGCATTAACTTTACAGAGTTAATGCTTACTCTATGTTGCCCAGTTTTGAAACTCTGTCTTTGAAGGATCTGTGAAGGGATATTTAGTGACGCCCGGAGGCTTGCAGTGAGCAAGGAAACGTCTTCTGATGAAACCTGCAGAGAACCTTTATGAGCAACGGCTTTGTGATGTGTGTATTCCTCTCTTATAGTTAAACATTTCTTTGGATTGAACAGCTTGAAATCACTGTTTTTGTGGAATCTGAGGAAGGACATTTGGGAATGATCCTTAGTACATGGAGAAAGAAATATCCTCAGGTAAAATACAGAAGAGAGCTTTCTGTGAAACTGCTCTGTTCCGTCTTAATGGCTCTCAATCAGTTAAGCCCCTCTTTTCATTGAGCAATTTTTCTAACCCTGTGTATGTTTAGTGTGTGATGGGATATTCGGGAGCAGTTTGAGGCTTATGGTGAAAAAGCAAATATGTTCAGACCAAAACTGGAGAGAAGCTTTCCGAGGAACTGCCTTGTGATGTATGCATTCCACTCACTGTGTTTTACCTCCCTTCTCATAGAGCATCGGGGAAACCCTTTTGGAGAAACAATACCAAGTGATATTCGGGAGCATGTTGATGCTGATGATGAAAAGGAAAATAGTCTCAGACTAAAACTGGAAAAAGCTTTCTAGGAAACTACTCTGTGACATGCGTAATCATCTCACATAGATATTGCTTTCTTTACATTATGCAGCCTGAAAACTGTCATGGACGGATCCACGAAGGGACCATCGGGAGCACTTTGAGGACGATGGTGAAAAACAAAATATCTTCAGATCAGAATGGGAAAGAAGCTTTCTGAGAATCTGCTTCTTGCTATGTTAATTCATCTCACATTGATGAAGCTTTCTTGACATTACACGGCTTGGAAACTGCCTTGTGGATGAATCCACAAGAGATATTTGGGATCACATTCGGGACTACAGTGAAATAGGAAACATAGTCAGATCAAAACTGGAGAGAAGCTTTCTGAGAAACTGCTTGGTGACGTGTACATTCCACTCAGGGATTTATAACTTTCTTCTCGTAAGGCACAATTTGAACACTGTTCCCATAAAACCAAAAGAGTGACATTCGGAGCACATTGAAGACTATGGCAAAATTGAAATATCCAATAAAATACAGAAAGAAGCACTCGAAGAAACTGCTCTCTGAAATGTCCATTGTTACACCAGATTAAAGCTTCCTATACATTTCCCAGTTTGAAAGTCCGTGTTTGAGGGTTCTGCGAAGGGATAGTAATTGGCAACCAGAAGCCTGTGTCGAGCAAGGAAATGTCTTCCATCAAATATTTGAGAGAAGCTTTCTGCGCAACTCTTTTGTGAAGAGTGACTTCATGTCATAGAGTTAAATCATTCTTTGGTTTGAGCAGTTTGAAATCACTGTTTCTGTGGAATCTGTGAAAGGACATTTGGAAACGCTCTTTAGAATATCCTGAAAAAGAAATAACCTCAGAGAGAAACCTGAAGGAAGCTTTCTGTGAAATTGCACTGTGTCACGTGAATTCTGCTCACACAGTGAAGCTTCTCTTTTCATTGGGCAGTATCATAACACTGTTTTTGTTTAGTCCACGAAGAGATATTCAGGAGCGCTTTGAGGCTTAGGTGAGAAAGGAAACGTTTTCAGATAGAAACTGGAGAGAATTTTTCTGAGGAGCAGCTTTGTGATGTGTGCATTCCACTCAGAGAATTACACTCACAGGATGACGTGTGCATTTCACTCACCTTTCTTCTCCTAGAGGATTCCTGATACCCTTTTGGATAAAAAGCTACCAAGTGTCATTCAGGAGTATAGGGATGGCTATGATGGAAAAGAGAATATCCTGAGACAAAAAATGGAAAGAAGATTTCTGTGAAACTGCTTTGTGTTAGATGTATTTATTCATCTCTCATAGTTAAAACTTTTCTTATATTATGCAGTTTGGAAGCTCCGTCTGGCACGGATCTGCAAAGGGACATTCGGGAGCACATTCAGGCCTATGGTGAAAGAGGAGATATCTTCAGATAAAAAGTGGATAGAAGCTTTCTGAAAAACAACTTTGTGATATATGCATTCCACTCAGGTAGTCATACCTCCTTTCTCACAAGACAGTGTTTGAACACTGTTCCTGTGAAACTGAAAATGTGCTATTTCGGAGCGCATTGAGGACTATGGCAAATAGTGAAATATACTGAATTAAAATCGAAGAAGAGGCGTTCCAAGAATCTGCTCTCTGATATGTGCATTCACTTCACACAGTTAATGTTTACTCTATGTTGCCCAGTTTCAAAACTTTGTCTTTGAAGAATCTGTGAAGGGATATTTAGTGACACCCGAAGGCTTGTGAACAAGGAAACGTCTTCCGATGAAACCTGCAGAGAATCTTTCTGAGCAACTGCTTTGCAATGTGTGTATTCGTCTCATAGAGTTAAACATTTCTTTGGATTGAACAGCTTGAAATCACTCTTTTTGTGGAATCTGAGGAGAGACACTTGGGAACGATCCTTAGAACATGGAGAAAGAAGTGCCCTCGGGTAAAATCCAAAAGGAAGCTTTCTGTGAAACTGCTCAGTGCATCTTAATTCCTCCCCCTCAGTTAAGCCTCTCTTTTCATTGAGCAGTTTTATATCTCTGTGTATGTTTAGCGTGTGATGTATGATGTATGTTTAGCGTGTGATTTGGGAGTACTTTGAGGCTTACGGTGAAAAAAGAAATATGTTCAGATCGAAACTGGAGAGAAGCTTTCCGAGGAAATGCTTTGTTTCATGTGCATTCCAGTCAGAGTGTTATACCTCTCTTCTCATACAGTGTCGGGGAAACCCTTTTGGAGGAACAGGTACCAAGTGATATTCAGTAGCATGTTGATGCCAATGGTGAAAAGGGAAATAGCCTCAGAGTAAAACTGGAAAGAAGTTTTCTAGGAAACAACTCTTTGATATGCATAATCATCTCGCATAGATAAAGCTTTCTTTGCAATACGCAACTTGGAAACTGTCATGGACGGATCCAGGAAGGGACCTTCGGGAGCACATTCAGGACTGTGGCGAAAAAGGAAATCTCTTCAGATAAAAACTGGAAAGAAGGTTTCTGTGAATCTACCTTTTGTTATGTTTATGCATCTCACAGAGATGAAGCTTCCTTTACATTATGCCGCTTGGAAACTCCCTATTGGAAGGATCCACGAAGGGATATTTGTGATCATACTAGGGCTTATGGTGAAATAGGAAATATAGCCAGATAAAAACTGGAGAGAAGCTTTCTGAGAAACTGCTTGGTGATGTTTTCATTACACTCAGGGAGTTGTAACTTAATTCTCATAAGCCACAGATTGGACACTGTTCCTGGAAAAGCAAAAGAGTGATATTCGGAGCACATTGAAGACTATGGCAAAAAGTGAAAGGTTGTCCAATAAAAAACAAAAAGGAGCACATGAAGAAATGTTCTCTGACATGGTCATTCTTTTCACAGGGTTAATGCTTACTGTACATTTCCCAGTTTGAAAGTCGGTCTTTGAGGTTCTGCAAAGGGATAGTAAGTGTGAACTGGAGGCCTGTGTCGAGTAAGGAAATGTCTTCCATCGAAAATTGGAGAGAAGCTTTCTGTGCTACTAGTTTGTGATGTTTGTATTCATCCCATAGAGTTAAATCATTCTTTGGCTTGAGCAGTTTGAAATCACTGTTTCTGTGGAATCCGAAAAAGGACATTTGGAAATACTCTTTAGAATATCCTGAAAAAGAAATAACCTCAGAGAGAAACCAGAAGGAATCTTTCTGTGAAACTCTTCTGTGTCACGAGAATTCCACTCACACATTTAAGCTTCTCTTTTCATTGAGCAGTATCATAACACTGTTTTTGTTTAGTCTGTGAAGGGATTTTCAGGAGTGCTTTGAGGCTTATGGTGAGAAAGGAAACATCCTCAGATAGAAACTGGAGAGAAGCTTTCTGAGGAGCTGTTTTGTGACGTGTGCATTCCACACACAGAATTCCACTCACAGAATGACGTGTGCATTCCACTCATCTTTCTTCTTCTAGACAATTCCAGAATCCCTTTCCGAGAAAAAGCAACCAAGAGACATTCGGTATTATAGGGATGGCTATGGTGAAAAAGGAAATATCCTCAGACAGAAACTGGAAAGAAGATTTCTGTGAAACTGCTTTGTGTTAGATATATTTATTCATCTCGCATAGTTAAAACTTTTCTTATAATACGCAGTTTGGAAACTCTGTTATGCACGGATCCATGAAGAGATATTCGGGAGTGCATTCAGGACTACGGTGAAAGAGGAGATATCTTCAGATAAAAAGTGGAGAGAAGCTTTCTGAGAAACGACTTTGGGTTGTATGCACTCCACTCAGGGAGTTATATCTCTTTTCTCACAAGGCAGTGTTTGAAAACTGTTCCTATGAAACCAAAAAAGTGGTATTTCGGAGCGCATTGAGGACTATGGCGCACAGTGAAATATACTGAAATAAAATCGAGGAAGAAGCGTTCCAAGAATCTGCTCTCTGATATGCACATTCACTTCACAGAGTTAATGCTTCCTGTATGTTGCCCAGTCTCGAAACTCTGTCTTTGAAGGATTTGTGAAGGGATATTTAGTGACGCCCGGAGGTTTGTGGTGAGCAAGGAAATGTCTTCAGGTGAAACCTCCAGAGAAACTTTCAGACCAACTGCATTGCTATGTGTTCATTCGTCTCACAGAGTTAAACCATTCTTTGGATTGAACAGCTTGAAATCACTGTTCTTGTGGAATCTGAGGGAGGACATTTTGGAGCAATGCCTAGAACATGGAGAAAGAAATATCCTCAGGTAAAATCCAAAAAGAAGTTTTCTGTGAAACTGCTCTGTGTCATCTTAATGACTCTCACTCAGTTAAGCCCCTCTTATCATTGACCAGATTTCTAACCCTTTGTATGCTTAGCGTATGACGGGATATTCGGGAGCACTTTGAGGCTTACAGTGAAAAAAGCAATATGTTCAGACCAAAACTGAAGAGAAGCTTTCTAAGGAACCGCTTTGATTCATGTGCATTTCAGTCAGAGTGTTATACCTCTCTTCTCATACTGCATCGGGGAAACGCTTTTGGAGGAACAGGTTCCAAGTGATATTCGGGAGCATGATGATGCTGATGGTGAAAAGGGAAACAGCCTCAGAGAAAAACTGGAATGAAGATTTCTAGGAAACTACTCTTTGACATGTGTGATCATCTAGAACAAGTAAAGCTTTCTTTACATTACACAACTTGGAAACTGTCATGGACTGTTCCAGGAAGGGACTTTCGGGAGCACATTCAGGACTGTGGTGAAAAAGGTAATCTCTTCAGATAAAAACTGGAAAGAAGTTTTCTGTGAATCTGTTTATTGTTATGTTTTTTCATCTCACAGAGATGAAGTTTTCTTTACATTATGCAGCTTGGAAACTCCCTCGTGGATGGATCCACGAAGGGATATTTGGGATCACATTCAGGCCTATAGTGAAATAGGAAATATAGTCAGATCAAAACGGGAGAGAAGCTTTCTGAGAAACTGCTTGGTGTCATGTGCATTCCACTCATGGATTTATAACTATCTTCTCATAAGGCAAAATTTGAACACTGTTCCTGTAAACCCAAAAGAGTGATATTCGGAGCACATTGAAAAATATGGCAGAATTGAAATGTCCAATAAAAAACAGGAAAAAGCACTCGAGGAAACTGCTCTCTGACATGTGGATTTTTACACAGGTAGAAAGCTTACTCTACATTTCCCAGTTTGAAAGTCAGTCTTTGCAGGTTCTGCGAAGGGATAGTAAGTGGCAAGCGGAGGCCTGTGTCGAGCAAGGAATTATCTTCCATCGAATATTTGAGAGAAATTTTCTGCGCAACTGTTTTGTGACGTTTGTGCTCATCTCATAGAATTATATCATTCTTTGGATTGAGTAGCTTGAAATGACTGTTTCTGTGGAATTTTAGAAAGGACATTTGGAAACACTCTTTAGAATATACTGAAAAAGGAATAACCTCAGATGGAAACCAGAAGGAAGCTTTCTGTGAAACAGCTCTGTGTCACCTGAATTGGGTTCACACAGTTAAGTTTCTCTTTTCATTGAGCAGTATCATAACACTGTTTTTGTTCAGTCTGTGAAGGGGTATTCAGGAGCACTTGAGGCTTATGATGAGAAAGGGAACGTCTTCAGATAGAAACTGGAGAGAAGCTTTCTGAGGAGCTGCTTTGTGACATGTGAATTCCACTTATAGAATCCCACTCACAGACTGACATATGCATTCCACTCACAGAATGACGTGTGCATTATACTCACCTTTCTTCTCCTACAGGATTCTGGAATCCGTTTTGGAGGAAAAGCTACCAAAGGACATTTGGGAGTATAAAGATGGCTATGGTGAAAAAGGAAATATCCTCAGACAAAAACTGGAAAGAAGATTTCTGTGAAACTGGTTTGTGTTAGATATATTTATTCATCTCGCATAGTTAAAACTTTTCCTATATTAATCTGTTTGGAAACTACGTCATGCATGGATCCATGAAGGGACATTCGGGAGCACATTCAGACCTACGGTGAAACAGGAGTTATCTTCAGATAAAAAGTGGAGAGAAGCTTTCTGAGAAACGAGTTTGTGGTGTATGCATTACACTCAGGGATTTATACCTCTTTTTTCAGAAGGTAGTGTTTGAACACCGTTCCTGTGAAACTGAAAAGGTGATAATTCGGAGCGCATTGAGGACTATGGCAAATAGTGAAATATACTGAAATAAAATCGAGGAAGAAGCGTTCCAAGAATCTGCTCTCTCATATGTGCATTCACTTCACTGAGTTAATGCTTACTCTATGTTGCCCATTTTCGAAACTCCGTCTTTGGAGAATCTCTGAAGGGATATTTAGTTACACCCAGAAGTTTGTGGTGAGCAAGGAAACGTCTTCCAATGAAACCTGCAGAGAAACTTTCTGAGCAAGTGCTTTGTGATGTGTCAATTTGTCTTGTAGAGTTAAACCGTTCTTTGGAATGAACAGCTTGAAATCACAGTTTTTGTGGAATCTGAGGAAGGACATGTGGGAACCATCTTTAGAACATGGAGAAAGAAATATCCTCATGTAAAATCCAGAAGGAAGCTTTCTGTGAAGCTGCTCTGTGTCATCTTAATGGCTCTCATTCTGTTAAGCCCCTCTTTTCATTGAGCAGTTTTCTAACCCTGTGTATGCTTAGCATGTGATGCAGTATTCAGGAGCATTTTGAGGCTTACGGTGTAAAACGATATATGTTCAGACCAAAACTGGAGAGAAGCTTTCCGAGGAACTGCCTTGTGACATGTGCATTCCACTCACAGTGTTATACCTCTCTACTGATACATCATCGGGAAACCCCTTTGGAGAAACAAATACCAGGAGATATTCTGGAGCATGTTGGTGCTGATGGTGAAAAGGGAAATAGCCTCAGACTAAAACTGGAAAAGTTTTTCTAGGAAACTACTCTGTGATATGTATAATCATCTCACATAGATAAAGGTTTCTTTACATTACGCAGCTTGGAAGCTGTCATGGACGGATCCTTGAAGGGACCTTTGGGAGCACTTTTAGGACTATGGTGAAAAAGGAAATATCTTCAGATCAGAGCAGGAAACAAGCTTTCTGTGAATCTGCCTTTTGCTATGTTTATACATCTCATATAGATGAAGCTTTCTTTACATTACACAGATTGGAAACTCGCTCATGGATATATCCGCGAAAGGATATTTCGGATCACATTCAGACGTATCGTCAAATAGGAAATATAGTCAGATCAAAACGGGAGAGAAGGTTTCTGAGAAACTGCTTGGCAACGTGTGCATTCCAATCAGGGAGTTATAACTTTCTTCTCTTTAGGCACAATTTGAACACTGTTCCTGTAAAAGCGAAAGAGTGATATTCGGAGCACATTGAAGACTATGGCAAAATTGAAATGTCCAATAAAAACCAGAAGGAAGCACTCGAAGAAACTGCTCTCTGACATATCCATTTTTACACAGGGTTAAAGCTTACTCTACATTTCCCAGTTTGAAAGTCAGTCTTTGAGGGTTCTGCGAAGGGATAGTAAGTGGCAATCAGAGGCCTGTGTCGAGAAACGAAATGTCTTCCATCGAATATTTGAGAGAAGCTTTCTGCACAACTGTTTTGTAGATTGGGCTCATCTCATAGAGTAAAATCATTGTTTGGATTGAGTAGTTTGAAATCACTGTTTCTATGGAATATGAGAAAGGATATTTGGAAACACTCCTTAGAATATTTTGCAAAAGAAATAACGTCAGAGAGAAACCAGAAGGAAACTTTCTGTCAAACTGCCCTGTGTCTGGTGAATTCCGCTCACACAGTTCATCTTCTCTTTTCATTGAGCAGTATCATAACACTGGTTTTGTTTAGTCTTCGAAGGGATATTCAGAAGCGCTTTGAGGCTTATATTTAGAAAGGAAACGTCTTCAGATAGAAAGTGGAGAGAAGATTTCTGAGGAGCTGCTTTGTGACATGTGCATTCCACTCACAGAATTTCAGAGAATGACGTGTGCATTCCACTCAACTTTCTTCTTCTAGAGGATTCAGGAAACCCTTTTGGAGAAACAGCTACCAAGAGACATTCAGGAGTATAGGGATGGCTATGGTGAAAAAGGAAATATCTTCAGACAAAAACTGGAAAGAAGATTTCTGTGAAACTGCTTTGTGTTAGATGTATTTATTCATCTCGCACAGTTAAAATTATTCTTTTATTACGCAGTTTGGAAACTCCGGCACGCTTGGAACTGTGATGGGACATTCAGGAGCACATTCAGGCCTATGGTGAAGGAGGAGATATCTTAAGAAAAGAAGTAGAGAGAAGCTTTCTAAGAAACGACTTTGTGATGTATGCATTCCATTCAGGGAGTTATACCTCTTTTCTCACAAGGCATTGTTTGAACACTGCTCCTGTGAAACCGAAAAAGTGATATTTTGGAACGCAATGAGGACTATGGCCAATAGTGAAATATACTGAAATAAAATGGAGGAAGAAGCATTCCAAGAATCTGCTCTCTGATATGTGCATTCACTTCACTGAGTTAATGCTTATTCTATGTTGCCCAGT
>NW_012117744.1:849875-850258 GCF_000951035.1 Colobus angolensis palliatus | reverse complement strand
AGGAAGCTTTCTGTCAAACTGCCCTGTGTCCGGTGAATTCCGCTCACACAGTTCATCTTCTCTTTTCATTGAGCAGTATCATAACACTGTTTTTGCTTAGTCTGCGAATGCATATTCAGAAGTGCTCTGAGTCTTGCATTTAGAAAGGAAACGTCTTCAGATAGAAACTGGAGAGAAGCTTTCCGAGGAGTTGCTTTGTGACGTGTGCATTCCACTGACAGAATTTCACTCACAGAATGACGTGAGCATTCCACTCACCTTTCCTCTTCTAGAGGATTCAGGAAACTCTTTTGGAGAAGCAGCTACCAAGAGACATTCAGGAGTATAGGGATGGCTATGGTGAAAAAGGAAATATCCTCAGACAAAAACTGGAAAGAAGATTT
>NW_012117744.1:839962-849355 GCF_000951035.1 Colobus angolensis palliatus | reverse complement strand
AGGAAGCTTTCTGTCAAACTGCCCTGTGTCCGGTGAATTCCGCTCACACAGTTCATCTTCTCTTTTCATTGAGCAGTATCATAACACTGTTTTTGTTTAGTCTGCAAATGCATATTCAGAAGTGCTCTGAGTCTTGCATTTAGAAAGGAAACGTCTTCAGATAGAAACTGGAGAGAAGCTTTCTGAGGAGTTGCTTTGTGACGTGTGCATTCCACTGACAGAATTTCACTCACAGAATGACGTGAGCATTCCACTCACCTTTCTTCTTCTAGAGGATTCAGGAAACCCTTTTGGAGAAACAGCTACCAAGAGACATTCAGGAGTTCACAGATTTCTGTGAAACTGCTTTGTGTTAGATGTATTTATTCATCTCGCACAGTTAAAATTTTTCTTTTATTACACAGTTTGGAAAGTCCATCACGCACGGAACCATGAAGGGACATTCGGGAGCACATTCAGGCCTACGGTGAAGGAGAAGATATCTTCAGATGAAAAGTGGAGAGAAACTTTTGGAGAAACGACTTTGTGATGTATGCATTCCACTCAGGGAGTTATACCTCTTTTCTCACAAGGCAGTGTTTGAACACTGCTCCTGTGAAACCGAAAAAGTGATATTTTGGAACACAGTGAGGACTATGGCCAACAGTGAAATACACTGAAATAAAATGGAGGAAGAAGCATTCCAAGAATCTGCTCTCTGATATGTGCATTCACTTCACTGAGTTAATGCTTATTCTATGTTGCCCAGTTTCGAAACTCTGTCTTTGAAGAATTTGTGAAGGGATATTTAGTGACGGCTGGAGGCTTGTGGTGAGCAAGGAAACGTCTTCCGATGAAACCTGCAGAGAAACTTTCAGAGCAACTGCTTTGTGATGTGTGTATTCATCTCATAGAGTTAAACCATTCTTTGGCTTGAGCAGCTTGAAATCACTGTTTTTGTGGAATCTGAGGAAGGACATTTGGGAATGATCCTTAGAATATGGAGAAAGAAATATCCTCAGGGAAAATCCAGAAGGAAGCTCTCTCTGAAACTGCTCTGTGTCATCTTAATGACTCTCACTCAGATAAGCCCCTCTTTTCATTGAGCAGTATTCTAACCCTGTGTATGCTTAGCGTGTGACAGGATATTCGGGAGAACTTTGAGGCTTATGGTGAAAAAGGATATATGTTCAGACCAAAACTGGAGAGAAGCTTACGAGGAACTGCTTTGTGACGTGTGCATTCCACTTACAGTGTTATACCTCTCTACTGATACATCATAGGGAAACCCTTTTGGAGAAACAAGTTTCAGGTGATATTCCATAGCATGTTGGTGCCGATGGTGAAAAGGGAAATAGCCTCAGACTAAAACTGGAAAAGTTTTTCTAGGAAACTACTCTGTGATATGTGTAATCATCTCACATAGATAAAGGTTTTTTTACATTACGCAGCTTGGAAGCTGTCATGGACGGATCCACAAAGGGACCTTTGGGAGCACTTTGAGGACTATGGTGAAAAATGAAATATCTTCAGATCAGAGCAGGAAACCAGCTTTCTGTGAATCTGCCTCTTACTATGTTTATTCATCTCAAATAGATGAGGATTTCTTCATATTGCACAGATTGGAAACTCCCTCATGAATATATCTGCGAAGGGATATTTGGGATCACATTCGGACCTATCATCAAATATGAAATATAGTCAGATCAAAACGGGAGAGAAGTTTCTGAGAAACTGCTTGGTGACGTGTGCATTTCACTCGGGGAGTTATACCTTTCTTCTCATAAGGTACAATTTGAACACTGTTCCTGTAAAACCAAAAGAGTTATATTCGGAGCACATTGAAGACTATGGCAAAATTGAAATGTCCAATAAAAAAGAGAAGGAAGCACTCGAAGAATCTGCTCTCTGACATATCCATTTTTACACAGGGTGAAAGCTTACTCTACATTTTCCAGTTTGAAGGTCGGCCTTTGAGTGTCCTGCGAAGAGATAGTAATTGGCAACTGGAGGCCTGTGCCGAGATACGAAATGTCTTCCATCGAATATTTGAGAGAAGCCCTCTGTGCAACTCTTTTGAGAAGTTTGGGCTCAACTCAGAGTAAAATCCTTCTTTGGATTGAGTACTTTGAAATCACTGTTTCTGTGGAATATGAGAAAGGATATTTGGAAACACTCCTTAGAATATTTTGCAAAAGAAATAACGTCAGAGAGAAACCAGAAGGAAACTTTCTGTCAAACTGCCCTGTGTCCGGTGAATTCCGCTCACACAGTTCATCTTCTCTTTTCATTGAGCAGTATCATAACACTGGTTTTGTTTAGTCTTCGAAGGGATATTCAGAAGCGCTTTGAGGCTTACATTTAGAAAGGAAACGTCTTCAGATAGAAACTGGAGAGAAGATTTCCAAGGAGCTGCTTTGTGACGTGCATTCCACTGACAGAATTTCACTCACAGAATGACGTGTGCATTCCACTCACCTTTCTTCTTCTAGAGGATTCAGGAAACCGTTTTGGAGAAGCAGCTACCAAGAGACATTCAGGAGTATAGGGATGGCTATGGTGAAAAAGGAAATATCCTCAGACAAAAACTGGAAAGAAGATTTGTGAAACTGCTTTGTGTTAGATGTATTTATTCATATCGCACAGTTAAAATTTTTCTTTTATTACGCAGTTTGGAAAGTCTGTCACGCACGGAACAGTGAAGGGACATTCGGGATCACATTCAGGCCTACGGTGAAGGAGGAGATATCTTCAGATAAAAAGTGGAGAGAAGCTTTCTGAGAAATGACGTTGTGATGTATGCATTCCACTCAGGGAGTTATACCTCTTTTCTCACAAGGCAGTGTTTGAACACTGCTCCTGTGAAACCGAAAAAGTGATATTTTGGAACACAGTGAGGACTATGGCCAACAGTGAAATACACTGAAATAAAATGGAGGAAGAAGCATTCCAAGAATCTGCTCTCTGATATGTGCATTCACTTCACTGAGTTAATGCTTATTCTATGTTGCCCAGTTTCGAAACTCTGTCTTTGAAGAATTTGTGAAGGGATATTTAGTGACGGCTGGAGGCTTGTGGTGAGCAAGGAAACGTCTTCCGATGAAACCTGCAGAGAAACTTTCAGAGCAACTGCTTTGTGATGTGTGTATTCATCTCATAGAGTTAAACCATTCTTTGGCTTGAGCAGCTTGAAATCACTGTTTTTGTGGAATCTGAGGAAGGACATTTGGGAATGATCCTTAGAATATGGAGAAAGAAATATCCTCAGGGAAAATCCAGAAGGAAGCTCTCTCTGAAACTGCTCTGTGTCATCTTAATGACTCTCACTCAGATAAGCCCCTCTTTTCATTGAGCAGTATTCTAACCCTGTGTATGCTTAGCGTGTGACAGGATATTCGGGAGAATAGGGATGGCTATGGTGAAAAAGGAAATATCCTCAGACAAAAACTGGAAAGAAGATTTCTGTGAAACTGCTTTGTGTTAGATGTATTTATTCATCTCGCACAGTTAAAATTTTTCTTTTATTACGCAGTTTGGAAAGTCTGTCACGCACGGAACAGTGAAGGGACATTCGGGATCACATTCAGGCCTACGGTGAAGGAGGAGATATCTTCAGATAAAAAGTGGAGAGAAGCTTTCTGAGAAATGACGTTGTGATGTATGCATTCCACTCAGGGAGTTATACCTCTTTTCTCACAAGGCAGTGTTTGAACACTGCTCCTGTGAAACCGAAAATGTGATATTTTGGAACGCAATGAGGACTATGGCCAATAGTGAAATACACTGAAATGAAATGGAGGAGGAAGCATTCCAAGAATCTGCTCTCTGATATGTGCATTCACTTCACTGATTTAATGCTTAGTCTATGTTGCCCAGTTTTGAAACTCTGTCTTTGAAGAATTTGTGAAGGGATATTTAGTGACGGCTGGAGGCTTGTGGTGAGCAAGGAAATATCTTCCGATGAAACCTGCAGAGAAACTTTCAGAGCAACTGCTTTGTGGTGTGTGTATTCATCTCATAGATTTAAACCATTCTTTGGTTTGAGCAGCTTGAAATCACTGTTTTTGTGGAATCTGAGGAAGGACATTTGAGTATAATCCTTAGAACATGGAGAAAGAAATATCCTCAGGGAAAATCCAGAAGGAAGCTTTCTCTGAAACTGCTCTGTGTCATCTTAATGACTCTCACTCAGATAAGCCCCTCTCTTCATTGAGCAGTATTCTAACCCTGTGTATGCTTAGCATGTGACGGGATATTTGGGAGAACTTTGAGGCTTACGGTGAAAAAGGAAATATGTTCAGACCAAAACTGGAGAGAACCTTTCCAAGGAACTACCCAGTGAATCTGCATTCCACTCACACTGTTATACCTGTCTTTTCATACAGCGTCAGGGAAACCCTTTTGGAGAAACAGGTACAAAGCCTTATTGGGGAGCATGTTGGTGCCGATGGTTAAAAGGGAAATAGCCTCGGAATAAAACGGGAAAAAGCTTTCTATGAAACTACTCTGTGATACGTGTAATCATCTCTCATACATAATGCTTTCTTTAAATTGCGCAGCTTGTAAACTGTCGTGGACCATTCCATGAAGGAACTTCGGGAGCACTTTAAGGACTATGGTGAAAAATGAAATATCTTCCGATTAGAATGGAAAAGAAGATTTCTGTGAATCTGATTTTTGCTATGTTTATTCATCTCACATAGATGAAGTTTTCTTTACATTACACAGCTTGTAAACTCCCTCATGGATGCATCTGCAAAGGGATATTTGGGATCCCATTTGTGCCTATAGTGAAATAGCAAATATAGTCAGATCAAACTGGGAGAGAAGCTTTCTGAGAAACTGCTTGGTGATGTGTGCATTTCACTCAGGGAGTTATAACTTCCTTCTTATAAGGTACAATTTGAACACTGTTCCTGTAAATCAAAAAGACTTGTATTTGGAGAACTTTGAAGACTATGGAAAAATTGAAATGTCCATAAAAAGCAGAAAGAAGCACTCGAAGAAACTGCTCTCTGACATGTCCATTTTTAGTGAACGTTAAATCTTACGCTACATTTTCCAGTTTGAAAGTCGGTCTTTGAGGGTTCTGCAAAGAGATAGTAAGTTGCAACTGGAGGCCTGTGTCGAGCAAGGAAATGTCTTCCATCGAATATTTGAGAGAAGATTTGTGTGCAACACTTTTGTGAGGTTTGTGCTCATCTCATAGAGTTAAATCATTCTTTGGATTGAGTAGTTTGAAATCTCTGTTTCTGTGGAATATGGGAAAGGACATTTGGAAACGCTCTTTAGAATATCCTGAAAAAGAAATAACCTCAGAGAGAAACCAGAAGAAAGCTTTGTGTGAAACTGCTCTGTGTCAGCTGAATTTCACTCACACAGTTAAGCTTCTCTTTTCATTGAGCAGTGTCATAACACCGTTTATGTTTAGTCTGCAAAGAGATATTCAGGAGTGCTATGAGTCTTATGGTGAGAAAGGAAACGTCTTCAGAGAGAAATTGGAGAGAAGCTTTCTGAGGAGCTGCTTTGGGATGTGTGCATTCCACTCACAGAATGACGTCTGCATTCCACTCACCATTCTTCTCCTAGAGGATTCTGGAATACCTTTTGGAGAAGAAGCTACCAAGAGACGTTTGGGAGTATAGGGATGGCTGTGGTGGAAATGGAAATATCCTCAGACAAAACCTGGAAACAAGATTTCTGTGAAACTGCTTTTTGTTAGATACATTTATTCATCTCGCATACTAAAATTTTTTATATTATGCAATTTCAAAACTGCATCATGCAGTGATCCACGAAGGGACATATGGGAGCACATTCAGGCCTATGGTGAAAGAGGAGATATCTTCAGATAAAAAGTGGAGATAAGCTTTCTGACAAACTATTTTGTGATGTTTGCATTTCACTCAGGGAGTTATACCTATTTTCTCATAAGGCAGTGTTTGAACACTGTTCCTGTGAAACCTAAAATGTAATATTTTGGAGCGCATTGGGGACTATGATGAATAGTAAAATATACTGAAATAAAATTGAGGAAGAAGTGTTCCAAGAATCTTCTCTCCGATATGTTCATTAATTTCACAGGGTTAATGCTTACTCTATGTTGCTCAGTTTCAAAACTCTGTCTTTGAAGGATCTGTGAAAGGATATTTAGTGACGCCTGGATGCTTGTGGTGAGCAAGGAAAGGTCTTCCACTGCAACCTACAGAGAAACTTTCTGAGCAACTGCTTTGCGATGTGTGTATCCATCTCATAGAGTTAAAGCGTTCTTGGATTGAACAGCTTGAAGTCACTGTTTCTGTGGAATCTGAGGAAGGACATTTGGGAACGATCCTTAGAACATGGAGAAAGAAATATCCTCAGGGAAAATCCAGAAGGAAGCTTTCTGTGAAACTGATCTGTGTCGTCTTAATGGCTCTCACTCAGTTAAGTCCCTCTTTTCATTGAGCAGTTTTCTAACCCAGTGTATGCTCAGCATGTGACAGCATATTTGGGAGCAGTTTGAGGCTTATGGTGAAAAAGGAAATATGTTCTGACGAAAACTGGAGAGAAGTTCAGGAGGAACTTCCTTGTGACGTGTGTATTCTACTCACAGTGTTATACCTCTCTTCTCGTACATTGTTGGGGAAACCCTTTTGGACAAACATATACCAACTGATATTCAGGGCATGTCGATGCCAATGGTGAAAAGCGAAATAGCCTCAGATTAAAACAGGAAAAAGATTTCCAGTAACCAACTCTGAGATATGTGTAATCATCTCACATAGATAATACTTTCTTTACATAACGCAGCTTGAAAACTGTCATGGACGGATCCACGAAGGGACGTTTGGGAACACTTTGAGGACTGTGGTGAAAATCGAAATATCTTCAGATAAAAACTAGAAAGAAGCATTCTGTGAATCTGATTTTTGCTATGTTTATACATCTCACATAGATGAAGCTTTCTTTATATTACACAGCTTGGAAACTTTCTCATGGATGGACCTGTGAAGGGATATTTGGGATCACATTCGGGCCTATAGTGAAATTGGAAATATAGTCAGATCAAAACGGGAGAGAAGCCTTGTGAGAAACTACTTGGTGACGCATGCATTCCACTCAAGTAGTTTTAACTTTCTTCTCATAAGGCACAATTTGAACACTGTTCCTGTAAAACCAAAGGAGTGATATTCGGAGCACATTGAAGAGTATGGCAAAAAGTGAAATGTCGTCCAATAAAAATCAGAAAGAAGCACTCGAAGAAACTGCTCTCTGACATGTCCATTGTTTTCACAGGGTTAAAGCTTCCTCTACATTTTCCAGGTTGCAAGTCAGTCTTTGAGGGTTCTGCGAAGGGATAGTAATTAGCAACGGGAGGACTGTGTCAAGCAAGGAAATGTCCTCCATCGAAAATCGGAGAGAATCTTTCTGTCCAATTCTTTTGTGATGCTTGTATTCATCTCATAGAGTTAAATCATTCTTTGGATTAAGCAGTTTGAAATCACTGTTTCTGTGGAATCTGAGAAAGGACATTTGGAAACGTTCTTTAGAATATACTGAAAAGAAAAAACCTCAGATAGAAACCAGAAGGAAGCTTTCTGTGAAATTCGGTCTTTGAGGGTTCTGCAAAAACATAGTAAGTGTCAACCAGAGGCCTGTGTTTAGCAAGGAAATGTCTTCCATTGAATATTTGAGAGAAGCCTTCTGCGCAACTCTTTTGTGAAGTTAGCGTTCATCTCATGGAGTTATATTGTTCTTTGAATTGAGTAGTTTGAAATCACTGTTTCTATGGAATCTGAGAAAGGACATTTGGAAACGCTCTTTAGAATATCCTTAAAAAGAAATAACCTCAGAGTGAAACCGGGGGAAGCTTTCTGTCAAACTGCTCTGTGTCACAGGAATTCCACTCATGCAGTTAAGCTTCTCTTTTCATTGAGCAGTATCATAACACCGTTTCTGTTTCATTTGCCAAGGGATATTCAGGAGCACTTAGTGACTTACAATGAGAAAGGAAACTTCGTGTTCACATGGAAACAGGAGAGAAGCTTTCGGAGGAGCTGCTTTGTGTTGTCTGCATTCCAATCACAGAATTCCATTCACAGAATGACGTGTGCATTCCACTCACCATTCTTCTCCTAGAGGATTCTGGAATATCTTTTGGAGAAAAAGCTACCAAGAGACAGTCGGGTGTGTCAGGATGGCTATGGTGCAAAAGGAAATATCCTCAGACATAAACTGGAAAGAAGGTTTCTGTGAAACTACCTTGTGTAAAGGAAAGGAAACGTCTTCAGATAGAAACTGGAGAGAAGCTTTCTGAGGAGCTGCTTTGTGACGTGTGCATTCCACTCACAAAATTCCACTCACAGAATGACGTGTGCATTCCACTCTCCTTTCTTTTCCTAGAGGATTCTGGAATCCCTTTGGGAGAAGAAGATACAGAGAGACATTCAGGAGCACATTCAGGCCTACACTGAAAGAGGAGACATCTTCAGATAAAAAGTGGAGAGAAGCTTTCTGAGAAACGATTTTGTGGTACATGCATTCCACTGAGGAATTTCAATGATTTTTTTCACAAGGCAGTGTTTGAACACTGTTTCTGTGAAACTGAAAAAGTGATATTTCGGAGTGCATTGAGGACTATGGCGAATATTGAAATACACTGAAATAAAATCGAGGAAAGAGCATTCCAAGAATCTCCTCTCTGATAAGTGCATCCAATTCACAGAGTTCAGGCTTACTCTATGTTGCCCCATTTCGAAACTCTGTCTTTGAAGGATCTGTGAAGGGATGTTTAGTGACGCCCAGACGCTTGTGGTGAACAAGGAAACGTCTTCCGATGAAACCTGCAGAGAAACTTTCTGAGCAACTGCTTTGTGATGTATGTATTTGTCTCACAGAGTTAAACTGTTGTTTGGTTTGAACAGCTTGAAATCACTATTTTTGTGAAATCTGAGGAAGGACGTTTGGGAACGATCCTTAGAACATGGAGAAAGAAATATTCTCAGGGAAAATCCAGAAGGAAGCTTTCTGTGAAACTGCTCTGTGTAGCCTTAATGGCTCTCACTCAAACAAGCCCCTCTTTTCATTGAGCAGTTTTCTAACTCTGTGTATGCTTAGCATATGACGGGATATTCGGGAGCACTTTGAGGCATAAGGTGAGAACGGCAATACGTTCAGACCAAAGCTGGAGAGAAAGTTTCCAAGGAATTGCCTTGTGTCGTGTGCATTCCACTCACAGTGTTATACCCCTCTTCTCATATAGCGTCGGGGAAACCCTGTTGGATAAACAGGTACCAAGTGGTATTGAGGAGTATGTCGGTGCTGATGGTGAAAAGGGAAACAGCCTCAGACTAAAACTGGAAAAAGGTTTCTAGGAAACTACTCTGTGATCTGTGTAATCATCTCACATAGATAATGGCTTCTTTACCTTAC